>NC_069789.1:86714475-87017506 GCF_027406575.1 Nycticebus coucang
TGGCTTTCAGCTGATGGGCACAGCTGACTCTGGGCAACCTCTCCGGGAGGCAGCCAGGACTGGCCTCTCCTCCATGCTCTGTGCCAAGTTCTCTGGATGGGGCACCCCTTTGGGGAATGGGAAGCTCCAGAGCAAGAGGTCAAGGAGAAAGGTGGCGAGAAGACCTGGAAGGGCAGAGAAAGAGCTTCAGAACTGGCTGTGCACAGAAAAGGAATCATACACAGCCAAGGCCGGAAGACAAGTCGCACTGGATAAAGAACTGTAGTAAAGGCCAGGCACAGTGGCATGTGCCTGTAATCCCAGCCCTCTGGGAAGCTGAGGCAAGTGGATTGCCTGAGCTCAGGAGCTTGACATCAGCCTGAGCAAGAGTGAGACCCAGTCTGTACTAAAAATAGAAAAACTGTGCATTGTGGCAAGTGCCCGTAGTTACTTGGGAGGCTGAGGAATGAGGATCACTTGAGCCCAAGAGTTTGAGGTTGCTGTGAGCTATGATGTCCCAGCACTCTACCCAGGGTGATAGAGTGAAACTCTTTCTCACAAAAAAAAGGACTCTGATAAAAGCGAATCAGATACTATGCACAAGGTATTTCAGGTATAAATCCCAAACCACCTGAAACATTTGGTGCCTTCTTAGTGCGTTTTTTTCATATACTATACCTTTTCTCATACCTTTTTCATATCCTACACACATGAACTTGGGAACCCTCAGATCGTGCTTTGCTTACCGATGCCTCTCAGTGCTCACTCAGTGTCATCTGTATTCCTCATTCATCAGAAAAGCAGCTGCACATAGCCAAATGGCCAATTCTCATCTTTATTCAGACTGAAGACATTGAAAAGTCCAATATTTTACAATTCACATCCCGCATCTCGCAGTTAATAAACCAGCATTTGGATTCCACTGGTGCCCCCTTTTAACAATAATGAACGAAGATGACGCAGTATAACTTAATGGAGAGCAAAATCCATTTTGTCAAGAAAGAGAGTGAGAGAAACAGAATTTAAGAAATTATGTACCCTGAAAAACCACTCTCTAAAGTAACAAGGAAGGCTAATCTGGCTCTTATTGACTAAATAACTCCAAAAGAAGATAAACGACAAGCAAAAAGACATCTTCTGTGTTTTTCAGGTTAAAATTCATCTTGGGAGCCCATCGCAACTGCAGATGGCAAAGGGCTTCTTAATCATGTCATTTAAAAACATTACTGGTTCGGGGGCGGAGCAAGATGGCAGCCGAGTAACAGCTTCCTTGCATCTGGGCACCGTGAGTCTGGGGAGATAGGACTCCAGGCATCTCTGGCTGGTGGGAACTGCCTATCATCACTCCTATGAGGATACAGGGAGTCAGCGAGAGACTTCTGGACCCCAAGAGGAGGACTAAAACAGTGGAAAACCGGCAAGTGGTCGCGTGTGTTCAACCCGTCTAAACCCGCCCACAACTTCCACAGGCACGAGAACTTAAAGAGCAAGAGGAAGTGAAAGGAAAATTAGGGCAAGGAAACAGATAAAAGAAATCACTCATGAGGAAGAATCAGCAGAAAACTCCAGGCAACATGAAGAACCAGTCCAGAACAACCCCGCCAAGGGACCATGAGGTAGCTACTGCAGAGGATTCCACCTATACAGAAATGTTAGGAATGACAGAAAGGGAATTTAGAATACACATGTTGAAAACAATGAAAGAAATGATGGAAACAATGAAGGAAACTGCTAATAAAGTGGAAAATAACCAAAAGGAAATCCAAAAACAGAATCAAATCAGAGATGAACGATATGAAGAATATAAAAAGGATATAGCAGAGCTGAAGGAAATGAAACAGTCAATCAGGGAACTTAAAGATGCAATGGAAAGTATCAGCAACAGGTTAGACCATGCAGAAGAAAGAATTTCAGAGGTAGAAGACAAAGTTTTTGAGATAACTCAGATAGTAAAAGAGGCAGAAAAGAAGAGAGAGAAAGCAGAACGTTCACTGTCAGAATTATGGGACTTTATGAAACGTTCCAACATACGAGTTATAGGAATTCCAGAAGGGGAACAAGAATGCCCCAGAGGAATGGAAGCCATACTAGAGAATATTATAAAAGAAAATTTCCCAAACATCACCAAAGATTCTGACACACTGCTTTCAGAGGGATATCGGACCCCAGGTCGCCTCAACTCTAACCGAGCTTCTCCAAGACACATTGTGATGAACCTGTCCAAAGTCAAGACAAAAGAAAAGATTCTGCAAGCTGCCAGGAGTAAGCGCCAGTTGACCTACAGGGGCAAATCCATCAGAGTGACCGCAGACTTCTCTAATGAAACTTTCCAAGCAAGAAGACAATGGTCATCTACCTTTAATCTACTTAAACAGAACAATTTTCAGCCCAGAATTCTGTACCCTGCTAAGCTAAGCTTCAAAATTGATGGAGAAATCAAATCATTTACGGATATACAAACATTGAGGAAATTCACCACAACAAGACCAGCTCTACAGGGAATACTTCAACCTGTTCTGCACACTGACCACCACAATGGATCAGCAGCAAAGTAAGAACTCAGAAATCAAAGGACAGAACCTAACCTCCACACTGATGCAAAAGATAAAACTAAGCAATGGACTCTCACCAAATAAGACGAATAGAATACTACCACACTTATCAATTATCTCCATAAATGTTAATGGCTTGAATTCCCCACTGAAGAGACATAGATTGGCTGACTGGATTAAAAAACACAAGCCATCCATTTGCTGTCTGCAAGAAACACACCTGGCTTCAAAAGACAAATTAAAGCTCCGAGTCAAGGGTTGGAAGACAATTTTTCAGGCAAATGGAATTCAGAAGAAAAGAGGAGTTGCAATCTTATTTTCAGATACATGTGGATTTAAAGCAACTAAAGTCAAAAAAGACAAAGATGGTCACTTTATATTGGTCAAGGGAAAACTACAACAAGAAGACATTTCAATTCTAAATATCTATGCACCAAATTTAAATGCTCCCAGATTCTTGAAACAGACCTTACTCAGTCTGAGCAATATGATATCTGATAATACCATCATAACAGGGGACTTTAACACACCTCTTACAGAGCTGGACAGATCCTCTAAACAGAAATTAAACAAAGATATAAGAGATTTAAATGAGTCCCTAGAACAATTATGCTTGATAGACGCATATAGAACACTCCACCCCAAAGATAAAGAATATACATTCTTCTCATCACCCCATGGAACATTCTCCAAAATTGATCATATCCTGGGACACAAAACAAATATCAACAGAATCAAAAGAATTGAAATTTTACCTTGTATCTTTTCAGACCATAAGGCACTAAAGGTGGAACTCAACTCTAACAAAAATGCTCGACCCTATCCAAAGGCATGGAAATTAAACAATCTTCTGTTGAATAACAGATGGGTGCAGGAAGAAATCAAACAGGAAATCACTAACTTCCTTAAGCATAACAACAATGAAGACACAAGCTACCAAAACCTGTGGGATACTGCAAAAGCAGTTTTGAGAGGAAAATTCATCGCTTTAGATGCCTACATTCGAAAAACAGACAGAGAGCACATCAACAATCTCACAAGAGACCTTATGGAATTGGAAAAAGAAGAACAATCTAAGCCTAAACTCAGTAGAAGAAAAGAAATCTCCAAAATCAAATCAGAGATCAATGAAATTGAAAACAAAAGAATCATTCAGAAAATTAATGAAACAAGGAGTTGGTTTTTTGAAAAAATAAATAAAATAGATAAACCATTGGCCAGACTAACTAGAAATAGAAAAGTAAAATCTCTAGTAACCTCAATCAGAAATGATAAAGGGGAAATAACAACTGATCCCACAGAGATACAAGAGATCATCTCTGAATACTACCAGAAACTGTATGCCCAGAAATTTGACAATGTGAAGGAAATGGATCAATATTTGGAATCACACCCTCTCCCTAGACTTGGCCAGGAAGAAATAGAGCTCCTGAACAGACCAATTTCAAGCACTGAGATCAAAGAAACAATAAAAAAGCTTCCAACTAAAAAATGCCCTGGTCCAGATGGCTTCACTCCAGAATTCTATCAAACCTTCAAGGAAGAGCTTATTCCTGTACTGCAGAAATTATTCCAAAAAATTGAGGAAGAAGGAATCTTCCCCAACACATTCTATGAAGCAAACATCACCCTGATACCAAAACCAGGAAAAGACCCAAACAAAAAGGAGAATTTCAGACCAATCTCACTCATGAATATAGATGGAAAAATTCTCAACAAAATCCTAGCCAATAGATTACAGCTTATCATCAAAAAAGTCATTCATCATGATCAAGCAGGCTTCATCCCAGGGATGCAAGGCTGGTTCAACATACGCAAGTCCATAAACGTTATCCACCATATTAACAGAGGCAAAAATAAAGATCACATGATCCTCTCAATAGATGCAGAAAAAGCATTTGATAAAATCCAGCATCCTGATTGAAAATATGCAAATATCCTTTCCCATTGTGTGGGTTGTCTCTTTGCTTTGGTTATTGTCTCCTTAGCTGTACAGAAGCTTTTCAATTTAATGAAGTCCCATTTGTTTATTTTTGTTGTTGTTGCAATTGCCATGGCAGTCCTCTTCATGAAGTCTTCCCCCAGGCCAATATCTTCCAGTGTTTTGCCTATGCTTTCTTTGAGGATTTTTATTGTTTCGTGCCTTAAATTTAAGTCCTTTATCCATCTTGAATCAATTTTTGTGAGTGGGGAAAGGTGTGGGTCCAGTTTCAGTCTTTTACATGTAGACATCCAGTTCTCCCAACACCATTTATTGAATAGGGAGTTTTTCCCCCAAGGTAAGTTCTTGTTTGGTTTATCGAAGATTAGGTGGTTGTAAGATGTTAGTTTCATTTCTTGGTGTTCAATTCGATTCCAAGTGTCTATGTCTCTGTTTTTGTGCCAGTACCATGCTGTCTTGAGCACTATGGCTTTGTAGTACAGACTAAAATCTGGTATGCTGATGCCCCCAGCATGAATAGAACTTTCTCTAAAGACGACAGACGAATGGCTAACAAACACATGAAAAAATGTTCATCATCTCTATATATTAGAGAAATGCAAATCAAAACATCCCTGAGATATCATCTAACCCCAGTGAGAATGGCCCATATCACAAAATCTCAAAACTGCAGATGCTGGCGTGGATGTGGAGAGAAGGGAACACTTTTACATTGCTGGTGGGACTGCAAACTAGTACAACCTTTCTGGAAGGAAGTATGGAGAAACCTCAAAGCACTCAACCTAGACCTCCCATTCGATCCTGCAATCCCTTTACTGGGCATCTACCCAGAAGGAAAGAAATCCTTTTATCATAAGGACACTTGTACTAGACTGTTTATTGCAGCTCAATTTACAATCGCCAAAATGTGGAAACAGCCTAAATGCCCACCAACCCAGGAATGGATTAACAAGCTATGGTATATGTATACCATGGAATACTATTCAGCCATTAAAAAAAATGGAGACTTTACATCCTTCGTATTAACCTGGATGGACGTGGAAGACATTATTCTTAGTAAAGCATCACAAGAATGGAGAAGCATGAATCCTATGTACTCAATCTTGATATGAGGACAATTAATGACAATTAAGGTCATGGGGGGGAAGCAGAAAGAGGGATGGAGGGAGGGGGGTGGGGCCTTAGTGTGTGTCACACTTTATGGGGGCAAGACATGATTGCAAGAGGGACTTTACCTAACAATTGTAATCAGTGTAACTGGCTTATTGTACCCTCAATGAATCCCCAACAATAAAAAAAAAAAATGGGAGAAAAGGAAAAAAAAAAAAAAAAAATCCAGCATCCTTTTCTAATTAGAACACTGAAGAGTATAGGCATAGGTGGCACATTTCTAAAACTGATTGAAGCTATCTATGACAAACCCACAGCCAATATTTTACTGAATGGAGTAAAACTGAAAGCTTTTCCTCTTAGAACTGGAACCAGACAAGGTTGTCCTCTGTCACCTTTACTATTCAACATAGTGCTGGAAGTTCTAGCCAATACAATTAGGCAAGACAAGGAAATAAAGGGAATCCAAATGGGAGCAGAGGAGGTCAAACTCTCCCTCTTTGCTGACGACATGATCTTATACTTAGAGAACCCCAAAGACTCAACCACAAGACTCCTAGAAGTCATCAAAAAATACAGTAATGTTTCAGGATATAAAATCAATGTCCACAAGTCAGTAGCCTTTGTATACACCAATAACAGTCAAGAGGAGAAGCTAATTAAGGACACAACTCCCTTCACCATAGTTTCAAAGAAAATGAAATACCTAGGAATATACCTAACGAAGGAGGTGAAGGACCTCTATAAAGAAAACTATGAACTCCTCAGAAAGGAAATAGCAGAGGATATTAACAAATGGAAGAACATACCATGCTCATGGCTTGGAAGAATCAACATTGTTAAAATGTCTATACTTCCCAAAGCAATCTACCTATTCAATGCCATTCCTATCAAAGTACCTACATCGTACTTTCAAGATTTGGAAAAAATGATTCTGCGTTTTGTATGGAACCGGAAAAAACCCCGTATAGCTAAGGCAGTTCTTAGTAACAAAAATAAAGCTGGGGGCATCAGCATACCAGATTTTAGTCTGTACTACAAAGCCATAGTGCTCAAGACAGCATGGTACTGGCACAAAAACAGAGACATAGACACTTGGAATCGAATTGAACACCAAGAAATGAAACTAACATCTTACAACCACCTAATCTTCGATAAACCAAACAAGAACTTACCTTGGGGGAAAGACTCCCTATTCAATAAATGGTGTTGGGAGAACTGGATGTCTGCGTGTAAAAGACTGAAACTGGACCCACACCTTTCCCCACTCACAAAAATTGATTCAAGATGGATAAAGGACTTAAATTTAAGGCACGAAACAATAAAAATCCTCAAAGAAAGCATAGGAAAAACACTGGAAGATATTGGCCTGGGGGAAGACTTCATGAAGAAGACTGCCATGGCAATTGCAACAACAACAAAAATAAACAAATGGGACTTCATTAAACTGAAAAGCTTCTGTACAGCTAAGGTGACGATAACCAAAGCAAAGAGACAACCCACACAATGGGAAAGGATATTTGCATATTTTCAATCAGACAAAAGCTTGATAACCAGGATCTATAGAGAACTCAAATTAATCCACATGAAAAAAGCCAACAATCCCTTATATCAATGGGCAAGAGACATGAATAGAACTTTCTCTAAAGACGACAGACGAATGGCTAACAAACACATGAAAAAATGTTCATCATCTCTATATATTAGAGAAATGCAAATCAAAACATCCCTGAGATACCATCTAACCCCAGAGAGAATGGCCCACATCACAAAATCTCAAAACTGCAGATGCTGGCGTGGATGTGGAGAGAAGGGAACACTTTTACACTGCTGGTGGGACTGCAAACTAGTACAACCTTTCTGGAAGGAAGTATGGAGAAACCTCAAAGCACTCAACCTAGACCTCCCATTCGATCCTGCAATCCCATTACTGGGCATCTACCCAGAAGGAAAAAAATCCTTTTATCATAAGGACACTTGTACTAGACTGTTTATTGCAGCTCAATTTACAATCGCCAAAATGTGGAAACAGCCTAAATGCCCACCAACCCAGGAATGGATTAACAAGCTGTGGTATATGTATACCATGGAATACTATTCAGCCATTAAAAAAAATGGAGACTTTACATCCTTCGTATTAACCTGGATGGAAGTGGAAGACATTATTCTTAGTAAAGCATCACAAGAATGGAGAAGCATGAATCCTATGTACTCAATCTTGATATGAGGACAATTAATGACAATTAAGGTTATGGGGGGTGCAGAAAGAGGGATGGAGGGAGGGGGGTGGGGCCTTAGTGTGTGTCACACTTTATGGGGGCAAGACATGATTGCAAGAGGGACTTTACCTAACAATTGTAATCAGTGTAACTGGCTTATTGTACCCTCAATGAATCCCCAACAATAAAAAAAAAAAAAAAAAAAAAAACATTACTGGTTCGACAAGCCCGCAGACACAGAGCACATTTCTAAAGACGCCAGTCAAGGCCCTCTGACATCTCCTCTAATTCCTCCTGAGAATTAGAGAGACACCTCCTGAGACACCCTTAATTCCACCATCCCAGCAAACAGGTCCTCCCACAAGCATGACTTTCTCGTTCTCTGCTCCTCATCTGCATCAGCTGCCTGTTCCATTGCTCCTCTTCTGGAAATCTTGCTCACTCTTCAAGTCCCAGCTCAAAGGCCACCTTTTCCACTGACCTGTCTCTAGAGTGTTCTGCAATTGAAATGCCTCCTTCTGCGAGGCTCCCAGAAGGATTTCCCATAACTCTGATATAGTACTCATCACGGTCCACTATTTATTCTTATTATGTGAAAACCTTTCTCCCACTTACCCAGACAGCTGCTTGAGACATCTCAAGCCTGCCCCTGACATTTGGGATGGAAGCTGCCCCTGTTCCTGGTGTGCAATCCATTTGTAACTGAATTTAATTAAGCGGGTTGTGCTCTCTATACCAGTGTTCTCAAAGCTTCCTCAAATTTCAGGTAAAAAAAAAATTGTATTATTTCATGCATTAGAAGATATAATTTACCAATTTATAGTATTTGGGTCGTGGTGGTGCTATTTCATGCTCTAAAAGACATAATTTATACAATGACGTAAACAACTCCTATAGACCACTAAAGCTAAACTTTAATAAGTTGCCACCTCTAACATACAAGTCATCTGAAGAAATTAATGTTTATCCAATATATGAAAGCAATTATTCAACGCCTGCTGGAAGGCTCAACTCCAATATAGTTATGCCATATAATTGGAAACAGCATGGATTTGATGTTTGAGTCTGTCATTAGGTATTTTTAGGGCAGATGAATTTCTCTAGTATTCTGGATATGGGCAGGTATAATTTTTAAAGGTGACTACTCCTATGATTTGTTTGTTTCTAAAAGGTTTCAATGTTCTAAAAGTAGCACGCTATCAGTTCCAATATTTACATATATAATTAATAGACATTCTGAGCCCGTGTTTAAACATTCGCTTGGTCCAATAGGTGTGGGAACATGGAGCTCTGGAAGCACTGCTTATATGTGACCAGACTTTATCAAATAGGCACACACAGGTTCAGTGCCCATAGCTCAGTGAGTAGGGTGCCAGCCACATACATTGAAGCTGGCAGGTTCAAATCCAGCCCAGGCTTGCTAAACAACAATGACAACTGCAACCAAAAAAATAGCCTGGTGTTGTGGTGGGCACCTGTAGTCCCATCTACTCGGGAGGCTGAGGCAAAAGAATTGCTTAAGCTCAGGAGTTTGAGGTTGCTGTGAGCTGTGATGCCATGGCACTCTACTGAGGGTGACATAGTGAGATTCTATCTCAAAAAAAAAAAAAAAGTCACACACACCGTATATATGTAGTATTTTAATAATGTAGTTTTAATTGATTTTAAGTCTTCTTAAAGAATGAAGATGGTCCTGTCAGAGGCTGGACTTCCTTGCGTTTACCCATGGACTCCAATTAACTCTGCTTATTTTCTACCCTTTGTCCGCTCTCCCCACCCACTGTCCCACCTCCATCTGGACTGAACCTCACCTCTTCTGAGGCAAAAGAATCGCGTAAGCCCAAGAGTTAGAGGTTGCTGTGAGCCGTGTGACGCCACGGCACTCTACCCGAGAGTGGTACAGTGAGACTCTGTCTCTACAAAAAAAAAAAAGAAAGCCTTCTCTGGTCACTTCTCCCACAATGATCTTTGTTCAGTTCTGGAGCCCCTATCAAATTGAAATGAGTGCTCTTCAGTTCAATGCCTAAAGACGGACGGCCTTGTCTCATTCTTCAGTTTCATGTACATCATCCTGGTCTTCTCAGCTAGATTATAAGCCCCATGAGGGCAGACACCACTTCTTACATAACATTTTGAACCAATTTGTCAATCTGTCCTAAGGGGTATGACCAGGAAACAGAAACCATCAATTTGGGCCACAGTCTGGCTGGCACTCCTTCTCCATAAGGAATTTTCTTTACAGTTTCCCTCAATGTAAGGAAGAGAAAGATGAAAGGTAACATGACTCTTCAAGAAGAATCATTGAACAGCCGATGGTAACATGCTGTTCTCCAAGCTCAAGAAACACAGATTAAAAAAATAGACATTAATGATAGCAAAAGGTCAAACTCTTAGAAGAATTTTTGACCAAAATGGTGTAAATTAATTATGAATTCTTTATTAATATCATACCTACTTCTGAAGGACAGAGGCAGTGGATGGAGGGAGGTTGTGGTGTCTACTATGAACTAACAGCTTAGAAATATGATTCAGGACTTAGTTGGCTCCAACTTCCTGTGTGTAATTGGGCAAATGATTCCCATACTGTAAGCCTCATCTATAAAATGAGAATAATCTCATTGACTCTCGTGAGGATTAAATGTGACTGTATACAATTTATGTTGGGGATTTATATGTATTGAACTGTCAAACACAGGTATTAAGAATTCTCTGGAGTCTACAAAATTCATGGGGAAACCTACATCATGCATCTTAAAATCTTTCTTTCTTTCTTTATTTTTGAGACAGAGTTTCACTCTGTCACCCTGGGTAGAGTGTCATGGTGTCGTAGGTCACACCAACCTCAAACTCTTGAGTTCAAGAGATCCCCAGCCCTCTGAGTAGCTGGAACTACAGGTACCTGCCACAACACCTGGCTCACTTTTCTATTTTTAGCTATTTTTAGTAGAGACAGGGTCTCACTTTGCTCAGGCTGGTCTTGAACTCTTGAGCTCAGGCAATCCACCTGCCTTGGCCTTCCAGAGTGCTAGGATTATAGGTATAAGCCACCCTGCCCAGCCCATCATAAAATTTGAGAGCTGAAGTTGCAAGACAGACTTTCTATCAACCATAGCTGCCCAGACATAAACAGGCACCCCGCCTCCCAGGTGGTAAGATTTGCCCAGCCTTGCCAGTTGTATTGCAAAGTGGGAATTGAAACCTAGATGACCTCACATTTACTTCTGATCGTGAGATTTTTATTACTCTCTTGGTATTATTCCCTTGACTAATATTCAAGACCCCATTTCCAGATGAAGGAGGAGTTGCTCTGAAAGGCCACATCAATTAGAATTCTCCCAGATAGCACAAGACAGAACCAGAGGATAAGACCAGAAGCCATATTCCACATCCCAGCTGCTGTGGTTTCTCTAATCCACACTGACACAAAACCGCAAACAAACTGGGCCAAAAGCACATGTTAAGAAATGAATGTGGATCCATTAGATTCTGAACCAAAGGTCCTTCCTGCAGATTCCCCCATGGGGACACATCAAAGTACGCACAGTTCAGGGCATCCGGCCAAGGCCTAGTGGGAGGGACACACCCCGGCTGGCCTGCACACCATTCCCAGAACACCGGTCCTTGCTGACAGCGCTGGGCCAGCCGTGGAATCCTGTCTGCTGGGAGCTTTCTGCCCTCAGGTCCTTTTCAGAAATCTGACAGGCCCAATAAAGGCCCAGCACTGATGGAGATGAGCCAGCTCTGAACTCTCCCAGCAGCCCCTCACTGCCTCCACTGACACAATGGGGCCGGCTGTAATCACATTACACCCTCGTCTTTCATAATGACCCTCTTTCACCAAGTGGCAGAGCATCCCCATGGCAGGGAGGAAACTATTTTTAAACTAATTCTAACTTTAAAAAAGCATTTTTAAAAAAAAGTGTGTCATTTTCCACAGATACAGTTCTAGTTTATAAATGACCCGTAGGGACAGAGGGGGAACTAAGGTTAGCAGCAACTAGAAAATCCAAAGAGAGGCCTGGGCACTTGCCCCTGGGGAAGTCACCTGCTCCACAACCAACATCGTTCTCTTCCTCCCCCCTCCCTGAGCCCTCTGCCCCATGTTGGCCTCTTCCAATCCCCTCTCTGACTCTAGAAAAAAAAAGGAAAGGAAAAGAAAAAGCCCCAAGGCACCGCTTCAGTAGGTGTGGTCTGGCTACTTCTCCTCCCCTCCCTGCCACACCCCAGCCTTCCTGAGGCCATTCCCCTCCTGTGTCTCCCATGTGGGTGAATGTGAAGGTTCACAGAATATTTGTCTATAACCTTGGAAAAGTTCTTCAGCATGAAGAAATAAAGCCAGAGGAGGTCAAGGATAAGGGATAAAAGCCAGTTAAGAACAACTTTCGGGGAGGACGTGAGCTTCAGCCAAGCTGGGGTGACCCAAGACCCTCCCCACAGGCCTCCCTGGAGAGGAAGGAGCACCTCATTAACACAGCACTAAATCAGCCCAGAGGACGACACTGTTATCCACCTCTTACAAATTACCCAGAGACACCTCTGGTGCTGGCCACGATAATTATATTGATAAGGAAGCTGGAGTGGAGGAAATAAATCAATGGAACCACACAGATCTCGCCAGTATCAATCTATGGAATCACTGCAACTCTCCTGCTCTCCCATTTGTAGGGTCATTAGCCATCTGTCTTGCTCACAACTGTTAGTGTATCACTGAACCCGGGCTGTATTATCTATCCCTCAGGTTTATATTTTCTCACTCTATCTGTGGAACTCTTGTCTGTTTCCCTTGCTCGCTTCCATTTTTAATTCTCCACCTTCTCTTCTTTTCCTTCTTTGATATTCTCTCCTTTTTCCCTGTTTTGCCGTTCTTAGGTTACTATAATAAAATACCAAAAACTGGATGGCTTTTAAAGAACAGAAATTTATTTCTCACCATTCTAGAGACTGGGAAGTCCCAGATCAAGATGCCAGCAAATTCTGAGTCTGATTCTTAGATGGTACTTTCTAGCTATGGTGAAAAGGTCAAGGAGTCCCTCTAAGACCCCTGTCATAAGGTCACTAATACCATTTATGAAGCCTTTGCCATCATGACCTAATCACCTCCCAAAGGCCCTGCCACTTTCCATCATCACCTTGGGGGTTAGAATTTCACATATGAATTTGGGGGGCACACAAACATTCAGACCATGGTAGCCTCCTTCTACCACCAGTTTATCTCTCTAATGGGCCCATTTTGGTTCTAGTCCTGGAGTCTTGCTGGTTCTAGTCTGATGACTCATCTGAGATATGGCAAGACAGTGAGGGACAGAGAGGAACCTCTGCTAGTGCCCACAAGCCTCCTAAGTTGCTTATGGAGACAAAGATTTTGCATCTGGCTTAACCATGCACTCACCCAATACTCATGGGTCTCAGAACAGCTGGGACCCACTAAAGGAGACAAACATATCTAATGCAGCACTCCCAGACACTCCCTGACACTGAACTGTACCTTCCTCATGGGAAGCTGCAAAAATCTGCCCATCGGCATCGCTGAAAAATGCCAAGGAAAGAATCCACCTGCGGAACAGTCAGTATTTTTTGCAATACAGAGAAATAGCAGGTGGAGACAGAGAATGAAGCCAGAAGCAGAAGCTTTCAGGGACACAAAAAAGAAAGCCACTTTGAAATAATTATGAAGTGACATGAGCTTAGCAACACTGGGAGCATTATTAAGTAGGCATTTCATAAACGTTAGTTTCACTTCCTTCCTCCCTTCAGCTGGCCCCAGATGAAGTGAGAAAAATGGAGCCCTTCCTGCCATTCATCCCACCGTCTGTCTCCGCCTTCCCCCAGACAAACAACCCAGAGAGAAGCAGAGAGTCAGGGATGGTGTGGCCAAAAATGGCTCGTGACTGAGCTGGGTGGTGACACATTGGGCAAGCTCAGAGAAGTGAATGAAACCAGAGGGAGCCCGTGTATGACCCTGGTTTTCTGTAAACGCTGGTTTGGGGGAGAATTGTCCCAGAAGATGTTAAGTTAAAAAAAAAAATTAAAAAAACGTCGGGTGGCGCCTGTGGCTCAAAGGAGTAGGGCGCCGGCCCCACATGCCAGAGGTGGCAGGTTCAAACCCAGCCCTGGCCAAAAACTGCAAAAAAATAAAAAATAAAAATAAAAATAAATGTCTCCCAACTCCTCTAGGACCAAAGCTTTCTGATTTAGAATTGCTCCTGATTCTTGGGACAGTGGAGGCTGGGTGCCTTTAAATAAAGAACCATCAGACCATCCTCCTCTTTGGGGAGAAACAGAAGCAATTTCTGGAGAGATGGCCTGGATTGTGGAGAAAACATTAAGCTAAAAGTCATCGCTGTCAGGAAGTCCTAAATCTGAACGGAAAAGAGGAGCGTGTTGATTTACAAGAGCTCAAAGCTTGTACATGAGAATGGTATCCGGCCCCTAATTAAAGGTGGCTGGAAAACAGCGTTAAAAGCACAGACCATGGTCAGCAAGATTGGGGTTCCATCTTGGCTCCTTTGCTCATTAACTGTGCCTTCTTGGTCAGGTTCCTTGGCCTTTCCTGAAGTTCATTTTCTTCATCTTAAATAAAGGAAGTAAATAAAAGACCTACCATCACAGCAAAATCCCCTAGAGTCCTCCTGGCTGTCTATAGCAGATCTGACTGGTGTTCACCCAAGCCAGACCAGACTAGTTGCTAAATATCTTGACTCTTAAATAGCATTCCTCACTAGCTTATAATGTTGTGACGAGGAATAAATGAAATAATGCAAAGAAAGTGCTTAGCTTGGCCCAGTTATTATCGGTATTTGTTATGGGTTGATTTTCATCCCCCCTCCAAAAGAAGGGATGTTGAAGTCCTAACCCCCAATACCTCAGAATGTGGCCTTAATTGGAAATAGGGTCATTGCAAATGTAAGTGGCTAGTTAAGACGACATCATACAGGAGTGGGGTGGGCCTCTCATCCATGTATCTGCTGTGCATATGGAAAGACAACCACATGAGGACACAGCAAGGACAAAATATGCAGACAGAGGCAAAGATTGAACCAATATATTTACAGGGTGAGGAATGCCTGAGGACTTCTCGCAATTACCAGAAGATGGGAGAGAGGCATGGAATAGATTCTCCTTCAGAGCTCTCAGAAAGATCCAACCCTGGGGACACCTTGATTCTGGACTTCTAGGCCCTAGAATTGTGAAAGAATAAAGTTCTATTATTCTACCCACAAATATGGGTATAGTATTTAGTGGGTTGACTCTTCAAAGCCCACTAAGACCATAAATTTATAAAGTATCAGGAACAAGAAGACTCGAATGTTCATTTTTTCCTGTCTCTCATCTGATGCTTAAAATCCCCTTTTCAGTATCCTGATTAAGAAATGTTTCAGCTGGTGCCTGAATACCTCCAGTGACTAGACCTCCAGAACCTCTCTACCTGACGTGACAATCCAGTAGATCTCACTATTTAAACAGCTATTCCGTATATCGAGCCAAATCTGGATTGCTGCATTTGGTGGAAACTACCACCTTGGGAACTTTTATCATAGAAAGGCCCGATCCTTCAGCACGTGACCACCTTCAGACACCAGCATTCCCTGCACCTGTTCTTGCACATACCAGAGTTTGAGCAAATGCAGTTTTGTGTGTGTGTGTGTGTGGAATGAACTTTTGCCTTGTTTACCTAAAGAATAAACTGTTAAAAACCAAATTCTGTATTACCACTTAATAGGGTAGGTTATGCGGTGGGAAAAAGCAATCCCAAAAACGTGTGCTTCAGAAACCAGAGGATTATTTCCCATGGTACATGTCTGTCATGAGTCATCAGGGACCCAGCCTGACAACACAGCCACCATCTCAAACACTGCCAGTCACCCTGGGAGGGAGAGAGCCCAGGCTACAGTCTCCTGTCAACAATCAAACACACCCACCTGGAAATGACACACACCGTTTCCTCTCACAATTCACTGGCCCCCAGCACTAGTGACAAGGTCTCACCTAACCAAGAGGGGACCCAGAAAGTGTAATCCTATCACGTCCCTGGAGAGCCAGGCCAGAAGTACCTGGCAAATCGCATTGCTGGTCAGCACACTCACCTGCAGAGTCACTTGTATCACCTCCAGCCTGCTTAAGGCGTTTTGTGTACTTGTTAGGTAATCGTCACCTTGCACTGTCATCACATTTACTTGTGTTTTCATCTCCTCCAGGAGACTGAATTTTCTTGAGAACAGGCTGGGTCATGACAAGTGTTCAATACACGGATGCATTTGAGAACGGTGACCACACAGCCACAGTAAAGGCCAAAGAACTTGCAGTGGTTTATAAGGCTATGCGTGATCTGGCCCCCACTTCCTCTCCGACCCCATCTCCTCCTCTCAGCATGGGGCTCCCTCATACTCTGGTCCCAGCCGCGCTGTCTTGCCAGCTCTCCAGCCCTACACTCACAGCTCCCTGGTCTGTACCGAGCCTCCTCCCCATCTGCTTGGCTTGCTGCCACCCACTCCTGAGTCTCCACTCAGTGTCACGTGGTCAGAAAGCCTGTGATCACATGCCATAAAGTGTGAACAAGCCCCTGCCCTGTCGACTTCCCTGCTTCCTTCTTTTCTTTTCCTCTGGTTATAGTTACTGCTTCTTGACACAAACACACACTAATGTATGCTGCATTATCACATATTAAATAGAGCATAATTTATATTCATAATAATTATTGTGGTATAGATAATTATTTTATTTCCAGTATTCATTAATTTTCTACCCCTCACCTTTCTACACATACACACTTGAATGAAATTTTTTTTATTAAATCATAGCTGTGTACATTGATATGATTGAAATTTCTATGAATTAAAGGACCAGCATACAGAAGGTGCTTAATATTTGTCAAATGAATGAATAGTAAATGAAAAATCTGTTCCCTGAGTTTTCACATCTTTGGACCCAAATGCTAAGCTCCTGTATCTCATAGGACAAGAATTTTGAGTCCTTTCAACCTCCCAGCCACCTAGAGGGATTGATGCTCAGTAGAGGGCACAACTCCTTGTCTGTCCTTTATTCTGAATTTCAATTAAAAAATCCTAAGTTGAAATAAGATTTGAGGAGTCACAAAAAAATCACCCTGTGGACTGACTATATTTGGTTATTGACTAACAGCTAGAGCATTTTCCACACATAAAACAGCCCCCTTCCCTGTCTCTGTATAGTTTCTTAATTACTGCTTTGGATCTAAGTGTGGTACTTAAAATGTTTCCCTCTTTATTTTTCTGTCACTTGTCTTCCTTTTCATCTATAATGTTTATTTTTTCACTTATTTATTGAGTATCTACTATGTGCAAAAAAGCTGTGTTAAGTGCTATAAGAGGTTCTGTGATAATTTTACAATTCCAAGAAGAAAAAAGTTAAAGTTATCAGATAAATAAACTCAAGTTCAGTAGAGAGATAGCTAAGGGCGCTTCTGGATGTCAATGTCGAATAGCAGAGCCGTTCCTAGGAGACATTCAGTGGTAGAAGGGCCCAAGGGACACTTAAGGTATAGTTCCCACAGCAGCTGAAAATGGGAAGGCAAGTAGAGCTTTGGATGAGAGGGGGCTTGGGAAGAAGTCAGGAGGATAGTTTAATTCAGACATGTCATCCCAATCATCTCCAAGGTTGATTTATCTCATCTGGAAGTGATCAACAGACCCCATCTCCCACATCACTCCAAGGACCTCACCCATCTTTGGACAAGGGTATGCTTAGGATGGGGCTTTCTTGCTGTCCACTGACAGATAAGATATTTCATATGTTCCAATAATTTCAGGGTAGTCCTTGAACAAGGGAAGAACCAGAATAATTATTCTACTTGTCTGCAAACCATAATTATTTATTTTAGTTAATGCCAAGCACTAGGTAAGAATGGTTCAGATAATAACTCCATCATCACTCCAACCCCATCATTACAGTACCATTATTATTTCCATTTTATATATGGGGAAACTGAGGCCCAAAGTGGTCAAGTGATCCTCCCATGGCTAGAAAGCAAAGAAACTGAGGTTTGAACCTAGGCGGTCTAGCTCCAGAGTCTGTAGTCTCAGCAGCTCTGCTCTGTCCTGCTTCCTCTCTACACAGAAAATAGGGACAAATTGTAGTCCAATACATAATATAAAGATCGAATAATAAGACATGATTTTATACTAGTCACTAATACAGGTTAGTGCTAATAAAATCAACCCAGAGCATTGTCCAGAACTGAAATTGAAAAGACCAGTATCTTACATAAAGATAACAGGGAGAAATCTAGTAAGTTGGAAAATGATTTGACCTTTTTCCCCCTGAGCAGTTGTGTATGAATTTATCTTCCCATCCTTCCATGCATCTGCTCATGCAGTCACACGGCTGTGTACTGGTCACTCTCGCCGTCCTGGACAGATGATCACACCCTGCAGACAAAACACGGACTGACTGACATGGAGGCAAAGGAACCGGTGATCTAGTGTGAGAAGCACAGGGAGGGGCCCGGAAGAGTGGGGCATGAATTCAGCCTGTGCTTAAGGGGAATAAGTAAGGGGACAGGAAGGAAAAGATGAGAGAAGAATGCTCTTGGAGGAAGGAATATTGAATCTGGCCCTAGCAAAAGTCTCTAATCTCAATTATTTCCAGAAAGATCATAGAATTCACACAATTTCCATAAGAGACCAGAGAAAATGGAATGGCCTTTTCAAGAAAGACTCTGGGATATGGTAGTTAAGAACGCAGGTTTTGGAGTCAGTCAGGTTAGTGTTCAGATCTTTCCCTCTCAAAGCAGAATTTCCTTCGTTACAGCACTGGACTAATCACAATGCCCATGGTAGTGTTCTTCTGAGGATCGCACAAGCTTGGGCACAGAGCATAGTCTGCGCCCAAATTGCTTCCTTCCCAAACTCATAGTCACTCTCACTTGGGCCCCTAGTCCTTAATCTTCTCAGGACTCTAGCATTACCTTTAGAACCAAAGTTTATAAATCTCTCTTATATTTTACTTAGAGAATACAAAGGGAATATAATTTCTGAAAAACTCATTTGCATTACTGTGAATTTATTGTTCTCTGTGGTTCTTGGTATTCATTATTTTAGCAATTTAAACAGGAACTCAGAAGAAAGGCACCCTGTCATCACAGAGCCCTGGGACTATACTAATGAGAAGATTACAAGAAAGTTCAGCTCACATGGTCCCAGATAATCACAAATGTACCCAAGGATTATTAACAATCACAATTACCTGGAACTATATTAGTTGCCTGCTTGGTTACTCTAAAGTCAACTTTGAATAGATGAGCTTAGAGGAGTTAATGAAAAAGTTGTTTTGAAGTGTCTGGTGGAGCCCCTCTCTAATAAATATCTGAAAAAACGTGAGCGTATGCTAAGGCTCCCCGGTCCCCTTCAGCTTACTTCTCAGCTGGAAGAAAGGAAAGTTGAGTCCTCCTCAGAGGAAGAGCCTGTCCACATGGCCTGCAAGCCCTTGTATGCCCTCACTTGCCAGCATGAGGGCCAGTCCCATGTGTGCTAGATAAGCCTTGTGGGAAAACAAAATAGCCTTCTGCAGAAGCAGTCCCCATTTTCAGGGAAAAGGTCCTGGGCCTTCATGACTTTGGCAGCCACTGTCCCTTGCCAGAGTCCCTTGAAAATCTTCAGCTGCCTATTTTTTAGCTGTGCGGGACTGTGAACAGCCATGGTGCCAAGGCACATGTCTCAGAAGTTGTCTCATGCCTCGGTTTCTCTTTCAGATTCCCACAACTCCATGCTGTGTGCTGCAAACTGGTCTTGAACCCAGAGCTCTGGCTGAGAGGATGGGGGCAGATGGGGAAACAGTGGTTCTGAAAAACATGCTCATTGGCGTCAACCTGATCCTTCTGGGCTCCATGCTCAAGCCCTCAGAGTGTCAGCTGGAGGTCACCACAGAAAGGGTCCAGAGACAGGCAGTGGAGGAGGAAGGAGGTGTTGCCAGCTACAACTCATCCAGCAAAGAGCAGCCCGTGGTCTTCAACCACGTGTACAATATTAACGTGCCCCTGGACAGCCTCTGCTCCTCCGGGCTGGAGGCCTCTGCTGAGCAGGAGGTGAGCGCTGAAGATGAGACTCTGGCAGAGTACACAGGCCAGACCTCGGACCACGAGAGCCAGGTCACCTTCACTCATAGGATCAACCTCCCCAAAAAGGCCTGCCCATGTGCCAGCTCCGCCCAAATGCTGCAGGAGCTGCTGAGCCGGATCGAGATGCTGGAGAGGGAGGTGTCGGTGCTGCGGGACCAGTGCGGTGCCAACTGCTGCCAAGAAAGTGCGGCCACAGGTAGAGTCTGGGGAGCTGCAGCGGGGTCTTAGGAGGTGACAGAGAGGCCTGAGAGGAGCAGGTCAGGCAATGGGAGGAAGAGATGCACTCCACGTGACATCCAGCATCCCTTCCCACGGAAGGAAAGACGTGCTCCCTTCTGAAGCTGCCAGTTAATATGTCTCTAAGATCTAAACACAGTCCTTCCCAGGGGATTCAGTTCAGGGATTCTCTACACTGCTTAGCTGGTTTAAAATCCATTAACCTGATTAGGGGGGGATGAGTCAGGTAATGGTACCGTGGTTCAGCACAGCAATTTCAATGGTGAACAGGGAATTTGATGTCTGTCTTCATTCATCTTTGGTTTTCACAGGTTGTTGAATTGATATCTATCCATGTTAACCTGAGGGACTAGAGAATGCAGGCGCGCTGCTCACTCAGTCACGGCCTTTCTCCCATCTGAGAAAATGATAGTCATTAGGGTCCCAGAGGGCCTGTCCCCATCTTCTCCAACAAGATAGAAGTTTTTCTCCTGCCTCCTCCATGAACACACAAATACACATGCACACATACTCTCTCATACACACACGCCATCGCACACAACACACACAGCACTTGTCCACCCTCCAAAAGGCTGAATGCTCAGGGGATTTACACCTAGCCTTGCCCACTTTCTAACTAGTATCCCTCATGAGTTACTATCCTTACCTCTCAGAGCCAGATTTTCCAAGTTTGAATCTGGCTCTGGTATTTCCTAGCTTATGGCCTAGGCAAGTTCCAAGCCTATGCCTTCTTTTCTCCTTCTACACGTAGAGCTAGACTAGAGCACGGGGAGTTATGAAACTCAGAAGCACTTGTTCCAGATGGAAGCCCTGCTTCCAGGCAGAATCATCCAAGCAACAGCTGTTATCAGCTGGCCCACAGTGAGCAGGAATTGGGTCTGTCCCCTTTGCACCCAATGTTCATCTCCCTGAAGGTACCTTAGACTCAGGCAATTCAGGTCTTTAATGAGAAGAAGCATTTATCTTATCACCCAGGGTCCATGATCCCTAGGCTTTCAGTGAATGAAAGCAGGAGGGGGTGAGAGTGAAATGTTAGCAGAGCGAGGATAACCCGCAGCTCCAGAGGGATGCTGGAAACATTCCCCCTGAGACACAGCAAGATTAGGAGCACTCTTTGAGCAGCAAAATATTTCAAGAGCTTTTCTCACCTCCTCCTCCCCCATGATCAACACTATAAATAACAATCTAAAGAATAGAAGAGCAAGCCCATTGTTCAATCCTCCTTTTTCAGTGAACACCGGCAGGTCGGTTCTTCTTTCCCATGGGTCTGGGGAATACAGGGAAGTCCTAGGTTTCCAGGGATGTGCATTCTGGTGCTCAGGAAACTGGGTGCCTTCTCCAAGTGGACTTTTTACCACCTTCCACCAGGATCCCTCACAGCTGCGGGAAAAATCTACAAGGAAGAGTCACACCAAGCAATCTTAGCATGGTATATTTTCAGGTTGTAGAGATTACGTGTACGTGGTAGAATTAAACAAGGATGTAACTTAATGGACTTCACATGCTTAGGTCACGTGCAGAAAAGGATGCTGAGCAGGTAGGTACTCACTTGGTGTTTGTTTAACAAGTTTACCCGATTCATGCTAGACAAATAAATTAACCACTATAGTTAGACCAAAATAAGGGCTGGAACAGAGATAACCTTGAAGGGGATCATAGCAAACAGTACCTAAGTGAGAACAAGGTTCTGGGAAGCCTTTGAAGTAACCCTGGCACTGGGTTTTGCTGAATGAGCAAGGTCGGTTGAGTGGCAGGAAGGGAGGACAGGTTTGTACCCCATACAACCTTTCTCTGCATAGCCAACTCAGTGCTCAGCCTATATCCCCTCGGGTCCCCTCGGTCCCCACAGCTAGTACCTTGGCATCTTTGTCAAAGGTCTGTCCCTAGTCTACTGGAACCTTCTCACCCTGCCCAAAGACAGAATGAGCGGCCTGGGAATTCACATGCCCCCAGGGACCACCCGTAACCCACAACGAGATGTGACCTGCATTGTTTCAAGGGCACCCTGCCAGATTGAACCCAAGTGGTTTCCCCTGGGACTTTGCTGATGATGCACCTGGGCAGGGGGGCTTTCCCTTCCCGATTGTCCCCTCTTCTCTATGAGTTTTTCCTGGGAATATCTTCTAATAAGTCACTCTTACATGAATCTTCACCTAAAGTCTACTTGTAGGGAACCCAACCCAAGATACCTGGAGGTAAGCTCCTGGAGGACAAGGGGCCAGATTTTATTCATCTTTGTCCCTAGAATTGTGCCAGGCACAGATATCCCACATTAGGTGACAATATTTATTAAGCTAAATACGTATCAAATACTGTTGAGCTTAACTCTCAGCAAGGCAAATCTGCTCAGAGGATAAGTAGAGGTCTCTTCCCACTCCACCTCAGCACCACTGACAGGAGAAGCCACTGCTGCCCTTTGACCTTCTCCTTGACCATTCCAGGACAACTGGACTATATCCCTCACTGCAGTGGCCATGGCAACTTTAGCCTTGAGTCCTGTGGCTGCATCTGCAATGAAGGCTGGTTTGGCAAGAACTGCTCAGAGCCCTACTGCCCACTGGGTTGCTCCAGCCGGGGTGTGTGTGTGGACGGCCAGTGCATCTGTGACAGTGAATACAGTGGGGATGACTGCTCCGAACTCCGGTGCCCGACAGACTGCAGCTCCCGGGGACTCTGCGTGGATGGGGAGTGTGTCTGTGAAGAGCCCTACACTGGCAAGGACTGCAGGGAGCTGAGGTGCCCTGGGGACTGTTCAGGGAAGGGGACATGCTCCAATGGCACCTGTTTATGCCAGGAGGGATATGCTGGTGAGGACTGCAGCCAGCGGCGGTGTCTGAATGCCTGCAGTGGGCGAGGACACTGTGAGGAGGGACTCTGCATCTGTGAAGAGGGCTACCAGGGCCCTGACTGCTCAGCAGGTAGGAAGGGGAACTCTGCGGGGCATTTGGCAAGGGTGGTCCGGCAACCTAACTGGACACCCCCAGGCAGCTGGGGAAGAGGAATGGGAGGCAAAATAATTCCCAAGTCGGTGGTACTCATTTGCTTTCCAAGAGAGCTGATTTCTTGAGTCAATAATAGTGGATGAGACTGATTACAAGTGATAAAGAGCAGAAATCAGAAATGATCAAGTTCAGGCTGAGAGCTAGGACTGGAACAATGGTAACAATGATGACAACACACTAATGTCCTTGAAGTGGGGAATAACAGAGACTGAAGTCATGGGACCGCCTTAGGCAAGGTCCTTCTCTAACTCAGAGGGATTCCAAGAGTTCCACCTGCTCAAAGATATCTCCCTTACCTGTTGCCATATTCTAGGGGAACCTTTAATTAAAGTTGAATACAATGCAACTGCAAGAGATGGTGGTTAGGCTGTAGGGCTGTCTAATGATCTTGGGCCTTACTGATTGTAAGGTGTTATTATTATAATTTAGAAAATGATCCAGGACATCCACATGGAGAAGAATATTTGTAATCAAGGAATTAAGTAAACAGGAAGAAAATACTAAAGCATTGAGCAACAACTAACTTTCTAACAATTAGCACAGCATATTAAGAGGATATGACTCACTTTGTTCCAGACGACTATATAGCAAATTGGAACTAACCCCATATGTAGTGGAAACTGTGGAAACTGATAGAAAAGTAATGTCCTAAAATGGAGATCTAAATCTAATCAGTGAGAAAAATAACCAATGTCTCACTGGTGCTGATTCTTTTTTTTTTTTTTTTTTTACCCAAATCAGATTATTTTCATTATTTCACTCATCCTCTTTTGACTAAATCAGTGACTTTTGCTCATATATTTGTTTTTGGTTTAAGGAGTGCATAGTAAGTAATTAATCCTTTCCATTCAGGGTTCAGAGAACCCACGGAGAAGATTTAAGTTAAAAAAAAAAAAAAAAAAGCAACAATCAAACATTTTTAAACCTAATTGAGCAATTCTGGGACTATTTTGACCAACCATCTGACATTGGTTCAAGGGAGAAACCCTGGGAAGCCAATGTCACCAGCCTTCTGCTCCTCAGCATAATCAGCAATCCCTACCTGGATGGTGGATGCCTTGTTCCTGCACATGTGACTTCAACTTAAATATGTTGAAATAAGTTCAATGGCAATAATGAAAATAAAAACAATGATAATGTGTAGGATTAGGAAAAAAATATTTTCACATTTCTTAACTTTTTCCCATATTCAATTATTTACTTTAGGCTCCCATTTTGTTTTTGTTTTGTTTTTTCTTTTTTTATTTTTAAGACAGAGTCTCACTTTATTGCCTTGGGTAGAGTGCTGTGGTGTCACTTCTCATAGCAACCTCAAACTCCTAGGCTCAAGCAATCCTCTTGCCACAGCCTCCCAAATAGCTGAGACTACGGGTGCCACCATGATGCCGACCATGATGCCTGGCTACTTTTTCTACTTTTAGTAGAGACAGGGTCTCGCTCTTGCACAGGCTGGTATTGAACTCCTGAGCTCAAGGGATCCTCCCACCTTGGCCTCCCAGAGTGTTAGGATTACAGGCGAGAACCACTGCTCCTAGGCTCACAATTTTGTTTACTGAATTGAAATACCTTTCAAAAAATATGGATAGTCACAATACCAATTGTCCCTAAAAGAAAATCAAGCTAAAGCTAAGCCTTATTGTTTCTGAATGCAAAGTCACTAGGTAGTTTCTGGGAAGCAGGCTGAAATGTGGCTCTAGACCCCCCCTGGAGGATGCTAAGGCTCTATTTGGGCCATTACTCCGTAAAAGCTGTTCTATCACACACGTGCTTCTCAGTAGACTCCACCTGTGCTGGCCTAGATAAACCAGACATGTTCTTGACCTGATTTTCTACAGGGATGGGTCCATTTGCAAATAAAAATCTTGATCTGATCCAGAGTTCAAACTGAACTGGAGATAAACCCTCCTGGATACCACGGGGAAGACTCAGTAGCCACTAGCACATCTACAGCTGGGTTGAGTCCAAACCATAAGCACATATTACCTCTGACATGTTACCTCTCTGTTGCTTGAGGAAAACTTCCATAGGCCCAGATAAATTATTTTACAGATTCCCAAAGCATGTGAGGAAGGACAGTTGCATAATCTCCATCTGTTTCTATAGCAACCCTGGAGCCACCATTCACCGCAGGAGGTCTGTTCTTAAGGCCTGTCTTTTAAACCAGGTGCCATAGGTCTCTCCCAGAGAAGTATCTAGGTCATTATCTAAAGTGCTACTTTGCTTGCTCTTTATGAAAAGGCTGTAGGAGAAGGGGCTATTTATCCACCGTTTGACATTTCTGGCCAGGTGCATGCATTACAGCATGACTGCCTACTGGAATGTGGAGAGGAGAGAGAAGGGTTAGGAAGGTGAAACCATGGAAAGATACAAAATATACTTCCTTAGGATATTCTCTTCTCTTTGGTCAGGGCATAGAAAATAGCTGCTCATTGTGTGAATTTCATTCTGAGGCCCCCTAGATCTCCAGCACTCAAATGCAATTGAGTAGTGCTGCTAAGCCCGCTACATTTGACTCCCAGCCTTGATCTGTGCTCACAGTGTGCTATGGAACAAAATCTCAAGCTTTTTTCTCCTTTCCCTGCCCATATATAGATAATAAGACAAAAAAATTCATGAATATGTGCACTTGAAACAGGCCTTAAAAGAAGCTACTCCAGGCTTCTTCTCATTTTATAGATTTAAAAAGCTGCAGTCCAGAGAGAGATTTTCCTAGAGCCAGGCAGCTAATTAACAGGAGAGTAAGAAAGAGAACCATGGTCTCCTACCAACTTCTAGCACTGTTTAATCCTCTCTGGGATGCTAAGTAGAACAGAATGGAAAAATAAAAAATTTAAAGCCACATACACAAAGAAGTAGCCTTTTGACAGGAAAGCTGAATCCTGTCAAATGATAAAATATGAAGTTTTGCAGGTGAGGTGGGGAAGCACATTCAACCATTTGTCCGTGCCTGTCCCCAGAGCTGTCCAGAACTCCCTGTGAGTCAGCAGGATGAAAGAACCATCAGAGTAGGGTCCAGAAAGCTGTTCTCTGGACCTCAGTCAGACCTGTGGAGATCCATCAATGTCAGCCTCTGCCTCTGTCAGAATGGCAGCCAGCTCAACCTTTGGCACCTGAAACGACTTGCTCTTTAGAGCAAGACACATCACTGAACCAGTTCCAACTGCTCTCACCACATAAGTGCAAAATGTATGCAAGATCTAAAAAGGAAAGAGCATGGCATCTTTGCAAATAAGCAACCTCAAGTTTCAAGCCACAGTTTGGGGTTGTATTTTTTTTTTCCCTTTTCAACAACCTGCTCTTCCTCAACTTTCCAAATTGGAACCCCAGAGGAAATCAGACTTAGTAAGACCTATTTTCAGTAAAGAATAGGTTTCTTTGCACCCACCATAAACTGATGGAGTTGAGGCATAAGGCTCTTTTATAGTTTGCTTTGTAGTTGAAGGTCATTTCATGGTGTAAGGATTATTGGCATTCAAAGTACATCTGGGCTACTGCTAAATTATAGGGCAAGTGGCGGTGGTCTCTTCCACAGAGCCACTACTACAAGGCTAGTTCCACTTTGATGACACCAGTGGGCTCCTCGGTGTTTGTCACCAGGCTCAGGCTTCAAGTTTGGCTGCCAGAGTAATAAATTCTTTTGTACCTCCTTTTTTGCTTTAAAAATTCTCTTCTTAGATCACACTCCCTTGACATTATTAGTTTTATTTCTGGAAGAAGGAACCAAAAAGTAATACTCTGACATGTTACAAATGCCCTAAGGGTGGTTGGTGACTTGAAACTTGGAATGTCCATTTCTGTCATTATGACAGGAAAGGTCCTGCATAGGAAACTTGTGATCGGGGTGCTGAATCACAAGAGACAAGCACTAGTGGATCTTTTTATAAAAATAGTTTTCTTACCTCTAGGACAAGCACCAGTCTGGAGATCATATCCTGTAAGATTGTCTGAATTATTCCTAATATAGTTTACTTTGGGGGATGTGGATAAATGAAAGGAGGCATCTGATATGATATAGAACCCGACCTACAAATTATAGGGCAAAGAACTTTAAATGTAGAAGATCTGGGTTTAAGAATCAATTCTGCTATGACTCAGATCCATGGGATTTATGGCACATCCCTTAACCTGAGCCTCAGTTTTCTCAGGTTGGGATAATTATTTCTAGCCAAATTACTTCATAGGGCTTCAATTAAAGGATTAAAAAAATTTCTAGTTAGATGGTATATCTGAACATGTTTTATAGGCTAGGAAGTGCTATACAAATGTGAAATGCTATTGCATGTTGGCAAAGAGGTTCTATAGTTGTTCTGCTTGATGAGTGTGTGACCCAATTTCCTCATCTGAAAAATAGAAATAATAATGATACCTAGCCCATAGTGTCAGTGTGAGGATGAGTAAGATAATCCATGTAAGAGTGGTGAGCATTATACCTAGGGTATAATAAATGATCAATATAATCATGCAAATCCTGATGGATTCTCTGTATCAACAATTCTTTCCTGGGTCCAGGAGTCATTCTGTATGTATCATACAGGGTGTGACCAAAGCCTCAGTGCAGTTTAAAGCTCTAATAATATCAGAATTATAAATGATGCCAGTTTATAAAAATAACACTTGAAAGTTAAATTTCACTTGAAAGTCTATTTAAATTTCATTTTCACTTCTTTATTTTTGTAAATTAAAAAATAATTTTTTTTTAATTTTTTGTTTTGATCATTTGCTACCTTCAATGAGAGGAAGCTCCACTTTCTAGACTGTTTTATTAAATGAAGAGTTTGGGGGGAAAGCAATCAAAGCAAATGTCCAACTTTACAAATATATACTAGCAATTTCTCTGCCGAGAGTCTGAGCTCTATTAAAGGACTTCTCATTTTTGCTGAGGATTTTAAGGTACACCAGCGAGCACAGGAGGCAGGCACTCTCCACATATATGGTCCTATGAAAAGCCACTGGCCTAGGCCTACTGGCTGGTGAAAGTGAAAGGGCGAGATTACCTAGAGGAGAAACTCAAAACTAATAAAATCTCTCAAACTAATCAGAGCCCCACTACATATAAATTTTTAAGTTAACTATGACCATCTAAATATTAGCCTGACCTTTGATTTAACCTATGGGCAGGAACATTTACAGCTACACTGGGGTTAGCCTCTAATTAGACTTAAAAGTTTGATCAGTTAGTGCCTACACTACTAGTGAATCTTCATTTCCCAAAGAAACCACGCACAAAAGCCTATTTTAATTTTTTTTTAACCTTTGGAAACTCTTTGAGTACCATTTGAGAAGTAAAATAAGAAAGAAAAGTCCTCAAGAATATTTCTTAAAAAAAAAAGAGAGAGAGAATGTTTCTTTAGCATCATCTCTAAAGTCAAGGGTAATGAAAATTAGTTTAACACAAGTTCTATTTCTTTCAAAAGCAAAATAAATGGTCTCCTTTTAAAAAGGAAAATGCTACAATAAAGCACCATCGAATGTTTTCATCAGGTCATGGTGTCCACAATTTACTATTTTTGCTTCTTATGTTTTGCAAGATAACCAGGAATGAGTCTATTTTTACCCACCAAATCAGATACTGGCTCCTAGAGTAATGAAATGTAAGTAATTATTAAACCATGAAAAATTTAACTGCTGGTTTACTGTTAAATATTTAACAACTGGCTTTCTAAAGGAATGAAAATTTAAAAGACCTGATTTGTATCATTTGCCAGTTTCCATGGTATAAAGATTCTCTCCATGGTCAATTTCAAACGATCACCATGATGTCACGAAACAGAGTTGGGAACCGATGTGAAGTAGAACACAGTTATATGGTATTTCCACCACAGAGATACAACGCTTGTGAACTAACTTAGATAATGGTAAAATGTAGTGAAATGATTTGAGATTGATAAGTTTTGAGCATTTATCACCTTTGTTTTGCATATAATTTGCTTAATCATAAGTTTATAAAATTTAATTTTTATCAATGGCTGTATTTAACAATGGTCTCGCAAATTTCCTGAAAATTTAACAATCAGCTTGCACAAGCAAGTAGGCACTAGCTCCAGTGCAGGATAGCTCATGGCTTTATGGAGATTGGGATGCTAAGTACAGAAAAGGCAGGACCCTGTCCACAAAGGAAGTTAGAAATCGCTCAAAGCCCTTGAGGCCAGTGGAATATATAGACATGGCATGGGGATGAGATGTGAGGAAGGAAGTTGAGTCCAGCATGAGAAAGGCAATCCCCTGAGCTCATGCTGTCTGTGTATTGCCTCCCGGTAGTTGCCCCTCCAGAGGACTTACGAGTGGCTGGTATCAGCGACAGGTCCATTGAGCTGGAATGGGACGGGCCGATGGCAGTGACGGAATATGTGATCTCTTACCAGCCGATGGCCCTGGGGGGCCTCCAGCTCCAGCAGCGGGTGCCTGGAGATTGGAGTGGTGTCACCATCACAGAGCTGGAGCCAGGTCTCACCTACAACATCAGCGTCAACGCTGTCATTAGCAACATCCTCAGCCTTCCCATCACTGCCAAGGTGGCCACTCGTACGTACCATTCCCCCGTCCTGCTTCATCTTTCTTTTCTCCTACATGAGATCATGGACATTCATGATGGTAGTGTCTTTTCTTAATTCTTCAGGGATGCCTGGAATAATCATTGTTCTTGAGGGAAGGGCTACAGACATGACACCCTTAGAAAAGGTACAACATGTAAAAGGCATTTCTGATTAGAGTTTCCAAATTCAGACGCCATTTGTAAATTATAGAACCAAAAGGATAAAAAGTACTTTAATTATGGAGTACTGACTGGTTGTATGTTAGACTGTTGTTAGAAGTCAGGGAACATATGAGACTTGTGCAGACTCTGAATCGAGTTAAGGACTTAAAACCAGGAGATATAAAGCAGAGCATATCATAAGCAAGAGTTAAATGGTATGTTACAGATGGTAAGTGTATAGCAGAGTGGGAAAAAAGTCTTATTTAAAACTGACAACATCCACTTCTCCTGATGGAGAGGTGGCAAAATTTTTTCCATGCTCTTTTATTTAGCAAAATATCTCAATAATTCATTTCAGTTAAAGAAGTTGAAGCTCTAGGACATAGTCTAGAAAGATTCAATGGGAGGAGAGAGAGAGAACAAGCTAAACTGCTCTCCATAAAAAATGAATACTTTTTATTTTTTTTATAACAGAGGAAACTTCTATGGGTATACATCTATATTTTGTGTATGTTTAAACACAGAAAAATATGAAAGATCACGTGCCATGCCTTAATGCTGACTACATCAAAGAATGGAATAAGAAGGAGAGAGAAAAAGTGTTTTTTTTCTTTATTCACCTCTGAATTCTTAAATTGTTACAGTTAAGTCTGTGTTACTTTAGAATTTCAAAAAACAAACAGAGGAACTTATGCAAGAGAAATTTCCATCCTCCAAGGTTACTACAAAGCCTGAATGCACACAATTGCCTGTGTGCCTCACATGAAAGCCTTTGGGGAGATCAAGGAAAAGGGGCTGTATCTGATTAAATTCTGAGAAAAGACAACATTTGAAAAAGATGAGGTATGAGTGATACAGAGATATTAGCAGTAACAAGGAAGTGGACTAAGACGCGACCATGAGAACATGAACCCTTTAAAATTCAGGAAGTCTTGGGTCAGTAAATGGGCCTTGTTACCAGATAAAGGGGTAAGAGAATTGAGCCCATTTTATGTAAGTCTCAAGTGGCAAGATGATGTTTAGCGACAGATGCCAAGGAAGTTCGGAAAAGGAGAAGGTCAAACAGGAAAAGTTGGCCTTGAAGGCTTCACAGAACCTCAAGGACGGAACCGAGCTTTCAGGGATGCAAGAACAGAGACAGGCAGGCAAGGATTTAAGAAGTTATCTTGTCCCTTTGCTTTTCAGGAAGTCTGTTATAATATTGGACTCCCGTCTAAATGTTGACTCTGTTAATATGCCTATAATTATTTCTGTCTGTATTTGACCTTTCTTTGGGAAAAAAAAAAAAATCCTCTGGTGCCTGAGAACTGGTTTTAAATACATATAATGATTCTGTAGAAAGGCCGGTCACCATCTGCTGCTTTCCCCACCTTGCTCCAGGATGAGTCATCACTCAAAGTGTCTGGCCTGACTCCCAAGCCCATTCCCTCTGATCCACACGCACATGCAGTGATGAGGTTTCCATCTCCGATAGCATTTATTATGCCAATTCAGGGCCTCCCCTCTGGCGACCTCCCAGGTGACAAGGACAAAATCGTGTAAACCACTTGACATGGCTTCAAGTGGGTTTGCAATCAGTCCTATCTTCCAACGAAGAAGCATGAGAAAGCTTCCAAACAGGAGGGATGAGAATCTGTCAGTTTTCCAATGGGAATAGCCCATGAGAGACAAATCTAAAACAGGAGCAGGCTCCCTGGAGAACTGAGAAAAGTCACGCTGTCGTATTTTAGGGCTGGTAATTGGAACTCCATTAGGATGAGCATACTTCCACCTCACTAAACTTGTGTATGTGTATGTGTCTGTGTGGCTGGGCGGGGAAGGATTGGGGAGAGGAAAAGACAGAGATTAAGACAGGAAAAGAAAAAAAAAAGATAAGTGAGGCAAAAGGGACTGATGAAGAGAAAGGAAAAATAATGAAGGGACAGCTGGAGAAAAGAAGGATCAAGCGTAATGAGAGCAAACCTCCCAGAACCTGCTACAGTCCTTTGTGTGAGCCCTCCTTCTGCTTGTGCACGTGAAATGTAAGCTTCAGGCCATCCTAGATTTAGTGATTTGAGCTGAGCAAAATACTCCGAATGCACATCATATGATCGAGAAAAGGATGCTAGTATTTATTCTGAAATTGGCTTTCTCTGCATCTCCAGCCAACTTTTTCTGTGCCTCCTTTTTCCTGTGTGAAAAATGAGACCAGTGATATTAGCCATGATATTGCCTCCCAGGAATCTTGTAAAGCACCAAAAGATAGTGTTCCAGTTCTCGGGAAAAGGCATTATATTATAAATTAAATGCCAAGGTTTACCACATTAGTAAAGGAAGTGGCTCTGGCATTTTAACATTAACGTATTATGTAATAAAAAGCATAAAAATGATTTATATAGAATATAGATTGTGTTTTAAGTCTGCTCATATATTCCATCAACACTGAGCATCAGGACACGATGAAGTGAGCCACCTGCACCTGGGATGCACTGTGTCTGCAGTAAGTTTGGGAGTATCCACACCCATGATATGGAGGGAATTTTCCAAGACAAAGCACCAGGCAATGCTCTCCATCCTGAGGGACAGCTGTGACATTGTTACCTACATTGCTGTGTTCCAGATCTCCCCACCCCTCAAGGGCTACAATTCAAGATGATCACAGAGACCACCGTGGAAGTGCAGTGGGAGCCCTTCTCATTTCCCTTCGATGGGTGGGAGATCAGCTTCATCCCAAAGGTAACACTCACCTGTTAGACTGCTGAATAGCACCATTTGGAGTATGTGTGCCTTCAACTTGGAATCAGCAGCAGAAGGAAGTCACTACCCAATATCACTTTCCATGTCCTTAAATGCACAAAAGGACATTTTGTGGTCATCTGGCCCTTAGAACATTTCTTTTACAAAGACATGGTAAGGACCGACTAACCCTGAGTGTAGCACCTTGGCCTTAGGTAACAGGAGGATGCAGGAAGCAACCACCAGCTCCAGCTCTCTCGCCAGAGTTTGGTGGTCCATGACTTTAGTAAGTTTCCTTCCATCCTCTCTTTAGGACAGAAGAAAAGCCAACCTGAATCAGTCACAAAGTCAACCCAAAACTTCATTCTGTATAGACAGATGCACCCAAACAAAAATAAAAGCCAGCTTGCATGGCTTCAATCTCTAAAGATTAGAGATATAACACAAAAACTCCAGGGCTTTCCTGAATTATTCACAGTGAATTTGTAACTTATTAATTAAGCAAAATTTTCCTTAAATTATTAGTCTATGAGTTTAAAAGTATCCCAAGATTCACTTCTACTCTTTAAAGCAGTGTTTTATTTTATTAAACTTAATACCAACCTTTCCAAGTTTCTAGAGGTACTTGACTGGCTCTAGTTGTTCAGAATTTGCTGACCTGACTGATGTCCTCCCTAACTATACCACTCATGGGGATATAAAATGCAATCATACTCCTTCCCTCTGTCTTCATCCTTCAACATCAAAGAGCATTTTTCCAGTCATTCATCAGACTTAATGACAAATGACACATTTTTGGCTAACAAGACTGTGATTTTGCCATTCTTTTATTTCAAAATTTGTAGAGGCCTGGACTGTTGGAGTTACAAAAGACCTTCATGTTCACATAAATGGTCCCTCGTTTTGCATATAGTTTAGTTTATAAAGACTAAACTTAAATAGTATCATACAGCTACTTGGTGACAGCCATAAATAAGTATCCAGGTCTCTAGCTACTACGCCAGGGCTCTGTCCACTAAACCTGGATGCCCCATTCTCTGACATGGATATAGTTGTATAATATCATGGCAGGATAAATACATCTGAACAGACCTTCTATACAAATATTTTATTATATATCTTACTTGAGCTAAAAAGGCCAATAAAGTATGGCAGACAATTGAGTTCATAACAGGGCAGAGAAAATCATGTCACCTTGTTGCTCAGGCTGAGAAAATTATGACACATTCTCCTGTTTTATATCCAGTATTATGACGCATTCTCCTGTTTTATATCCAGTATGTAAAACTCTTAAGAGAGTTCTGGCCAGGGCATGCCAAGGCCAAATGCATGGACCCATGGTTTGATAACTGTTGTGATCTGTAGGTTGAGGCCACTGGGTGGCATTTATCACACTGATTTAAATTACATATAGAACACTCTTGGTGACATAAATAAATACCAAAGAGTAGGGAGAAGGACAATGCCATTAAAAGAGCCCTTTGTCTCCTCCTTTTCAAGGGACATTCATAGAAAATGCAAGATAGATAGATAGATGATAAGATAAAAAGATAGATAATAAATATTAAATCCTTCATCCAATATCAAATTTCCCTTTTTCATTTTCTCTTCCACTAATTTGTCTTCTTCCTTCCTTCCTTCTTTGTATATTCTTTGTTCCATGCTTATGTTTCTTTTTGTCTTTTTGTACTCAATAGTTGGTATGGCAGACAATTGCATGGACACATGATTCATGTGTCACTGAATCCTAATTCTTCCAAGTGAAGGGGAAATAAGGTATTGACAGATCTGCACCCAATGCAACACCATGAGAAACTCCAGATATAGCAAAATAATGGCTCTGAGTCATAAAAAAAAGATCTGGGAATGTTACACTGTGAAGATGTTTATACACAAACACATAAGATTCTACTCTTCTAAATAGCCAAAGGCGTGCTTATTATAATAAATGCCAAAAACTTGGATGGATGTTAACATTTACACTTTGGCAAAAGCCATTCTGCATCACCTCATGACTAATTTTTATTGGCAAACTCAGCAAACTCAGGAGAGGCCAAAGAAATGTTCTCAAAAATTGATTCTCCATTTGCCAAATCCTCCTAGCCTAGAGGGATGGCATCCTTATTGAGACTTCTAGAAGTTGTTTTTGGCCCCAGACTCTCAGTTGTCAGCACGGAGGAAATAGATGTGGCCTCTATTTTTACTTCACAGTTCACACCTTTATCTTTCTCTTATCATATTTCTCTCCCAGTAAGTTTTCTCTTTTGTTCTCTTCCTTTTCCCCATTCTCCAGAACAATGAAGGTGGAGTGATTGCTCAGGTGCCCAGTGATGTCACGTCCTTTAACCAGACAGGACTGAAGCCTGGGGAGGAGTACATTGTCAACGTGGTGGCTCTCAAAGAACAGGCCCGGAGCCCCCCCACCTCGGCCAGTGTCTCCACTGGTGAGTATCCCCAACCCTTCTCTGTATGGCAACCTATTCTGTCATGTGGGGCAAAGAACTTCAGAGCTGCCCACGAAGTGGTGAGAGAAAAGAGGTGCCAGACTTCTCCTAGAGCTGAGATGATGGTGGCAGTTGGAGATGGAGCTACTTTACTAGATGCTTAGCTAGTCATCTTCCTTCTTGCTCATCCTCACAAGCACAGACATCCGGGAGAGTGTTCTATGGAGAAAATCTTTTTTAAGATTTATAGTCTATTTCTCCTGGTCTTAGTAAGAAACCTCATTTGTCAGGCCCTAGGAGCTTTGGAACCAGCAAGAGCTGACTCACTCTTACCTAGTGTGATATTTGGTTAAAATCATCTAAATGCTCCCAAACCTCAATGCATTTACAAAGATGAGCAATAATACCTTATTAATGTGCAGATTAAATAAGATAAAGTACACAAAGTGATTAGCACCACATGGATGAGAGTAAGTGCTCAATATCTGATACGGGAATACACACCTAGAGAACATACTCAGACATGGAAGCAGTAGGAAACAAATCATTCAAAACTAATAGGGACAGGGGCGGCGCCTGTGGCTCAAAGGAGTAGGGTTTCTGGCTCCATATGCTGGAGGTGATGGGTTCAAACCCAGCCCTGGCCAAAACCTGCAAAAAAAACTAATAGGGACAGGTTGGGTCACTACATAAGGTGACAAATGAAGTTTATTGTTATTTCACTCCATAGTTCATTCATTCAAAATCATTATTTCCAGGATTGGTTCATTAATTGTGTCACACTTGCCTTATTATTCCCTTAGCTAGCAAAGAATGTTCAGCTTCAGTGCTATAAATCAGCAATTGAGATGCATATGTGTATACCCTCCCCAAGAATGTCTCAAAAGTTATAACTAGCATCTGGTGCCATTTTATGTTCTCATTTTATTGATGGACAAGCTAAAACTCAGAGATTAATCAACTCTCCCTGTTAGTAATAGAAATTGAGATAGGTGGATAAAAGTATAGCTTTATTTTTTATAAACAGAAATTGACACCCCAGAAAGCCAGTCTTAAAGTCCGGGACAAAGGCTGAGTTGGCCAGAAAAGGGAAGCACAACCCTACCTAATGAGACCACATTAAAAGATTAGTGACTCATACTTTGCTACTTGGATCCAAACTAAACAGCATCAAGAGCTAAGGTTCATACTCAGTCTAGAAAACATGGGTATAAAACTATTATGGCATTGCACTAGGGTTCCATGGCAGGCCTCAAGGCTGGGACCAAGGGAAAGCCAGACCTCCCTCCTTCATGCCTCTAACCAAGGAAGCTCTACTTTGATCTGTTTTATATTTTGTACACCCATTTAAAATTTTGTTCTTTCCAAAAAAATTTTTTTCATTCCATAAAAAGGCTTTCAAACCACTGTTCTAATCCAAATAGTATGTATATTTTAGAAGAAACCCCATAGCCATAAAACCTAAAATTCCTAAAAGCTATGTAGGAATCACTCCAGAAGGCCAGTGGCTAAAAGTTTCCCAAAGCTGTCCCCAAAGGTGTGCTGAAGAAAGCATAGTAAAGTTTGACATGACATGGGAATCTTCAGAAATGGAAACCTACAGACCCTGGGGAAACTATTTTTATGCTTAGGTTTGATGAGGTTCTACAGTGGCATAGAAATGTGATTGGACAAAAGGCTAACATCTAATGGTGATAGGCTGAGTGGGAAAACCCGTCCAGGCCAGTATGTCCAGATCCCACTTGACCTCTCCATGTCGTGTTCATTCTTCGTCTCCCCTGTGGGGCAGGGCCCTTCTTGAATAAGGATCTTCAAGGGAGAAGAAAGAGAGTGATCTGAGTTTCATGATTTGCACTGGAGGAGAGGTGTTCTACTTTCTATGACCTAGCTTGGGTAAGAGTAATTCTGATTTCTATGAATTTCTTCCTGAAGAGCAAGAGACAGAGGAAACAGGAGGACAGGTGAAGGTCAGAGAGACCTTGCTTCCAAGGCTCCTTCTGTGGCCCCTTCAATTCCCTTTGGCTCAAAGTATTCAGCCGGACAAGGCACCCTCCTTTGGGCAATCCTATTCTGAGCCCAATGATGGTTCAGAATTCTCCTCTTCTGATATAGAACGTTTCAGGGTGTCCAAGTCACTCCTGTGATTTGATATGAAGAAAGCATTAGTAGAAAACAAAAAGCTCAAAGGAGAAAATGGTTCTTAAGAGGAAAGACAATAATCACAGTTGAGGAATATTTTTCTCCTAAGGTACTAAGAGTATTTAGAGTAATTCCTGTCTCCCTGGTAAGAGTATTTACCTTGTCTTAGGTAATCCAAACCATATTTTTATAAAATTGCAAGGTTTTGGAGGGTGGGGGATTGGGAGGTAGGGGTCTGGAAGCTCCTTAAGATTAAAATTAAAAGTTTCAATCTAGAAATCTGTGGTAAAGCTAGGCAGAGTTTTTTCCAATTAAGAAAAAAACAATCCTTAATTATTTTGGCATCACATAAGGAGTCATGAGGAAATGGAAAAACATTTATTCCACTTGAGTTTTTGAGTAGGACTTGTGTTTGTTTAGAAATGAGGGCCTGAGTTGAAAGTAAGCTGATGCCTTCGTGATTGGAATGGAACATTGCTACCAAGTGGCCAACCACAGGGCAGGATCCAAGGTGGCTATGGAAAAGACGCTGGCTGGCTCCCAGTCCTGTCTGCTGTTTTTAGGAAATGATTGTTTAATTATTTCCTTCTGCTAAGGTCTGACCTACACCAATCCCCTACTGCGAAGCTCTGTGCCCTCATCAGGACTCAGACTGGCTTCTTTCAGGCAGGCCATTTCGTGAATGCAAATTACAAGACCTCCTGCGATGAGAGCCCTCTGTGCTACATAATCGCATTCTAATATGCTCAATCCATTATGATTAGGGTTCTGTGGGTTTAAAGAGTTGAAGGACAAAAGCCTTATGTGGTCATTTGAGTTTCCCTGATAGCTTTTTTTTCCCCCAAAAAAAGCTCCAATGCATTGAAATACTTGACCTTCTTTCTCATGAATAAAGTAGACCCTCCATTCATTTCATTTACTCGACACCCATTTACTGAGTGGCTACTATCTTTCAAATGTTATGCTTATACAACAGCTACAAGATCATTTCCTCTATTTCATAATTAAATTAAATTAAATTAAATGTAAAAGGCCCACATTATCTAAAGCCAAGTACAGCATGCTGAAAAGAAGCCATCTGACTGTGTTCTGTTAAATCATGTTACTATCTCAGATATAAAGACCAGGACTTCAACTCCAAACCTGGTGGCATCAAAAATGTCTGGTGAGTTTCATTTTAACTGGTGCTAGAACAAAATCCCAAACTGCTTAATAGAGAAAGGACTAGGCTTAGACCCAGAGAGAAGACATGGTGCCAAGGAAAAGGCCCAACTGTGAAAAATTAGGAGACATAGCTCAGCCCTGAGTCAGTTGTCAACGGAAAAGAAGCTATACCCTGTAAAATGATTTAAAGAAGTTTACTCTGAGCCAAAGTTGAAGACCATGACCCAGAGCCCCACCCAAGAAGCCTTAAGAAAGTGGACTCACTGTGGTGGGATTACAGTTTGGCTTTACACATTCAGGGAGACAGAAATTACTTGCAAAGTCACATCAATGCATGGAAGGTATATTGATTTGGCCCCAAAAGGTGGAACATCTTAAAGCAGAGGGCTTATAGGTTATAGATGGGTTTAAAGATTCTTTTAGCTGACAATTGGCTGAAAGAGTTAGACTCTGTCTAATAGACTAGGAGTCAGAGAAAAGAAAAGCTTGAGTTAAGATATGTGTCTGTTTTATCAGAGACAAAGTACTGGGCTTATGCCCAGACTCAAGTGGTTTATTGTGTATATTGAGGACCTGCAAGTATGTCTTACAAAGCCTTAGACCTGTTAATGAGCCACAGAGGACATCTCTAAGAAGGCACTGGGACATGATGAAGCATGTCTTGTCTTTTTTCTCATGACTAGCAACTCAGTTTTAGGGATCCCCTTGACCTAGAGGAGATCCAGCAGCTGGGGGAGGAGCCTTAAGATTTTATTTTAGTACACACAGTCCTAAGGGAGACACGCATTTGTGGAGACAGAGCAGGAGGTGGGCCAGTGTGGCGGGCTAACAAAACAAGTCAAGGTTTTCTGGTAAGGTGGAAGAGAAACTTACTAAAACCTAGCTGAAACAAAAGAGAGAAGTTACTGGAAAGTCATAAAGTATCTCATGGGAATCCCAGAGCCAAAAATGCATCTGGGCCTCACAAAAGACTTGACTCAGAAAATGGAATGTCAGAAATCCAGTCACTCTCTGTATCTTTCTAGAAGCTCTATGTGATCACTCCTTTTTGTCTTCCTCCCTCTCTTTCTCTCTCTTTCTCCAGATCCAATGCTTTCTACTTCTGTATCAATGTGGTAGGGAGTGGCCACAAAAGCCCTGGCTCTACATAGGCTCATTAGAGAGACAGGCTTTCTGGTTTCAATTATAAATCCTTGAGGAATATTAATATTAACATTTATCAGCTCCAGACAGAGGGGTATAGCCACATATTAAATGTAAACATGAAAGTGATACCTACTCTTTTAGCAAGTAGTAGATAATTGTCCATGAAGGGCATGTTGGCCATGAAGATGTCCCAGAAGAAGCTGAGAACACCATTTTCTGTTCTCTCCACTAAGCCTTTTCTTTTTCTACTCCCTTCTGCCTTCCCTCACTGCCCTCATCACCTAATTCAGTATGAACAGGACCCCAAGTAGGTGCTGGAAGCATGGGTGGTAGGCCTTGTAGGAAACCAACCAACTTTCAAGGTGTTGCCCTCAAACACAGTGCCTCTCTTGTGAGAGACATAAGCAGGAGACTCTTGAAGTCTCCTGTGACTACAGCATCCTTCTCCCACGGGAATATGCAAGAACAGGTGTGGAAAAAATGACCCATAAAAAGCTGTTCCAAAGCTAGAGCTCTTCTTATTCAAGAGCAGTGAGTTTCCCTAGAAGGCATATTTTATGTCCACTGACAGGAAAGTCTGTGGGTTTGATGTGGTTTCAGCAGTGGGGTGGATGGGGTTGTTGGTATGGCTACACAGAAACATCCTCTGAGTGCTCAGAATGACCTCTTTTGCAACCATGTTGGAAGTCTTAGACAGGCTGGTCACCTCCTACATCTTTCTCCAGGGCTGACAGAAGGTGAGAGCTGAGAACACCAGAAGCTCAGTTCTCAGCACTCTGTCCCATTATGACCAGAAAGAAATGGGCTGATTCTCTCAGATTAGTTAAGAGCCCTTCCCTGCACAGACTGGGAAATACAGGCACCTGAAAACTATAGTCTGGTAAAAGAAGAATTAGGCCAAGATTCAGGGGAACTGAGTTCTAGTGTCAGTTTCCCTATTGCCAAATGAGGTGTCCTTAGGTAAGACATTTCTTCCTGTGTCTCATTTTCCCCATCTGTAAAATGGGGTAATAATAGCCACCCTCCCTGACTGGCCAGACCAATGTAAAGAGGAAAGGAGAGAGCTGATGCTGGAGGCTAATTCTCAGTCAAATTTTTTGTTCTATTTGATCCTTCTCATATAGTCATTGATGGGCCCACACAGATCCTGGTTCGAGATGTCTCCGACACTGTGGCTTTTGTGGAGTGGACACCACCTCGAGCCAAAGTGGATTTCATTCTGTTGAAATATGGGCTGGTGGGCGGAGAAGGCGGGAAGACCACCTTCCGGCTGCAGCCACCGCTGAGCCAGTACTCGGTGCAGGCTCTGCGTCCAGGCTCCCGCTACAGGGTGTCAGTCAGCGCAGTCCGAGGGACCAACGAGAGCGACTCCACCACCACCGAGTTCACAACAGGTACAGATGTGACAGGGGAGAGATGCCCAAGGAGAGGGTGGGGGAGGTTGCGCCAGCTGGTGGTGTCGGCAAGGCAGGGTGGAGGGGGGCATTAAGGAAGTGAGATGAGAGGTGCCCAGCCAATCACAGGCCTGCCAGAAGGAAGCTGAGAGCAGTGGCTCACACCTGAAATCCCAGCACTTTGGGCATCTGGTGGCTCACACCTGTAATCCTAGCACTTTGGGTGTCTGGTGGCTCACACCTATAATCCCAACACTTTGGGATGCTGAGGTGAGTGGATTCCTCCTTTATGGAGGCTGAGATGAACCCAGGAGATTGAGACCAACCTGGGCAGTAGTGAGACCCTGTCTCTACAAGAAATTAAAAAAATTAGCCTGCATGATGAAGGACACCTATGGTCCCAGTACTCAGGCGGCTGAAGCAGGAGGACTGCTTGAGCCAGGAAGTTTGAAGTTGCTGTGACTTATGATGCCATGTACTCTATCCAGGTGACAAGTTGAGACTCTGTCTCAAAAAGGAAAAACAAAAAAAGAAGGAAGTGAGAAGTTTCAGGCCTCCTGAGGATGTCAAGGTCACACTATAGAGGAAAAGCAGTGCACCTGAGTAAGAACTGTGTTCTTGTCCTGCCTCTGGTGCCAGCCAGATCCGAGACTTGATAGAAGTTCTTCTCCATGATGGGCCTCAGGTTTCCCATTTATAAAATGACAAGTCTATCTTGAACACATTTAAGCATCCATATTGCTAGTCCAAATGACAATGTTGTGAGAATTCAGGAAATGTGTCTCTTCCTCAAAACCTTTCATTACCATTTGCTGGAAATCACTGTAGTAATTCTATAAATCTGTAATGACCTCACCCTGCACCATGATGGTGCCCCTTGGCATTGGGTAAAGCCCAACCTACAGCCATACGCAGACCTTCTATCTGAGATTCTGTGGCTCACCTTGCCATTTGTAAGCACTGGCAGTAGGTTTATAAGGCCTGATTCCCATAGACAAGGGGCTGAATAGGACCCACATAAGTACCTCTTGCAGAGCCCATATAAATGCCTCCTGCCTTGCTGTGATAGGCCCTTACCAAGGCTGCTGAGACTCTTAAAGAGCTTTACCAACAGTCAGAAAAGGCCAGATCTCAGGGTGGCTTGCTCCCTCTCTCCAAGCCCATCAGTCTGACAGCTAGTAAGCAGGGAAGACGGACACCGCCCACTAAGTATCCTCACTGGCCAACAAGGGCCTAGGAACAGATTAGTGATTGATCTCTATCTAACCCAGATTCTCAGTCTCAGCTTCTCTGCCTTGGGGAGGTTACATGTCAAGGAATGTCTCTGCCAACTACAGTTGTCCCAAGAATCAAAGAAAACTGATAACATCTGTAAGAACTAAGATCCAGCACCTTTTGATGGAGTAATGTAGAAAGAGAATCACTAATTCAAGCTTCCTACTCTGGGTTGTGGCCTAAAAGCCTGTCCAGGGTGAGCCCAGGGAATTCAAGGATGCTCAAAGTGATTGGAGAAATAGCACCTCATGTGCCATCTGTGTTTAAAATCAATTGATTAGTAAGACAGACAGTAAAACAGAAGGATACCAAAATAGCCCTAGACTGGAGCATACAGCTCAATGTGACAGCCAGATGGGTTTGCAAACTGATTGGTCACTGTGGACTTGGAAAACATCTCCATGTTGGCAGAAGTCAGGGCTCCTCAGGTAAAGACTTACAGTGTATAGGACCAGGTAGAGTACTGAACCCCAGGGGCAGCCCATCCCAAGCATGAGAGAGGGGAGCCGCAGGGCCGTGCCTGGTCCTGCCACAGAACTCGGTATTTAGGGGAGTTCATCCTCCCCAGAGCATGGAGAGGCCAAGAGTCTTGCAATAAAGCCCCCTTGACACAAAAAGACTCACCAGGAGAGGAAGAGATTCCTCTTAAAAGGGAACAAGTATAGACAAAATGGGGAAGGAATGGTTTGATTCTGAAACAACCTCTTTTAGGTTATCTTTCTAGCCCCTGTGTCAGATGCTACCATCCCATCCAGGGGGGACCTGGAGGGGTTTCTACTGAACCTATCTTGGGAGTCCCCGTGACTGTGTGTGCTCTTTCTTTATTTTTTTAATTCTTTATTAAATCATAACTGTGTACATTAATGCATATTTGAGGCTAATTTGGTAGACAATGTGGAATGCTTATATCTAACTGATTAACAAAACCATCTCCTTGCTTACTATTGTTGTGGTAAAAACATTCATACTCTATTCTTAATAGTATAGAAATATATCATTGCATTATACACATTAGGTTGAATCCTTTCAAATACCCCCCATCCTCCCGGCCTGCCCCCTCCCTTCCCTTCTCTTTCCTCTTCCCTCCTTCTTTCTGGATTATAGTTGTGTTTTACCATTCCTATGAGTGTGTAGGTGATTATATACTGATTTCATTGTAGTATTGAGTACATTGGATTCTTTTTTTCCATTCTTGAGATACTTTCCTAAAAAGAATATGTTCCAGCTCCATCCAGGTAAACATAAAAGACGTGAAGTCTCCATCTTTTTATGGTTGCATAGTATTCCAAGGTGTACATAACCATAATTTGTTAATCCATTCATGGGTTAATGGGCATTTGGGTTGCTTCCATGACTTGGCAATTATGAACTGGGCTGCAATAAACATTCTGGTGCAAATGTCATTGTTGTAAAATGATTTTCGATCATCTGGGTAAATACCTAGCAGGGGGATTGTGTGTGCTCTTTCAAAAAAAGGAACTAAATTCTGCCTGTTTCTCTTTCCTCTCATAATCAAAAATGTTCAGGGCCAAGCATGAGGAGGGGCATCCCACAATGTCCCTTTCTTGGTTAATTCAAAGTCAGCCTTTCCTCCCCCACCCCCACAACACCAGTTGCTGGAGGTGCTGGTATCTCTTGCGGACCATGCGTCCTGCCTTCTTTTCTTAATTTTGAGATCGTTTTTGTTTGAAAAGTTGTTTCTTTGTGCTTTGCTCTGATAAAAGTTTTGAAGAGGCAAAACAGGAGAAGAGAGCTCATGAGTAGCATGATGAAAAATAAATTCTCAATGTTCAGGTCTACAAGATGGAAGCAGGATTGGCTGTTGGCCCAGGAAAATTCCAATCAAGACAATTACTTCCTGCCTCATAGGAGTTCCCCCTGAGTTTCAGTTCACTGCAGCATGATTTTCTGTTTCTGGTTGCCTGGTGGATTGGCAGCTATTAGGTGGCTGCCATCTCAACACAGCCTCAGCCTGCTCCCCTCTGCTACAGGGAGGTGAGGGGACAGAAGGGATGTGATGAGGAACCTTGCAAACAGATTCTCAAGGGCCAGGCTGGTAGGTGCCAGCTGAATGATGAAAAGTTACCCAGACCCTCGCAGTAGGGCCCTCAGTCATTTCAAAGCTCTGCTTAAATTCAAATTAACCAAAGTGCTTTTCCAGGGGATGGCTTCGACACTAGGAGTGCACTAATTGCACAGGCAATTAAAACAGAGATTTGCTTCCTGCATGGTGAGTGGGATATTTGCCTGGGTCTTAGAGCTGTGCTGTAAAAAGGAAAAAGGAAGGATGTGAAGGCCAGGAGTTGGAGAGAAGCCAGCCCAAGGAAACCCAGAGGCTAATCCCCAAACCCCTCCCTGCCTCAGCAGCTCTGATTTCAGCTGTTCCCAGGGAGGAACCACCGGACGGTTCTGCTGGAGTCTTCCCCGTCGAGCATATCCCTCAAGGCACCAAGCGCGGCCTTCAGAGCATTTGGTCAACTACAGGTTGCCACTTTGACAGCTCACTTAAATGCCCTAGACCTTTCTTTATTGCTCCTATAGGTTGAATCATGTCTTCTAAAAAGATGTTGAAATCTTCATCCCCAGGACCTATACTTCTGACCTATTTGAAAATGGGGTCTTTGCAGATAAGCAAATTAAGATAAGGTCATTACAGTGGGTCCTAATCCAATATGACCATGTCCTTATACAGAGGGGAAATTTGGGCACTGATACAGATGTGCACACAGGAGAACACCATGTGAAGATTAAGAGGAAACTGGAGTGATTCGTCCACAAGCCAAGAAACGCCAAAGATCACCAGTGGATCACTAGCAGCTGGGAGAGAGCCTGCAACAGATCCCCCTTACAGCTCTCAGAAGGGAGCAGCCCCGCCAGCACCTTGTGATTAGTCTGGGAAAAAATAAATTTCTGTTGTTTAAGATGCACAGTGCCCTGGGAAATTAAAAGGGAGCGTCCAAGTAATAGCAGTTCAAATCCCTAGCTGCTGGTGATGATTCCACTCTGAGGATTCTCAAAAAAATCATTTCGCAGTTCCAACCTGGATGGCACTTGAACCTCAGCTAAGAATCTGGCTGCAAACAGCAGAGGGGACTTCCTGTCTACAAGCCCGATACCCTCAATCAGAGCTGTTCTTTTCCCTGCACCACCTCAGCCTGAGCATCCTCAAAGCCCCACAACCGAAATAGTTACAAGACTTGTCTAAAGGCTTTGAGGTGGCAAACAAGACAGAGAACTGACAATAGCCATTCAGTTGCTTGGCATGTATTTATCCAACACCTGGTAGGTCTCAAGCACTGTTCTAGGCACTGAGGCTACAGAATAAACAAAATAGACAACATCCTCATTCTCAAGAATTACATTCTAGTGGGAAAACCAGATGATGAAGAGGAAAACAAACACCCCAAATCATTTCAATCACGAGTGAGATTGAAGCGAAGCGAATGATACAGAGGGAGGGCCACGTTGGACCGAGTAGTCTGGAAAGGTCTCTCCAAGGAAGTGTTTGTTATTGTAACAAGACCCTAATGACCTAAGCCTTGTGGGGATCTGGAGAGGAGCATTCCAGGCGAAGGCCTCGAGGAAGAAGCGTGATGTGTTTGGAGAGTAGAAAGAGGCGCACAGCTGGAGCAGTGAATGAGGGCAGATGTGCTTCCCAGGGATGTCTGCCCAGCAGGCAGCACAGGCCGTGCAGAGCCCCGCAGACCACAGCCAGGAGTTTGTGATGGGAAGCAACGGGCAAGCTGCTGGCAGGAGAATCACTTGGTCAGATTATTACCAGAGTTCCACAGTCCTTCCACAGGGACCCCACTAGACATCTGTCTTTGCCTCCCCTGGGACCTGCTTGGCTCCCATCTACAGGGGTGTCCTTCAGCTGCCTCTCCTAGAAGTCAGGCTTCAAGGCCGGGGGAGCAAACACTTTCACCACCACCCCCAACACCAGCCCTACCCCCAACCCTGTCAAGCCCTCATTGTCAGGATTGACCTCTTTTAGGATCCTTGATGTTGGAAGTGTCTGAATTCTGAGATTCAGAGAAAACACTGCCTTCTTCTGCAAGGCACAAACCCTACGACGACCACACCACCACCGTCTACGTTCCCAGGGTCTATGTGTTAGTTGTGAAGGGCACTCAGTATAATTCTCAACCTCAGCCCTAACCCTAAATTCATTCTGCTCCAGTCCAAGACCGGCTACACACTCCAAGCCTCTCCTGTGTGAGGCTTACGAGCGGCAATCCTGGGTGTCCCTTCCTCACACTGTCTGTCCATCCAACTGCTAGAGATGGACGGACTTGTCAGGCATGCACAGCACATGGCGTGCCAAAGTATAGAGTGAGGGAACAGTTCTCAGAAAAATAAGCTGCAGAGACATAAATCTGCAAAGAGATTCACCCAATTCACATCACTAAACAGAACATTTCTCACTCCAAAGCTTCTGCTCAGATTGATTCACCCCGTTTCTGTCTTCCACAAGAACAATTGGTGGAAACTTGTCTTGCATTTGCAAATTAAATTGCAATGAACAAATGGCTGGTTAACACTGAAGTTAAATTCAAGCCTCAAAGACAAACACTATATGGAATTTTTTTTTTTTAATGGAACTTTTTAAGTGGCCGGGTTTTTTTGTTGTTGTTTGGTTGGTTGGTTGGTTTTTTGTTTTTGTTTTGGTTTTTGTTTGTTTGGTTGGTTGGTTGTTTTTGAGGGCAGCACTTTATTACACTGAAAGGTGCTTACACTGTTTCTGCCCAGATAAGTCCAGGGGGACGGCCAATCCTGGGAGAGAGAAGCAGCTCCCCAGGACTGAAGGAGAGAACACAAGGCGGGGTCCTTTCATTCCAACTCCAGAGCAAGCAAGGGGAGCTACGTTGTTAGAACTCAGGAGAAACATCAGAGGCAACAAGAAACCAGCCCAGGGTTTGGCACTCATTTTTTGTACCAGGAGCCACGCCACGCACTTCACAGTCATTGTCTGATTCACACAACAGGAAATCTTGGTTGTGTGATCCCACCACCAAAAGTGTTAGAGCTGGTGATCAAACAAACGGAGGCCTGACCCCAAAGTCTATGCGCCCCCCATCCTTTGTACACAACTTCACTTCACAGTGGTGTCTGTGCAAGCAGACTCAGGGAAGACATCTGATGCTTCAAAGTCTTGAAACCAACTGTCCTTTTTTGCTTACTGGGCAAATATGATACTGCTCTATTTCCACCTTACTCATTCGGGAGTCGTCTCTGATTTTCTCCTTCTGGGGTTTCCCTGGCTTTGTTCTTAAGCTCATGACATTAATTGGTTCATTTTAAAGTTTCCAGGACACCTCTGGAACTGCTGAATGGAAACGGGGGAAGCATAAAGTGCGGTGATACTTACTCCCAAGTGAGACTCTGACCCTCCTGAGGAACCTGCTCAGGCAGACTGAAAAGTTACAGGGTTCAGGCAATGCGAGCAGAGGCTCAGAGTGTGGGCTTCCGCCTCTAAGCTTTTTAAAGTGCAAGATGCAGCACAAACATATACAATTGTGTGTGATGTTGGTAATGTCTGTCTATTTTTAGAGATTGATGCCCCCAAGAACTTGCGAGTTGGTTCCCGCACGGCCACCAGCCTTGACCTTGAGTGGGACAACAGTGAGGCAGAGGTTCAGGAATACAAGGTTGTATACAGCACCCTGGCGGGAGAGCAATACCATGAAATGCTGGTCCCCAAGGGCCTTGGCCCAACCACCAGGGCCACCCTCACAGGTGAGTATTGCCTATGTCTGAATGCATGGTGACAGCTGAGTCTATACTCCACACCTCTCCACCCTACTGCTCCTCCTTACATCCAACCCACCACCAAATCCCATTGATTTGATCTCTTAAATCCCTTTCAAATATGTCAATTACTTTCCATCACATGACCATTGACGAGTCTAAGCCACCATCACTTCTTATCCTGACCACTGTAATCACCTTCCCACATTCTCTCCTGCCCCTTCAAATCCTCTCTGGAGATATCAGGACCCTTTCAGAGTCCATTTCTGGTCATGCCATTACACTGCACAGACATTCCACGGGCTTCTCACCACTGTTAGGATGAGCCCAGACCTTTGTGTGGCCCAGCAGACCCTGCCTGGTCCCCCTCCAGTCTCACCTGCCACCCACATGTCCCAGGCCCTCCTTCCTCCAGGCCCACAGCTGTTTCTTTCCAACCCTCAAGCACATTTTGCCTCCTGCCTCAGTGCGGTGTGCACTGTTGCCTCCACATGGCAGGCTCTCCATCAGCCGATTTACTTAGTTAATGTGGGCTCCTCTCTCAGCACCCAAGTCACTGTTCACTTCTAGATGTTTAGTTCCTAAGGGAGGTCAGCTCACCCCCTCCTGCAGCCTCATCTTCCCAGTTACCACTCACCCCTCAGCACTCCTCAGGTCCTCCTCTCACACATGTGGCATGACTATTTGATGGTCGGTATCCACTCTAGACCTAGGGCTCCATGAAACTGGAATCGTGTTTGGTTTTGCTCATCACTCAACCTCGGGGTCCACCCCCATGTCTAGTACATGGTAAGTCCTTGATCGCCATTTCTTAAGTGAATGAGTGAATGAAGCTACAAAAGTCCAGTATGACGAGGGCACAGACGAGACCTGAGATAGGTGAGAGCCTAGTCATGACTATAAAGAGTTTGGGTTTATTCTTGAGGGCAATGGGGAGTCTTTGGGAGATTTTAAATAAGTTAACGGGGGTGAATTAGGCATAGGAAGGACAGACCAACTGGCATAGGGCCTTGCAGAGAGCTAGGAAACAGTCACAAAAATTAATAATGACCAGATTGGAGAACAAAGTCAGAGGCAGGGGAGTGGTTAAGAGGCTACTGCTGGAGTCAAAAAGAGAAAAGATGGTTGTGGGGACTAAGGCAGTGCCCTAGGTCACCACAATGCCTAGTGGGGAAACACTTCCTGTCCCTTTGGGGGTGGGGGGACCATCAACACTCCTCCTAGGAACTCTGGCTCACCCATCTGAGAAAACCTACCTGTTTGACCTCACCAATGGGCAGATGACTAGAAACGCAGGGCACAGTTTTCTGAGGAAGGAGATGCTTTGCGAAGCAGTCGAGGACCCGTGGCTGCCAATGTGCTCGCAAACAGACTTTGTTTAACTTGTCTTGGATTCCTGCAAAAGTATTTGTTGTCTTAGTAGACAGGGGATACACAGCAGAGAGTGTGTACAATAAACAAGGGCAGTATAATCAAAGCTGTTTTCCCCTGAGCTGAAATCCCAGGCTGCCTTGCCAAATCAGGCTAGTTAAAGTAAATATAATAAATGCTTTTTGCAGACAGACGCACTCCTGAAAGCGCAGCAAGCAGAGGGGAAGATATGCTGACCAAGCAGGTTAACGGGGGTGAATTAGGCATAGGAAGGACAGACCAGCTGGCATAGGGCCTTGCAGAGAGCTAGGAAACAGTCACAAAAATTAAGCTGAACAAAAAACCCTGAGATGATACAGGAGGGAACTGATTCTAAGCACAGCCCATTCCTGCCTCGAGCCGCAGGCTAATTTTCTAATTAGCAATTATATAAAAATGACAGCTACTTATTCAGATGGAAGATATACCCTAAAATCGTGGGAGAGAGAATCCAGTCACATCTTTGTTATAATTTTCCACTACCAGGAAAAAAGAACATTCTACATTCATTGATCCTCTATCTTACCCCAGGTACCTTCACGTAGTTACGGCTTACTTAATCTTCCTCATGAGGTAGGTATTATAGCATCCCCATTTTATGGATGAGGAAACCAAAGCTCAGGAAGTTTGAAAACTTGCCCAAGTTCACAACACAAACAAGGGATACGGCCACCATTCCATGGCTGCTTCTATTAACAAAGTAAAATGTAAGGAACAATCCAAATTTAAATGCCACAGACTTGTAAAGGATGGGGAAATTAACACATTTTTTGTATTAGAGTTGGGTTTATGAAGTTATAGAATTATATAAATCATATATAAATATCCTAGGGAGGTCACATAATTACATATATTATACATAATTATAAATTAATATATTAATTTATATTACATTATACATTAATATATTAATATATATGTTACCCATAATTATCCCGGGGAGCTTGCTGCTGGGAGATTTATAAGGGCAAATAGCTTTACGTTATTTAAGGAGGGATTATAAGAATACATAGGAATACATGAGAAAATCAGATTTGTTTGTATGCGCTGAGATGCTAGTTGTGAGGATTGTTGGCTCTTTGCTGAGGTTTCCAGGGGAAGAGAAGAAAAGACCGTGAACAAGGGAAGGGGGAAATAGGAAGAAGACTGATTCTAACTCTAGGAAGTTGTGTTTTCTCTCCTACTCCCCAACATGGAGCCTAAAACAAGAAAGTCTTCAGCCTCCAAGGCCTGTGTTCAGACCCTGGAAGTCCCAGTTTGATTTCAACGCTCTTTGCAAAATGTTAAGAGCCCAGACTTTGAACTCCATTCCCAGGCTCCCCATTTCTTATGTGATTTGGAGCAACTGACTTGATCTTTCTAAGCCTCTGTTTCTTCACTGGTAAACCTGAATGATGCTGCTTACCTCATAGTGGCATCATGAGACTTTAATGAGTCGATATATGTAATGAGTTTAAGGTAACGCTTCTAATGTAGTAAACAACTCAGCAAGTAGGTGATGATGGTGAAGAAGAAAGAGGGTGATGGGTGGTTCAGGATGACCTCCTTCAATCCCTGCAGCCCAGGGTGTAGAACTTTCCTTCAGCCTGTGTGCTGTGCAGACCAGCACACAGGAATCACCCAGGGAGATGTCTGAGCCCTCTTACCCCCCAGAACTGGTGAATCTGGGCCTGCACTTTAGAAACCTCCTAAGTAACTTATGCCCATTTATATGCAAGAATTGCTCACTTAGAGCAGGACTTTGGAATTCACTCAAGTCAGGTTTGAGACTGGCTTCGTGGATATGCATCCTTGGGCACATCTCTTAAATTCCCTGTGCTTCAGTCCCTCATCTGAAGGACCTCCTGTCTACCTCAAAGAGTTGCTGTGAGGACTATATGTATGTCTCTCTACATAAGTACTTCGGATGGAGGCTGGCATGCAGTGAGCACTCAATATCCACATGAGTTTTTATTGTTCTTAATCCCCACAAAGCTCAGACCTGGGGCAATAGCAGCCTGGCCTTTACCTGGCATGAAGCTGGGTCCCGTTTATTCTCCCAGCTGACTCTCAACACTTACAGCTTCGTGGCACCTGTACGTGCTATTCCCTGTAGAAGCCCTCGTCTCCAAGGCTGCCAACTACCTCTTCACTGTGGGATACAGGCCCTTCCTGACTCCCTGGGTCTCTGGATCATTCCATAGCAGGGAGCCCCTCCCAGCTTCCTCCTTGCTGCACCGACCCCAGGTTGGGGCAAAAAATACCAAATATTTCCCCCAATTTTCTCTATAGATAATGCCCAGAGAATTCTCTTTTGAGTACAAATTTATTTCTGAACAACAGATTCAACATCTATAATTATTTTTTTTTTCTCTATTCTGGTGGCTTCTGAGTCACCTAAGTCTTTTTTTCAGGCTCAGCCTTTAGCCTCGATGACACCTTCTCTACCTGTGTACCATACCTGCAGTCCAGAAGTCCCACCTTGCAGGCTCATTGGGTTAAAACCTGGCACTAACGGAGACTGGCCACACCACTCTGCTTCTTAGGCAGAACAAAAAAAGAATTCATCATATAGAAAATGCCTAGTGGAGGGAGGGAAGGAAAGGGCCTCAGTCCCTGATTGGAATTTGGTCCAACAAAATCAGCTTCCCTGACTAGGATGAAAGCAAATTGTGAATACTACTCTGGCCTTATACCTGAGGTGACTGCTCTAACCTATCCTTGGAAAGGCGGGTGGCTGCAGTATTTCAACAGGAGGGGAGGGATGTGCCCTCAGCCACCCACAATCTCCCTCCCCATCCTCTGTACCAATAGACACCCATACTTGAGGATCCCCATGGCCAGAAAAACAAGGCAAAAGGAGCTCTCCTCCATGGCCCCGTGAATACTGTGCTCCCACGCAGCCACCCAGGGCCCTTTAGCGAATCCCTCACACACTCCACATGGGGTGGAGTGCCTCGGATGGCCAATCAGCCACCTCTCCCCACACAGCTGCCTCTTTCTCCAGCCAATAAGTTGCTCATCAGAAAAACTGCTAACAGGACCAGGGAAACCCCAAAGTTGGAATTTTACTACAGACATGATACCACACAGGGCTGCAAGGAAACAAAAGACTTACAGCCAGCCACATGTGATACACACTCACACAGTGCATACCCAAATGCACACACACATATTTACATGGGCACAAACACATCCACTCACATACATGCTCATGCACACACACACACACACTCTTGCGTGCACACACACATACACTCTACAGACTCACATACCCTCACACACAGTCACACATACACTCTACAGACTCACATACCCTCGCACACAGTCACACATACACTCTACAGACTCACATACCCTCGCACACAGACACACATACACTCTACAGACTCACATACCCTCGCACACAGTCACACATACACTCTACAGACTCACATACCCTCGCACACAGTCACACATACACTCTACAGACTCACATACCCTCGCACACAGTCACATGCACAAGGCTGACATCTGCAAGGACATCCCAGTCAGCTCTGGGAGTTGCCACCTTCAAGTCTCTGGTTGCTGGGAGACATGGAATAGGGGCCACCTACCAAATTCCACATTTTCCCACCAGGGTCAAATGGGTGTCTAGCGGTGAGAAGGTGGGCTCCTCAAGGTGCACCAAGTGCATGGGCAGGCAGCATGCTTGTCCACGGGAAGATTTTCCATCAGGAAATGTGAGACTCCAGAAGGAGTCCAGTTGGCAAAGTAACTCGGACCCAGGCACTTGATGTCCACCTCGCCCTGTCTGCCCTCCCCTGACGTGCCAGTGCACCAGGCCAAACCCAGTGCCAGACTTCCACTGCCCCCAGGCTCCTCTGAGGAGGAGGGGTCCAGGCACTGAGCCCAGGGGTCTGGGCGGGACTGTGCTCAGCCTCCTTTGGGTGAAGTCACAGTGACCCCAAGTGGTCACTTTGGTAAGGCAGCCTCTAAATGTGGTGTCACCTTCGGGGGCAGGAAGGTGGGAGTGGGCTGCAGACACCCCAGTAGAAGAGGAGGAGGGAAAAGCCTAGACTTCACTCGCCTCCTCCCCTCAGTGTTGGGACTACAGGAGTCTGTCCCTCGTTCGTGTCAAAGGCTGGGGGGAAGGGGCCCAGAAGAAAAGCCACACTTCTTCAGCAGGGAGTGCTTGTTTATAGTAAAGACCCCAAAAAGGGACATTCTTGTAGGACCGGGGCTGATGAGGCATGTGTCTCACTGATTTCACTGACAGCTGAGAATGGTCCTTAGTGGCAGTATTTTCTTATTAATTACAGGTTTGTTGTGCCAATCCCTTCCATAAAATAAAGATGGGATTGATTGCTTCGCTTGATAATTGAACAATTGTCCACAAGAGCAGAGAGATGTCCTTGAAAGGCTGATGCATTTAGGGAGCCCTAAAGAAGCACCCACTATTACCCAAAAGAGTAGGAAGCCTGGGAGACTGGATCTCCATTTAACTAAAACTGGATTGTCTATGTGGCGTGACTTCAGGAGCTCTGGGAAAATCGAAATATTACTCCATCTATAAAACCTCTGGTCTCCAAGTTCCACTGTTGGAAAATTTCCCTCTTATGGGGACCTATATCAGGTCCTTGGTTTTCATGAATTATTTTGCCAGATCTACCTTTGCACAAACTGTTTCCTCTGCCTGGGGTGCTCTTCCCCCAAACAAGCCTCCATGGACCCTTCCAACACTCCCAGGGGCATATTTATCTTATGACAATAACAAGAACAACATAATAACACAATTGCTATAAAGACTAAGAAATAGACTATAAGTTCCTCGGGGATAAAGCCCTTAGTCTATCCCTCTCTGTGAAGATAGGTGTCCCATGCAAAAGGACCAACCAAATCTCTAACCCCAGTTTGATAGACTTGGAACACGTGGGAGGTGAGTCTAGAGACTTAGAGATGGAAAGGGTCCATGTTTCCACACATCCACCTGAACCCAACCAAGCCTACCAATCCCACTTGTCTTATTCATGTTTTGCTGGCAAGAGACAGCAATCTCAGTTTGGGGAGGCCTCCTTTTCCCTACCAACTTCCCCACAAGCAGCAGTGAGCATGAGAAATAGGTTTCCTAACTGGGGACACAAATCATCCCATCTTTGTTGCCACAGTCCTTGGAGTGCACAGGAGAACGTGCTAGCTCTCCTTCTCCTTGGCCCTCATTAATCTATGACTGCTCTCCAGGCCTCTTCCTGGTCACAGAGAACTGCATGTTTCCTTCCCTCCACCTCTTCTAATCTTAGCTACCAGTCCAACTCAAGTCCCTTCTGAGAAAGCCTTCTCTGGCTACCCTAGTCAATGCTGATCTCATCCTGCCTGTGAAACAGCTCCCAATTTGACAATAAATAATTCTCACATTCCAATACACTTCCTCCACTTACCTCTACTAATCTGAAAGACTCGAGGACAGGCGCCATGCCATGACATGTCAGAAAAAAAGGTTCGGGTTCTCTATCTAGTTTTACCATGTACAGTAGAACCTCTGTAAGTTGACCACTCAAGGGACTGTAACAAACTGGTCAACACACAGTGGTGGTCAACATAAGCAGCGAGGCCTACTGTACTGATATGTACATGTGGGCATGTCCGGTCTATGAAAATTAGGTCAATGTAAAGAGGTGGTCAATGAGGGAAATGGTCAGCTATGGAGGGTCTACTGTATTAGTTTTGTGGCCTTGGTCAAGGGATGGACTTCTCTGAGCCTCTGTTTGCTCCTCAGACATACTTTCTCAGCAGAGCTTCTAAGGAACTAAGTAGGATGCCACATGTGACTCTCGGAGAAGCTTACTTATAGCTGTGCGACTCTTTACCATCAGACATTCAGAAAGTCTCCCTCGTTTTCTCCTTTCCCCCCTCCTTCATTGTTCCTCTAGATCACCTGCTGCGTGTAACTCAGTGCTTGGCATATGAGTGCTCACTAAATAATGAATTTACTTTTTCAGTATGGTTTCTTTTTTATCCCCAGAAGAACAATGTCTGCTCAGCTCCCCCTGGTATCCCCAGTGCACAGTCTTGTGCCTGACATGGAGACCCTCAATAAAATTTGTTGAGTGGATAGGTGTGTGCTTTAGGGGTTCTGAGAAGAATGGGTGTGAGATGAAAGAACTGAGAAAATCATCAACCTCTAGGCAGCACGAAGGATGTTCTATAAGGAATGGAGAGTAGTGGCTTCCTGTGGGATGAATTTTCTGAGCTGTTGTTAAGAAAGAGAACGCAGACATTTATATGCTACCGCTTGCCAGAGTTGGATGGAAAGATAAAGGGAGCATTGACAGAGAGAAATGGGATCTTTAAAAAGTGAGAAATCCCTAGGAGAACACCAAGTGCTGATATACAAGTGTGCTAGCTATGCCTCCATTACACATTTTCTTTTCCAGCAGAAGTGTATTCTACCTGCTGGCAAAGAGTAACAAGTCACTTGTAGCAGAGGAAGAAAATCGCTGAAAATCAAAGACAAGCAGCAGGCACCAATCTATAAGTGGGACCCGCTTCCCCATCCCCTAGACAGGGAACCTGGGAAGAGAGTGCATTAAATTCTGCTGTGCAGTTTTCTGGGAGAGGATGATTCTGTTGTAAATTATTGAACATTCCATTTAAGCTTCATAAATAAGAAACTGGGATGAAAATGTTACATGTTACATCTATTTGGCAACATGTAATTTCTGTCTTACTCCCTCAATCTGTCACCCTTCATCTAGGTTGGAGAATTTCTACTTCATTATAGGCAACTGAAGATCTCAATCAGTTGCTTGAGAAAAGTAGTTTATGTCCCAAAGGTAATCTAATTTCTCCAACCAAGGATGTACCTGCAACTCACCAAACACACTAACAGGGATAAGTGAACGTTTCGAATGGATCTGGGGGTGTTGCAATCACCTACTCAGTCTAGAGACGGGTATTGAGCCCTGCCAGGGCCAGCTCCTTACTGACACCTGGGCTCTCTGAATCACTGGCTTCCATCAGAACCAACAGAATAAGTCTCTACCCACTGACCACAACAGGTGTATTTAGACCAGCCTGTACCTGCCTAGGTCATTTTTGGTAGCAGAGGAGACCACTCATTAAAAGAGGACTCAATATCCTAGAACCATTCTCTGTGCAAGGTAATAAAATACTGGCTACTATCACTATGGGCCAGGCACTGTTCTTTAATCTTTGCAATGACCCTCTGATATTGTTATTCCATTCTACAGAAACTGAGGCTGAAAGATATTAAGTCATCAAAGTTACATAGGTGAGGGGAGAGGGGAGGATGGGTGGAGGGAAGGTAATTGCTGGGACCGCACCTACGGTGCATCTTACAAGGGTGCATGTGAAACTTACTAAATGTAGAATATAAATGTCTTAACACAATAACTAAGAAAATGCCATAAAGGCTATGTTAACCAGTTTGATGAAAATATTTCAAATTGTATATAAAACCAGCACATTGTACCCCATGATTGCATTAATGCACACAGCTATGACTTAATAAGAAAATAAAAATTAAAAAAAAAGTTACATAGGTAGAAGGTGGCAGAGCCTGAATATTCACGTATGTATGTCAGACTTAAAAGTCTGTCAAACTTCAAAGTTTACCTCCACGGGTGTTGCCTCCTCTTTAGAGAAAGAAAGGACTAAGGGTTGAGAGAAACATGGGGCTTGTTCAAGAAAGGCCCAGACAGGGCTCTGGGACTGCATTCATTCAAGGGAAACTGGCCAGTGAGACCTGGAGAGCTCTGCTGTACTCAGGCATTGGGTATTTATTGTGCGGGCTGTACTAAAGTCCTGCTGGGAAAGAGGACGCGAAGCCCTCTGGCTACCATGCAGTACTCCCCTTGGCTAAAGCAAACCATGTGTTAAGGAAAGGTTACTAAGGCATTTTCTCTCTAACTTAGAGGTTCTAGGGCAGTGACGGCCACCCTAGGGAGCTAGTGAGGGAGGAGGATGTGTAGGGGCATCCAGATACTTCCAAGACCCTGAACCCTGACACCAGAGGCCTGGGATCATCTCTAGTTGGTCATTGACTTACTCTATGCCACGATTTCTTTTTATAAAAAGATGATATACTGTATGAATAGCAGTCCCACCAAAATTATTATCTACCCAGAACTTGTGAGTGTGACCATATTTAGAAATAAGGTCTTTACAGATGCAATCGAGTTAAGATGGGGTCAAGTTGGATGAGGGTGGGCCCTAAATCTAGTGCAATAGTGTCCTTACAAGAGCAGGAAATGATACAGTCACAGGGCCGGGGAGGAGCCCACAGAGCTACAGAGGCAGAGGCCGGTAGCTAGCCAAGGATGCCAAGAAGATCCAGCCCATACCAGAGGCCAGAAGGAGGCAAGCCTCCCTCCTAGAGCCTTCAGGGGGATCGCAGCCCTGATGACACCTTGATTTCAGACTTTTAGACTTCAGAACTGTGGGAGAATAAATTTATGTCATCTTAAGACACTCCATTTGCAGTAGTTTGTAAAGGCAACCACAGGTAGCCAACACAGATGGGAAAAACTGCCCATGCCACCTTCCTCACAGAGTTGGGATGAGGCTCCAAAATATATTTAATTTTGAGAAGCACAGATATTGTATACATGAAGAAAAAGCACTGTAATAAGCCATGATGCTGGGAAGCCCACAAAAGACCCCTCAAAGAGCTACCAGAAGGACTCAGACTGACCTTGGGGGACCCCTGAGGTGATAACTTGATTTGTTACATTTTTCTACAACCTCAGCTTGATGCCAGTTGTGGTAGACAGACTAATAGCTCCCAAATATTCCACATTCTGATCCCTAGCATCTGTGAATATGCCACTTCACATGGCAAAAGAGACTCTGCAGATGTGATTAATGATACTGAGATGGAGAGCTTATCCCGTACTATCTGGGTAAGCTCCGTGTAAGCACCATAATCCTTCTAAGATGGATGCGGGGAGGTCAGAGTCACAGAAGATGTGACAATGGCAGCAGAAGTCAGAGAGAGAAACAGATGTGATAATGCCAAGCTGCTGGTTTTGAAAATGGTTTAAGGGACCATAAACCAAGGAATGCAAGCAGCCTCATGAAGTTGGGAAAGGCAGAGTAATGGAGCCAAGTCTTGCCCTGCTTGACTTACTGAGAAAGGCCAAGGAGAGTAATGGATCCTCCCCCTCAAGCCTCCAGAAGAAATCTAGCCCTGCCCAACCATTTCAGACTTTAAACTTCCCGAATTATAGGATAATAAGTGTGTGTTGCTGTGAGCCCCCTAAATAGTGGTAATTTGTCACAGCAGCCCTGGGAAACTCATATACCAGTCAAATCAGTTGGTCTGAAAATGAATGTGGAAGAGGGTAGGGAGAGAACCCAGGGGAGTGCGGATATTCTGGGAGCCTCTCAGAGATCCTCTGTATTGATTCCCCCAAAGGAGTTCCTGAAAGGGGTACTCCCTTGAATTAGACAGGTTTTGCATTTCCTCCATCCTCCCGAACTCCCTCGGCAACCACCCTGAAATGGGATCCATAGCTTTGGATACCCTGCGGCCAGAATTGCTGAGCTCAGTGGGGAGCTGACAACACCAGGATTCTGCACACCACTACATGGAAGGCTGACAGCTCTGTGCTCAGAAAAACAGCCATCCACCGTTGCTCCCTAGAAGGGACCCAGGAGTCCCCATATGGCCTCAGCACCTACCTACAAAAGGCATAGCTTGGTTCTCGTATATTACATTCAAGAAATGCAGGAAAGGCCTGTGTCCAACTGCCCCTTTCACTTACCTACTCCCCCAATTCACAATCTAAGCAAGAAATCATTTCACTTCATGGGTTCTAGCCACCCTGAGACTCTAAGTACACAGGGGAACACACTTCTAAAGTTCACTGGCAAGGGCAGCCTCCCTGCCTCCCCAGGAGACAGGCAGCAAAGAGGAAGCTCTGTGCCAGCCAGTTCATCCTATTGCCGTGGTATGGATTTCCTAAGCAGTGAAATTATAATTAGGAGTAATATTAGGAGGGGGCTCAGGGAGGAGTAAACACAAGATATGAACATGAATCTAACATTCTTTTCTGCCCTTCTTTCATCTTTCCTTGTCTCAAATGCACCCACAGAATGTTTGTTTCTCCATCTGCCTATAGATCTGGTACCTGGCACCGAGTACGGAGTTGGAATATCTGCCATCATGGACTTGCAGCAAAGTGTGCCGGCCACCATGAACGCCAGGACTGGTGAGTAGGAGGATGGGAAAGGAAGAAGACTGGCTTAGCCTGTAGGTCCCAGAGGCCACAAAGGCTTGGAATTAGTCAATTAGTCCTGGCAGGAGTTAGTCAAAAGGCAGTGTCCGCCAGTGAACAGGTCTATGGTGACAACTGTCAGCCTAGGAACAATATTTCCCCCACACCTCACCTCTGAAACCTGATATGCATGATGGAGTCCCACCATCTTCCCCATAGTCCTGTGGGGACTAGGAGGAAGCCCCATGACCTCTAGGGCTGCCCAGAGCTGTGCAGAGCAGATGTGGAAAATCTCAAGTAGGTTGGTGCCTATGTGGAGTGGAGGATGCCTCACCCTGCACCACAAAAGCCATCAAAAAGGCCACTGGAGTGAAGAACATTCCATTAAGTCCAGAACATTCCATTAAGTCCAAAGGCAGAATAAAGGTCTCCAGAATGAGACCCTTGCCACTCTAATTCCAATTCCTGGGTAAATTTCAAAATTGCTCCAGTAGCTTGGGTATAATCAACTTGTGCCAGGCTGGGGATTTCAGACCAATCCCTGTCCCAAAGCTCAGTCTAGCATAGACTACCTCTCTAGAGGACCACGTAAAAAGCATCCTCAGACTCCCCAGATACAGTCACCTGCACACTCATGGTTAGACAAGTCAAAATGGCCTCAAGGTGATGGGGGCAGGGTGTATTGCATATCCCTACTTGACTGTGGCTCCTGCCTTGCCCTGCTTGGCTTGCTGAGAAAGGCCTAGAGAAAATGAATACAGCAAGCTTGAAAAGCAGCAGGCAGCTTTGTCCCAGAGGTGGACATATTTCAGTGGGATCAGGGCTAACAATGCCTTCCCAAAGATCATTCATCTTTCAGAGGGAAGGTGCTTAGTAAACTGTGAGACAGGGTCAGCAATGACAAGCTCATGCTCATGGTCAACAGGCCAGCTGATAGCTAGAAACACACAGGGTGGGAGAATACTGACCCTCTGGGGGAACCTATCCAGAACAGGCCACTTATGTCGATCCACAGAACTTGACAGTCCCAGAGACCTCATGGTGACGGCCTCCTCAGAGACTTCCATCTCCCTCATCTGGACCAAGGCCACTGGCCCCATTGACCACTACCGAATCACCTTTACACCATCCTCTGGGATCACCTCAGAGGTCACTGTGCCCAAGGACAGGACCTCATACACGTTGACAGATCTGGAGCCTGGGGCAGAGTACATCATTTCCGTCACTGCTGAGAGGGGTCGGCAGCAAAGCTTGGAGTCCACTGTGGATGCCTTCACAGGTACCAGGGTGGCAGAAATCCCAGCTGTATTGAGGGATCCATAGATCTTAGCATGAGATTGCCATCTGGGCAATCCACTCTTCTGAAGCCGCATTTTCTTCAGAGAAAGGAGGAAGAAGAGATGGGTAAAACACCAGGTAGAGGGAAAACTAATGAGCACATTGAGCGGGAAGGTGTGGAAGCAAAGGGGCAAGGTGAGCAGGGTGCTACCTGCCTGGACCCATGGTAGATGCAGTCCATTCTGTCCATCTTGCCTGCTGTGCTAAGGCCGGAGTGTGCCACAGAGAGGAGGTGATGTCAAATGCCTTCCAGGATAGAGACTTTAGATCCTTGGTCCGTATTTTGAATGACTCACTGAGGCATTTTTTATTTTACCAGAATCTATGTTTCAGTGTATGGCTTGCAAAAGCTGGAGAGGGCAGGATGGAAAGTCAGGGGTGGACCCTTATCAGCAAGGAAGGTGGACCCCTTCAGCCAGATGGCTCTTCTAACCTACAGTACCTCTTCTCACACACGGTTCATCCCTCTCCTCCTCTTTGCAGGCTTCCGCCCCATCTCCCACTTGCACTTTTCTCACGTGACCTCCTCTAGTGTGAACATCACTTGGAGCGACCCATCTCCCCCAGCAGACAGACTCATTCTCAACTATAGTCCCAGGGATGAGGAGGAGGAGATGACGGAGGTGTCCCTAGATGCCACCAAGAGGCATGCTGTGCTGACAGGCTTGCAGCCAGCCACAGAGTATATCGTGAACCTGATGGCTGTCCATGGCACAGTAACCTCTGAGCCCATCATGGGCTCCATCACCACAGGTGAGGCTGGAGGACTTGACAGCAGGTGGTGAAGGGGGTACTCACAGGTACCTTTGACAAGTTCGTGGATTTAAAAAGAGAAATACCCAGGGAGTTAAGGGAGTGCCTCTCTGGCTAAAGGGGAGGGGTATGAGAGCTGTTCTGAAATAGCTGCTTCTTCCAGTGCTGCGTAGGTGGGAAATTTCATTAGGTGGGGAATTATCATTTGGGAGGCAAGACAGACCCACTGTATTGAGGAGGTAAAGGCTTGAATGCATCAATCAAAAGGTCTTCCTGCTACCAGCCTAGGAGAAAACCCTGGAGCAAGCTAGTTTCCAAGAGGAATTCCTCTACAGTAAAGAGACACCTGTTCATATTCTGGAGAGCCATCTTCTCACTGCCCAGCAAGGACACTGGGACATGCCTCCTTAGAACCACATGGGATTAGCATCAACTGTGTAGTGACTTGGCATTCAGAGAATGGGATTGATTTGCCCATTGCTTGGAAGGCACACACACTCTGAGATGAATTGGGTCGGTCTCATCTCATCATTCCCAAATACAAACCCAAATATGAGGTGCGTGTGAGTAAGAATGTGTATGTTTGGGTAGTTTCCTACATACTAAGGAGAACTCATAAACTGCACAAGTAGATTAGTAGATTGACTCACCTGATTCAATCCCACAATCCCCTAGCAGTCAAAAGAAAAGTATACAGCATAAATGAAATACAATTTAGAAAAGTGGATTTGTTCTGGACTTGTACTCTGAAATCCCTGTACATTCCATAGGCAGTTTCTTGAAGTTGAACCAAAGATGGCTGCTAAAAAATCAGAGATAAAGACAGAATTGGGTTTATCTAAGACAAGTTCCTCCAGAGAAAATGACTATGTTATTCCCAGTTTAAAACAAAATCTACAAACTTACAGGAAAACTCCTGGTTGACCTACAGATAGGTAATATTTGCTGCCCAGGGACACACATTATCAGTGTGGTTTCATGTTGTTAAAATGCTTTGGTCACATCTGTAAGGTCTTGGGTGGATTATCAGCCTGACTGTGGTTTGAAGGATGCTCTATCACACATAAGTTCTTATCTGAATTGGGGACACTATTGGCTCTTGGTCAGCATAAAATCAGAGATGGGAGTTCCTTTTTCACACTGTGCTTAACCACCTGGGTCCTTGTAGGAATCGATCCCCCCAAAGACATCACAATTAGCAACGTGACCAAGGACGCAGTGATGGTCTCCTGGAGCCCTCCTGCTGCACCTTTTGATTACTACCGAGTGTCATATCGACCTACCCAAGGTAATAAATTGATTAGGTTTCCTAAGAATGACTGGGATTTGGAGCTGGGCGAAGATTATTATGGGAGAACTAGCATATCCCACAGGACGTCAAAACCCCTGCCTATGCTTCTCCCCCTCTCTGTGGCATGCTCCCTCAGAAAAGGCTTGATTGCATTCATGCAGACAGCAGGTCCTTCACCAGCAGAGGTGGCCGGTCACCACTACATAGGCAGTATAATGAGAAACAAAGAGCCCTAAAAGAATCTGCCAAGAGCTGGGGTCACATGCACTTCCCCAAGAGAATGAAGTCAAAGAGTAGAATGCAAGAAGATGGCCAAAGAGCCAGCAGAGCCAGATGGAGCCTTGGAGGGGACACAGTGACGTGGTCCTATTTCTGTCTCTTCAGCCAAGTTATGAGTCAGAGGAAGTTGGCCCAGACATTGCCTGCATCTTGCCAGTTCTTGCTGCCACATACAGCATTGTTAACGGACTAGAGGGCACGTTCACTTCCAGTGAGGAGGGAGATAGCTTCCAGGCCACCCTGTCTCTGGGCTGCGTGGACCACTTCTGGCGGCCATGCCCTCTAACTGCCATAATGTAACCGCCTCAGAGAATACCAGCCAGTTAGAAAACCACTCCATAGACAGCTTAGTTTTCTTTGCTCTAAAAGCCCATAAAACGAAAGAGTGAGACTGGAATCCACGACCTTTTCAAACTCCAACATTCCCAGCCCATGAGCCATTTATTATACCTCCCTATTATGTGTGCTGGGTCCCACACATCTGGGCTTCATGGCAAAATGCCACCGGAAGTCCCTGTGTAGACTGCACCACAGAATCCGTTGTTGAGAGAGACGCTGAACTGCTGAACTTTAACTGTGGATTCCACTCTTCTTCAGTGGGACGACTAGACAGCTCGGTGGTGCCCAACACTGTGACGGAATTCACCATCACCAGGCTGTTTCCCGCTACCGAGTATGAGATCAGCCTCAACAGCGTGCGGGGCCGGGAGGAGAGTGAGCGCATCTGCACGCTGGTGCATACAGGTAGGCGTGTCGCCCTGTGCATGTCAGGTCAGGGCCCTGGCCCGGGACCTTCAGCCAATAGGAGGAGCAGAGTGAAGTTATTCTGGCTCAAAAAGGACTCCAGTTCAGGGGTCTGAGACTTTGTTCTGTAATGCTCCTCTAACTTACCATGTCACATAGGGCTATTTGCAATTCCTTTCTGCTAAAATTCTTCTCTAACACTAAGAGTTTACAGAGTCACTCTCTAGGACTCTTCCTGGTTTGGGTTAGGAATGTTCAGGGAAATTCCATTATGAAAAGACACACAGTAAAAGTAATTTCCAGAACAGACATATGAATCATTCATCTGACTATTCATTCATTCACTTATTTTGAGATGGAGTCTCACTCTGCCACGCTACACAGAGTGCCACGGCAAGAGTGCCAAGCACAACTCTTGGGTTTGAGCAATCCTCCTGCCTCAGCATCCCAAGTAGCTGGGACTACAGGCGTGTGCCACTATGCTTCGCTAGTTTTTCTATTTTTAGTAGAGACGGAGTCTTGCTCTTGCTCAGACTGGTCTCAAACTCCTGAGATCAAGCAATCCACCGGCCTCAGCTCCCAGAGTGCTAGGATTACAGGCGTGAGCCCCTGTACCAGGCCCCCATCTAATTTTTTAAAAGACTCAGAGAAAGAAATTTTATTTCAGAAAAGGGTAGTTATTCCAATAATGAAATTGGGGTTATGAAATTCTTCATAGATATGTCCAGAAACCACCAAGGAGCGCGTCTGCTCTTGCTTTATACTTCAGAGAGAAAGAAGGCCTCTGGGTGGCTGTCACCCCCTCATCTGCGGTGGAGACAGTGGCAGGATGCTGCTCTGTAGGTGTGCTGGGCACCCACAGGGCATGATATAGTCCATGCTGTCCGACATGGACTGCAATGGGATCCATGTGTCCTCTGCACCCCCAATCAGCCCCCGTGCAATGAGCCAGCAGAAGGAGGTGGGAGGGAGCGACTGGCTTGCACTAAGGGAAAGAGGGGTAGGGTGGTCCAAATCCCCTTGTCTTCCTCTGGAAAAACAAGCCCGTTGGATGGGCCTGTGGACAGAGCTCCTTTATGGCTCCACTGCCCCTGGCCCCTGCGGCAAGTGCGCCACACAACACTAGCGAAGATTTGTTGTAGAAGTACTATAAGGCACAGCCAAAGTTTTCCGTTCCCAGCCCCTAGACCAAATCTCCTCATTAAAGGATTGTTCACACAGCACCTGGGAAAGCATCCAGCCAGCCTCATTAGGAGAACACCTGGGTTTCCTGGGGTTGCTTAATTTCCCTGGAGAATGATAGTTCCGAATGAGGGGAATGCACCTTGGAATTCCTCACTGCTTTTGTAGGGCTTCTCACAAGTTCAGAAACAACATCTTTAAAGCAGTGGAACAAAGACATATTTCTTTGAGACAGGATAGAAAAATCTGCTCTTCCCTGGTCTCCTTCCAGACCTACCACTACAGATAACCCAGCCTTGTTTTTGTATTCAGTCTTGCCCTAGCCATCACATTGTCCATGACCATTAATGTGCCAAAATGTGTTGACCAGAAGTGATGTCTGATAAGCCAAAGGAAGCCCCAGTCCCACCTTTCTGCATATCCTAGAAATTCATATGTAAGAAATCAGGCTTTTTTCCCATTGAGGACAATGAAATGGATTTCAAGACCCTCCTAGTCCCAAGATAAAGAGAAAGCAACGGCTAAGTTCAAAACTTATTCCTTGGGTTCCTGGTCATAAGCAGCTAACGCCTATAAAGCAAATATTTGGTGTACTGACGCAGATGGTTTACCACCGCAGTTGCCCTCCTTCAGGTTTAGGCAGAGCTGTTTTGGCAACTTTCAATAACTAGCTTGCCCTCAGAAGCATCTTATGATGTTTTCATTTGTGTGTTGTCTAGAATCTTATAACTTTTGGAAACGAGTACTCCTCGGGGTACTCTCCTAGTCCCACCTGATCAAGCATGTCTCAGAGATCAAACCCACTGTGTGCAGTCTCATAAAGAAGGCACTTGAAGAACTCTTTGAAGGCATAGATTATGAATACAATTTAAATTTTAAAATTATAAATATATTTTCTGGTGGTTACTTTGCAATGATGGACATAACCAAGCAAAAAGAAACTTTCAATTAGAAAACAGGGCCAGATCAAGGAGTTCTTGGTTCCCAAAAGTAAACTGAGTGATGCTTAAGTTGAGCTGATACCTAAACTGATATAATAACATCCATTTCTGGAAGAAATTCTGACTTTGTGAGACAGAAGCTCAGTAATAAAGCAAAGGCTTACAGCATGGACAAGTGAGAGTAGGAAGATGATCCTCTAATAAGCAGGCTCTGTTCCCCTGACAGGTACCCTTGGCCTGCCTAAGCCTATAAGAATACCCTTGGCTCTCAATGCAACTAAAAGAATATCCAGGTAGCAACTCTGAGTGAAACTTGTGAGCAGTGAAGCAAGAATCCAATAATCAGATGTGCCTTTACAGGCTGCCTGAGCCCCGTATAGTCATTTCACAATTGCTTACTTAGTGTTTTCTAAGTTCCCCATCCTGGGGATACTCCTGCCCTTATGGAGCTCCTATCCTTTTCCCAAAGTTCATCAACAGAGCTTTCCACAAGGCACAGCTTTACATTTATAAAAGTGCAAATAGACTTGGAAGTATGATCATCCCATCAACCAAAGAATTATAACCATGGCTGTGTGTTTCTCCATCTAAATTTAAATGTCTAAAACACAACAGCCATTCCTTGAAATCCTCCACATCACCTGATACAGTGCTCTGCACATAAGAAATTGAATGAAAGAAAAGGAAGAGCTGGGGGCAATTAAGGGAGATTGTATACCTGAGAGGAAGGAGATAAAGGAGTTGAGGAAGGGGCCGATGGAAAAAGAAGGGCAGAAAAGGAAGACGTCTCTGCTTACTTCACTAGTTCAAATAGCACAGTGGTGGACATGCAGCATGAGCAAAACTTCTGAGATGGTTCCCTGCACTTCCATTCTGCAGCTCCTGCTACTTTTTGTTGTTGTTGTTGCAGTTGTCATTGTTGTTCAGCTGGCCCACTTCGGGATCAAACCTGCCACCCTTGGTGCAAGTGGCGGGCGCTATAACCCCTGTGCGGTGCTCCTGCTACTTTTAACTGATCTGCTCCTTTTCTGCTTCAGCCATGGACAATCCTGTGGATCTGGTTGCTACCAACATCACTCCGACGGAAGCCCTGCTGCGGTGGAAGGCACCGGTGAGTGAAGTGGAGAACTACGTCATCGTTCTCACACACTTCGCAGGTGGGTGTCTGTAGGCAGGTGGGGGTGATGCAGACCAGAATGGAAGTGAGGAAACAAAACACCCTGTTAATCTCAGGGACAAATTAGAAATTTTCCCACTTTATTACACTATTAATATCTGAGGTGGGACTATTAAGTTCCCAAACTCATCCTAGAAGTAACGCTACATACCCCATGGCTCAATATCTCTATGGTTACCTTTGCAGTTCTCCCTTTGGCCATCCAATGGCCATAATGATATTCAGCAATGGGGTATGTAGCACTTTTTCTAGGATGAGTTCACAAACTTGTCAGACTTCATATAATGACAGTTCTGATGGTCATTCCAAAAACAGTTACAAAATTGCTTTAAAGGGTGGACTAGGGCTGGCATCAGTGCTTAGCATCCCAGGGGTAGTACCCTGAAGGTGACCATAGTGATATTCAGCAGTGAGGTATGTAGTACTTTTTCTAGGATTAGTTTGTGAACTTAAGGATCTGACCTCATAAATCCCTCAAGATATCCCCAAACTCTGCAAACTGTATCAACTCCAGGAATTGAGAAAACTGAATCTGAAAAGTGCAAGAAAGTTGGGTAACAAAGGGCAAATGAAAAGACAGAGAAATAGCTTAGGGCAAGGAAGACAAAACTCAGAATGGAGCTAAGAATTGCCCCAAAATTCTTTTGTAGGTATTTATAGAGCAAGAAAGACACTGAAGTTATAGGACCAGGCTTAGAACACATAAACATAGGTGACAAAAGATTCAGGACTGCCAAACTCCTGTTATTGTTGTCTTTTCTACCCACATTCAGCCCAACAGGTTGAACCAACACAAAATCTTGGATTTCAATGTTTTCTTCATCATGCTTGTTCACATTATGCTATTTGAAGTTGAACAGAGAAGCCCAAAGCAAAACAGGATTGTGTACTCCAAGTCTCTAGCCATAAAGACTAAACTGAAATTAAGCATGAGATCACAGAATTGTTGTGGGTTATATTCAGGAATTCAGAGAACAAAGATACCAGAAGACAGAAGGCAGGCAGATGCCTTGATTTTCAAAAAATAGTAGAGAAAGTCAACTCTGTAAGGTGCAAAGAAGTGAATGTATTATCAAAGCTTGAGAAAGTAAAAACTAAAACAGACTATTAAACAACTTGGAAAAGGCTTCAGTGATCACCACATACCAGCACAGGTTCATTGCAAAACCACTTTATGCTCTTGTTTTATTGGTAAATCAACTAGCACATTTGTATTTGATCAAGGCATTAGAAAACCCTACTTATCACTTACTCTTTAGGTAATTTGGAAATACGCAAGATGGATTGTATCCGGAGTTAGCAGGAACTATAGCTGATTGAATATCTTCCTCAAAGGATAGAGACTGTTACTGTGGACACATCTTAGCTCCACAATGTGCATGCACAATCCATCTCAACTCCTACCACCACTCCTTGCAGACCATGATCCTGCATCTCTGAACTCTCACCATGCTTTCTGGAGGCTCCCTGCATTTGCACATGCTGTTTTCTCTGGCAGGAAATTCTCTCCCTACTTATCTGCCTAGAAAACCCACCTTTCAAGTCTTAGTTTCAACACTACCTTCTCTGTTAAAGCTTCCTTTATTTCTTTAAGGCAGTTGGACACACTCCTGCTCACAGGCACAAAGCACAAAGCTCCATCATAGCAATTAATGTCTATTCATTCAACAAGTACTTTCATGCCCTCCCATGGGCCATATATGCTATAAGACAATAGGAATTCAAAAATAGAACATGCATTTTTGTCTTTATGGAACTCCTCACTGGTGATGCTACAGGAAAGTAAATAGTTACAGCTGAATGTGTACTACGTATTGTGTGGGCAAGCACAGAACACCCCAGGCCACATCTGATGGACCATTATGATTGGGGCCAGGGCCTGGAGGGGAGGAAAGGAGAAAGAGAAAGAAAAAGAAAAAAGATGAGGGGGATAAAGGGAATTCCAAAGAACAGGGCAGCCTGTGTGCATCCCCAGAGGAGTGAGAAAGCATGAGGAGATAGAAACTTCCATGGTGTGATGTGTCTGGAGCTGACTGATGGTACAATGTGCAAAGGAAGATATTAGAAAAAATCAAGTGTTTTATTCCAGAGTATTAGTTTGGGTTTTAAAGTTCCTAAGAAACTTGAAACCACCTACCTATTTTGGAGATGTGGCTAGTAAATTTTGTAAAATGTTTAATTATTCAGAAGTATTCCAATGGCCCCATTGAGGGCTCAGCCTTATCTAATGGACAGTTTTATCAACAGCTTGAAGGAATCCAGAGAAGACATGCTCACCAAATTTGTGTGTAAAACAAAACTGTGATCAATAGAATCCAAATGCAAAAATATTTCAATTAGCTAAAACAGTGAGTCAAAATTCAATCAACAGAGACAAAATGCAATAGAAATAAATGGGGAGCTCTTTGTCCAGGATGCCAGAAAGATCAACTAACAAGGTTGGATTGGGAGGTGGTTATAAACAAGATCTTTGATTCATAATCATCTCAGCATGTGACAACAACATCCAGAGGCTGTCCCAAATCCTGAAGGATTAATATAAATGGTCCTCTTCTGAGGTTTCCATTTCAGTGGGGACACTGATAAACTTTTATTTGTCCAGAGAAAAGCAGCCAAGATTGCGAAGGTTTTAGAATTATTATTTAAGTGTCATGTGGGGGGTGTGTGTGTGAATTTTCTCAGTCTAGAGGAGAAAAGACTTGATTCAGAAGGGTGATGGAGAGGCAGGGCCAGGTAAACAAAGGATTTGATTTATTCCTTGTAACTCCAGAGACCTAGATAGAAGAAAAGAGAAGAGAGGACATCCTTGTGTGGTATAAGGTGCTATATTATCTATAAAAGTCTTTCTCCAAAATTCTCTCATGTGAAATCTTTGTGAAATGCCCTTGCATTTAGTAGAGCTTTCCTCAAGTGAGTGACCTTAAACAAAGCTTATTCAATTGCTCATCCGATTTCAGTTGCTGGAGAGACCATCCTGGTTGATGGAGTCAGTGAGGAATTCCAGCTTATGGACCTGCTTCCCAGGACCCACTATACTGTCACCATGTATGCCACCAGTGGGCCTCTCACCAGTGGCACCATCAGCACCAACTTCTCCACCCGTGAGTACACGGTCATCTTTATACCCTGCATCCCTGGAGGCTTTTGTGGATCCTAAAAAATGATCAGCTTCCTTGTGGAGGTGAGATTATACTGTGTAGGCTTGGGATAGTGTGGCTATGAGCTGTTCTTATTTTGGCTGACTGCAGCCCAAATTCAGTGAAAGCGGCCTACAGCTCTCAGCCAGCAGATGCATCTGTTTTCCGCTCTCACCCTGGGCCTGGGTGACAGCAGTAGAACCAGGCCAAGAGAGGCTGGTATTTGGAATGCACCTGGCCCAGAAGAGTCCAATGGATATTAAAAGGTTAGATACTGCGGTCAGAGCTGCTGAGTGGAATCATGGCCAGGAGTACGGTAGACAAAGGTAAAATGAGGGAATGGCATAAGTTTAAGAGTAAACTTGCAGAAATGAGGGTTTAATAGGATCAGGGTCTCGGGTCTCAGGTATAGAGGGTCAGATTGGTAGATGTCACACCCATATCCAGAGGCCCTATGAGGGAAGGAGGAGTAGCTAGGAGTGGTCAGGGCATTGAACAATTATTTGGGCATTGCACAAACCTAGTGCAATGTGGATTCCATAATCCAAGTACCCTTTATGCTCCTGTCTAAGCCAGGACAGGGGTTAATATGTAGATATTTATGGCTGAAATTGAGCTGGGAGGAACTGGAGAGGCAGGAACACCCTATCATTTTCTCCTCTTTGCAGTTCTGGACCCTCCTGCAAACCTGACGGCCAGTGAAGTCACCAGACAAAGTGCTCTGATCTCCTGGCAGCCTCCCCGGGCAGAGATTGAAAACTACATCTTGACCTACAAATCTGCCGATGGAAGCCGCAAGGTGAGATTTTGCTGGAAAGGGGAAAGACAGTTTCTCTCAAGTGAGATCATGTGGAAACTGACCAATGGAATGAACAGGAGAAACTGGAGGGAGGGGGAAGGGAGCAATCCACTGGGAATGAACCAGGTTTCCCATGGTAGATACACAGCCTGCTGGGGAGTGGGGAGCAGGGATCTGTGCCACTCCCGGCCCTTCTAGTCTGCTCTACACAAGTTAAAGTGAAGAACTCAACCTCTCTAAGGCTCGGTTTCTTCTCTTGATAATGGGGGTATCTACCCCCTGAGACTTCACAAGCTTGTAGTGGTGCTTCCAATACGATGATACGAGGCCCACTGGAAACTCCCCAGTACAATGTAGTGGAATAATTTTCACCAATGAGGCCCAGCAAACATGAGCTGGAACCAAATTCAGCAAGCTTTTGGTGCCTCGTGGTAAGCATTACAAAGGCTACATCTGTACAATCTACAGTTTAAAAAAATGTTTTGTTTTATGTCATCAATTGAAATACTGACTTTCAAGTTTTGGATTAACAGTGGAATCCTTTTCTGAAGGGAGATCACTTGCGGGAGCCAAATACACAGAGTAGACTTAAGCAGAGCTAGTCTGCCTGAAAGAAGCAGAGAGGCTCAAGTTCCTGCTTCCTCAGCTTCTCCCTCTGGCCTCAGACAAACCCAGCGCAATGTGGATTTTATAATCCAAGTGCCTAAATTTAGTCCAATATGCACTTGTGAGACAAGGTCTGGCCTGAATCTCACATGGGAATGTTCCCCTTGACTTATTACCACAGTTTTTTCTTTATTTGGGACAAAGGGTATTGTCACTGCTCTAGCAACCTCACTGCCCATAGGAGTCTGATCTCCCTTCCCACTTCCCCACATTGCAAGCCAGTCACTCCTTCTGGCTCGTCACACAGGAGCTGATCGTGGATGCAGAGGACACCTGGATCCGGCTGGAGGGCCTGTCAGAGAGCACAGACTACACGGTGCTCCTGCAGGCAGCCCAAGATGCCTCGTGGAGCAGCATCACAACCACCGCCTTCACCACAGGTGAGGGAGCCGGGCCCCTGCCATGCCTTCTTACCCCCTGCCTAGCACCCAGCTCCTCAGCAGCCTCTGCTGAACCTTGGCCTTGGGGGATGTTATCAAGGAAACTCTTCCCTCCTCCCCTTTTCCAAGTCCCTGCCATGAGCTAACAAGGCAACCCCAAATGTGTTCCTTTTATCTTCAAGGAGCACATTAATCAGAACAAAGGCTTTAATGAAAAAATAAAAATAAACCTTGGTCACACAACCAAGACATGAATCCAAAATGGGCCTTTACAAAGTAAACTTAGAGGACACTTGGTCTCTTTCATGGAGCTGAGTTCAATTATGCTCCCCCGCTCTTTGCTCTTTCAAAGCTGTCTTATCTCAGAACTAAGGTGTCACCCTCTTCTTATCCAGGTTCTCTTATCTCAGAACTAAGGTGTCACCCTCTTCTTGTCCAGGTCCTTCCCTGTACATTCACAGGTTAATTAAAGGGGACCCATGGTACCACTTAAAAGCCCATTGGTTGGAGCTTTCCCATTAAGAATTTATTTCCCATGAAAAGGACACAGATGTCAGACCTTAAGCAGAACTCCCAATTTTCATATTTATTAGTTCTAAATTAATTATTTTATCCCCCAAATGCATGGGTTTCAGTGCTTGCTCAGTGTAGTATGAGCTTTTAATTCCCATTCTGATGATGCCACAGCTAGCCGTTGTAGCAGTATGACAACATGCACAAAGTTTCTGTGGTCTCTTATAGCTGCGCCTTGCTCCAGACCCACCTGGGCTGTGCCACTCACTGCTCCCGCTTAGGTGCAGTTGCACCATGGGGTGTGCAAGAGTTAGGATCAGCGATTCCAAATCCAGCTGGGAGCTTAGGGCTCAGTAGGATCAAAGAAGCAAAGAATTAACAACTCACAAGGAAATCTGGAAAGGAGGCCAGAATAGTGGCTTTGTTTGCTAGACAGTATGGGGGACAATCAGGACGTACCTAGGTTGGTTGGTTGTTTTTACAAGACTCTACTTGACACTGTGTTCCTGGGGCACGACCAGTGCCAACTCACTAAGAAGAAAACTGAAGAACCCAATTTCCTATTCAATGAGTGTAGTTATTGACCAAGTAGAGTTTAGAGTACCAGAGAAGGGCTCTTTATTATTTCTATGGTACACAGCAAAGAAAGGTCCATGTTCAGAAGCTTTTGCAGTTTTACTGGAAAGCTCAACTTTAAATGTAGGTCACTGATGCATAACAAACTCTGCTGGCTTTGTCTTGGAAATTTATCAGAACTCACTGCAGCGACTAGTTTCAGAATGGAAAATTCTTGGACAAATAATACAAGAAAAAATACCTTGCACAAAGCCTGGCACGTAGACGTAATAGATACTGGTCCAATTGAATAGATAAATCTAGCTACAGAACACAGAAGAGAAGTCTCTGCTGAAATAAAGCTGAAGGGGCACAGGCAAAGAGATACAGCCTACAGAGGGCAATGCCAATGTCCCTGTAATTTCAAGCCATGTCTGCCACCCCAATGCAAGTTACCCTGAATAAATTACATTAGGCTACATAGTCCATTTGCATGATGATATTACTGAGTCTTCACCATCTGCACCACCCACTCCCCTAACCTTTCCACCCCTGCCAAGAGCATATCTCATTAAGGAGGAAGAGAACACAAGAGTACGAGCTTCCAAAGGGCAGGGATGGGGATGTTACCAAGAAGGGAAAGAAGCAAAAATGAAGAACAGAATATCTTCACTTGCAGGTAAGATTGGAGTGCTGCCAGTCTGGACCCCACAGGCAGGAATCATTCCCACTGAGCCAGAAGTCTGGGAAGCACTGGAGGCTTCCTGTGTGATGGCAAATCAGGGCTAAAGGATGTAGAGGCTTATTTCTTTCAGGCAATTAGCTGCCTTTCCAACTGCATTGACAGAATGTGAGTTTTCCTCTTAGCAGCATACCCTACTCTTTGGATGGGCTGATCTCAGCTGATCATCCTGAGTGTTTTCTGTGCCTACTTGGATGGAGCAACAGAGCCTAAAGTTTGGCCCCAAAGTGGCCTCCCTCCATCTAGGACAAACCTTCACCTTATCCTGGGTAGGCCGAGAGAAGAAATTCATTTCAGGCAAACCACCTACCTAGAAAAGAGTTAAGATGTCAAAAAATAATAATAAAATTTAAAAGAAGTGGGGAAAGGGAAGAACTGGCCCTCATAAACCCTCAGAACCCTCCTTTGATCAAGCTGTCTTCCTCTGCTGTGTTCCTGCCACATAACATAAGTCCATTTCATTCTTTCCATCATGTTAATAGCTTCCTGTCCTCTTGTCTCTGGTGTTTGCCCAAGACTCCAGGGGGAATTAAATACAAGTAGTATGGAAAAGGAAAAAATATAGATACATTATTTATAATTTACTGTCGCCTGAAATTTCATCCAAGGTCTACTTGTCTTTTAGAGACATGAATATAAATGAGGAAACAAATATTCCCCACGGAGCAGCCAGGACTTGGTGAAATGATTGTCTGAGAGACGGGTTTCATTGTCTCTTTTAATACTATAAAAAGCAAACAAGGCTCTTTCTAAAGCTTGTCCTAGGAGACAGTGAACACTATAAAATAGGTTGTCTTGACCTTGAGGTTAAGCGGAGACAGTCATTTGCAGAGGCGCCCAGAGAAGGGTAATGAGACGTTTTCTTTTATTACCTTTGCCCCAGCCCCCACTGTCCCACAGCCAGGCAGAGCTGCTCTGTGGTGCTTTACAGGAAAAAAGTCTGCAGTCTACTCTAACACAAGCTTGGGTTTATGAGGTGAAAATTTATGAAGACTGACAAACCCTAGACTCTGGAACAATAGACAGTGGATCATGGAAGTCCGCATAATTGTTAGACATTCCAGTTGGAAAGGAAAGCCTAATGATCGCCACTCACTGCTCTCTACCCTTAGACATGCCATATGTCCTTTTCACCAAAGTGGGGAGCTGCTCTGCTGCTTAGGAAAGGCTTGAGTTTCTGCTTCATTGAGACAAGTAAATTCCTAAAAGGAGAGGTCTACTTTCTTTTCTCTTTGGGACCTGCTGTGGAAAAGACAGTAGGGCACTAATCATCCCAGTTGAACAAACCAGCCCTACACATGTGCAAACTGAATAAATGGATGGATGTCAGATCCGAGTTTCAGTTAATCATCCTGCCCAGTGTGTCACACGGCACCAGTGTCAATCTCCGGCAAGGTCCCTGTCTGGATTTACTCGTTTATTTACTTTTATTCTACCTCTTCTTTCACCATGCATAGGCAACCATTCTGATGGGTTAAACCTGCATCCTTTTGCTTCTGTGTTTTTAGAAAATGTGTTCTAGTAAAATTATTGTGAATATAAATATTTTAAATGTATGGTATTGGATTGCATAACACTATTCCCATACTTTTTATTCAGCACTATGTTTTAGACCAATCCATGTTGTCATGCAGATATATAGTCTCTTTAAAACTATTTTTATTGATACATAATAGATGTACATATTTTTGTTGCAGTTTGGCTGGGGCCGGGTTTGAACCCACTGCCCTCGGTATATGGGGCCAGCGCCCTACTCACTGAGCCACAGGCACCACCCGATGTACATATTTTTGGAGTACATGTGGCAATTTATTACACTCATATAATTTGAAAATATTGAATCAGTGTAATTGGGATATCTATTCCCTTAAATATGTGTCTTTTCTTTATACCAGATACGTTCAAATTCTTTTCTACCTATTTTGAAATATTCCATAGATTATTGTAAAGTATAGTCATCCTACTGATCTGTCAAACACTAGTTCCTGCCAATGACAAAATTTCATTCTTCCTTAGGTCTGAATAATACCCATTGTGTATATAGACTACAATTTTTTATCCATTCATCCATTAATGCGTGCTTAGGTTAATTCCACATTTTGGTCATTGTGAATAGTACTGCAGTAAACATGGCTGTGAAGATAACTCTTCAATATTTGAGGGGATCTAAACCCAGACACCGAATTTCTGGAACATGTGGTAGTTATATTTTTAGTTTTTTGAGGAATCTCTGTACAGTTTTCCATAGTGACTGTACTATTTTACATTCCTACTGTGTAAGAGGATGCCCCTTTCTTTACACCCTCACCAGTATCCATTATGCCCTGCCTTTTTGATAAAAGCTATTGTAACTAGGGTGAGATAATATCTCATTGTGGTTTTCATTTGCATTTCTCTGATGACTAGTGATGCTGAACATTTTTTAATATACCAGTTGACCACATGTATGTCTTCTTTGGAGAAATATCTATTCATATTTTTGCTTATTGGATCATTTGTTTTGTTGCTATTGAGTCGTGTGAGCTCTCTCTGTATATGGTCAGGTTATTACTAATCCCTCATTCTTTGAGTTGCCTCTTCATTTTTGTTGACTATTTCCTTTGCTGTGCTGAGCTTTTTAGCTTGATGTATTCCCATTTGTCTGGTTTTGATTTGGTTGCCTGTGCTTTTGAGATCTTACACAAGAAATCTTTGCCCAGACAATGTCCCGGAGTATTTTCCCAATGATTTCTTCTAGTAGTTAGTTTCATAGTTTCAGGTCTTAGAATCATGTCTTTAACCCATTTGCTTTGATTTGTATGGTGAGAGATAGGGGCCTAGTTTCATTCTTCAGCATATAGTTATCCAGTTTTCCCAGCACCATTTACTGAAGAAACTGTCTTTTCCCCGTTGTATGTTCTTGGTGCCTTTGTCCAAAATAACTTAACTGTAACTGGATTCAAATCTGGCTTCCCTATTTTGTTCCATTGGTCTATATGTCTTGTTTTTATGTCAGCACCATCCTAATTTATTTTGTGGTGTATCTTGAAGGCAGGTAGTAGTGTGATGCTTTCAGCTTTGTTCTTTTTGCTCAGGATTACTTTGGCTATTCAGGGTCTTTTATGGCTCTAAATAAATTTTTAGGATTATTTTTCTATTTCTGTGAAGAATGTCATTGGCATTTTGATAGAGATTTCATTGAATCTGTGAGTTGCTTTAGCAATGTGAATTCTCCATGAGCATGGAATATCTTTCCATTTTTGTGTGTCCTTTTCAAGTTCTCTAAGCATTGTTTTATAGTTTTTCTTCTATAGATCTTTCACTTCTTTGGTTAAATTGATTGCTAGTTATTTACATTCTTTGTAGCTATAGTAAGTGAGATTGTTTTATTGATTCTTCTTTATTTATTGTTTATTCTTCTTTATTGATTGTTCACTGTTGGAGTATAGAAATGCTACTGATTTTTGTTTTGTATGTTGCTTTGGTATCCTACAACTTTACTAAACTTGTTCATCAGTTCTAACAGTTTTTTGGTGGAGCCTTTAGGCCTTTCTAAGTATAAGACTATGTCCTTTGTGGACAAGGCTAATTTAACTATTCCTTCCTAATTTGGCTTTTGCACTATGTCTCTTTATTTTTTTTTTTATTTCAACTTAATGTGAGGGTACAAACGACCAAGTCACAATATTTAAATTTATTAGGTAGAATCCCTCTTGTAGTTATGCCTTGCACCCAACAGTGTGCCATACACCCCTACATTGTGCCCATTCAGTGGCAGCACCCCAAATCACCCTTCCCCTTTTTCTCTGTTCCTCATTCCCCATTCCTTCAACTTGAATTGAAATGAGTTTTTGTCCTATGTGGGCATGAATTAGATCATCTACTGACTTCATTTTGGTATTGAGTACATTGAATATTTGATTTTCCATTCTTGTGATACTTTACTAAGAAGAATGTATTTAAGTTCCATCCAGGTTAATACAAAAGTTGTGACATTATCATCTTTTCTATGGCTGAGTAGTATTCCATGGTATACATATACCACAGTTTGATAATCCATTCCTAAGTCGATAGGCATGTAGGTTGTTTCCACATCTTGATGATTATAAATTGAGCTGCTGTAAACAATTGAGTGCTTATGTTCTTATGATAAAATGATTTTTTTTTCTTCTGGGTAGATTCCTAGTAGTGGGATTTCAGGGTCATATGAGAGATCTAATTTGAGTTCTTTGAGGATTCTCCATACTTCTTTCCAAAGAGGCTGTATTAGTTTGCAGTCCCACTAACAGTGTAAAAGTGCTCTCCACATGCTTGCCAGCAGCTGCAACTTTGGGATTTTGTGATGTAGGCTAATCTCACAGGCATTAGGTGATATCTCAGGATGATTTTGATTTGCATTTCTCTGATGATTAGGGTCAATGAGCATTTTTTCATGTGTTCCTTAGCCATTTTTCTGTCTTCCTCAGAGAAGGTTCTGTTCATGTCTCTTGCCCAGTGACAGATGGTATTGTTGTCTAACAATCCTGTCATTTCTTTTTCTTGCCTAATTGCTCTTACCAAGACTTCAAGTATTACATTGAATAAAAGTATTAAAAGTGCAATTCTTTGTCTTTTTCTAGATCTTAAAGAAAAGACTTTCAATTTTTTTCCCATTTACTATGATGTTAACTCTGAGTTTGTCACATGTGGTCTTTAATTTTTTTTATTATTGTTTGGGATTCATTAAGGATACAAAGAGTTAGGTTACACTGATTACATTTGTTAGGTAAAATTCCTCTTATAGTTGTGCCCCACTTCCAAGAGGTGTGCCATACACTGTGACCCCCCATCCTCTTCCCACCTCCCCTCTACCCACTCCCTCCCTCCCCTACTCCCCACCTTGTATTAGATCCTCTACTGCCTTCATATTAGAATTGAGTACAGTGGATTCTTGCTTCTCCATTCTTGTGAATCCTTTACTAAGACGAATGTGTCCCAACGCCATGCAGGTTAATACAAAAGATGTAAAGTCTCCATCTTTTCTAATGGCTGAATAGTATTCCATAGTATACATATACCACAGCTTGTTAATCCATTCCTGGGTTGGTGGGCATTTGGCGATTGTAAATTGAGCTGCAATGAATTGTCTAGTGTAAATGTCCTTATGATAATTTTTTTTTTTTTTTTTTTTGCAGTTTTTGGCCGGGGCTGGGTTTGAACCCACCACCTCTGGCATATGGGGCTAGTGCCCTCCTCCTTTGAGCCACAGGTGCCACCTGATAAAATAATTTTTTTTTCTTCTGGGTAGATGCCTAGTAATGGGAGTGCAGGACCAAATGAGAGGTCTAATTTGAGTTCTTTGAGGATTCTCCATACTTCCTTCCAAAAGGCTGAATTAGTTTGCAGTCCCACTAGCAGTGTAAAAGTGTTCCCTTCTCTCCACATCCATACTAGTGTCTGCAGGTTTGAGACTTTGTGATGTGGGCTGTTCTCACTGGGTGTAGATGATATCTTAAGGTGGTTTTTATTTGCATATCTCTGATGATCAGGGATGATGAACATTTTTTCAAATGTTTATTAGTCATTTGTCTGTCTCATCAGAGAAGGTTCTGTTCATATCACTTGCCCAGTGGTAGATGGGATTGTTTATTCTTTTCTTGTTAATTAATTTGGGTTTTCTGTAGATTGTAGTTATCAACCCTTTGTCAGATTCATACCCTAACAATATCTTTTCCCATTCTGAAGGTGGTTTTTTTGCTTTACTTGTTGCATCCTTAGCTATGCAGAAGCTTTTCAGGTTAATTAAGTCCCATTTGTTAACTTTTATCATCACAATAGCTGCTGAATTCTTTGTCATAAAATCTTTCCCCAGTCCAATATCATCAAGAGTTTTCCCCATACCTTCTTCCAAGATTTTTGTCATTTAGTGTCTTAGATTTAAGTCTTTTATCCATTTTGAGTCGATTTTTGTAAGTGGTGAAAAGGGTGGGTCGAGTTTCAGTCTTTAACATGTGGTAATCCAGTTCTCCCAGCACCATTTGTTGAATAGGGATTCTTTTCCCCACTGTATGCTTTTATTAGGTTTATCAAAAATCAGATGGCAAGTAGAAACTGGTTTCAACTCTTGGGTCTACGTCTCTATTTTTGTGCCAATATCATGCTGTTTTGATTACTGTGGACTTGTAATATAGCCTGAATTCTGGTAGGGTGATGCCTCTGGCTTTGTTTTTATTACTAAGAATAGCCTAAGCTATATGAGGGATTTTTTTGGTTCCATACAAAATGAAGTACTATTTTTTCCAGTTCTTCAAAATATGATATTGGTACTTTAATGGGGAATGCATTGAATCTGTAGATTGCTTTGAGCAAAATAGACATTTTGACAATGTTTATTCTTCCCAGCCAAGAGCATGGTATGCTCTTCCATTCGTTAGTGTCGTCTGCACTTTCTTTCCTTAGGGTTTCATAATTCTCTTTGAAAAAATCTTTCACCTCTTTTGTTAGATATATTTCTAAATATTTCATTTTCTTTAAAACTACTGTGAAGGAAATTGTGTCCTTGGTTTTCTTCTCAACTTGGTTGTTATTGGCATATACAAAGGCTACTGATTTGTGGACACCAATTTTATACCCTGAGACATTACTGTATTTCCTGATCACTTCCAGGAGTTTTTTGGTTGAGTTTCTGGGGTTTTTGAATATAAGATCATATCATCAGCAGAGTGAGAGTCTGACTTCCTGTGACCCCATTTGGAGGCCCTTTGTATCCTTCTCTTGCCTGACTGCATTGACTAGAACTTCCGGCACAATGTTGAATAATAGCAGCAATAGTGGACAACTTTGTCTGGTTCCAGTATGATGATAGCTGTGGGTTTGTCATAGATGGCTTCAATCAGCTTAAGAAATGTGCTATATATGCCTATTTTCTTAAGTGTCTTGTTAGAAAAGGATGGTGGATATTATCAAATGCTTTTTTTGCATCTATTGAAAGGATCATATGGTCTTTGTTTTTGCTTCTATTGGTATGATGTATTACATTTATGGTTTTGTGTATGTTAAGCCAGCCTTGCATCCCTTGGATAAGCCTACTTGATTGTGATGTATAAATTTTTTATACAATGCAATCTATTAGCTAAGATTTTCTTGACTATTTTTGCATAGATACTCATTAGTGAAATTGGTCCATAGTTTTCCTTTTTGGTTGGGTTCTTTCCTGGTTTTGGAATCAAGGTGATGTTTGCTTCATACACCATGTTGAGGAAGATTCCTTCCTGCTCAATGTTTTGGAATAGTTCTGCAATATAGGTGCAAGCTCATCTTTGATTTTGAGGTTTGATAGAATTCTGATGTAAAACTATCTGATCCTGGCCTTTTTTTTTTTTTTTTTGGAAGCTTTTTTATTATTTCTATAATCTCAGTGCTTGATATTGGTCTGTTCAAGAGTTATATTTCTTCCTGGTTAAGTCTAGGAAATCTAAGATGATTCCAGGTATTGGTCCATTTTCTCCATATTGTCAAATTTCTGGGTTTTTAATATTTTGAGGTATAATTTTTTCTACACTTAGTTTGGTGAGAGTTTTTAATATAAAGGTATGTTGAATTTTATCAAATGCTTTTTCACTATCTATTGAAATGATAACTATTTTTTTTCTTTTTTGAGACACAGTCTCATTATGTCCTCAGTAGATCACAGCTCACAGCAAACTCAAACTCTTGGGCTTAAGAGATTCTCTTACCTCAGCCTCCCAAGTAGCTGGGACTATAGGCACCCACCACAGCACCCAGCTATTTTTTTTGTTGCAGTTGTTTAGCTGGCCCGGGCTGGGTTGGAACCCCCACCCTCGGTGTATGTGGCCAATGTCCTGCCGATTGAGCTACAGCGCCACCCAATACCATCATTTTTGTTCTTTGGTTCTGTTAATGTGATGTATCACATTTATTGATTTGTGTATATTGAACCATCCTTATACCCCTGGGGTGAATCCCACTCGCTCATGGTGAATGATGTTTTTAATGCATTAATTTAGTCTGCTACTATTATTAATTTAGTCTGGGGTGAATCCCACTTGCTCATGGTGAATGATGTTTTTAATGCATTAATTTAGTCTGCTACTATTATTAATTTTGTCTGGGGTGAATCCCACTTGCTCATGGTGAATGATGTTTTTAATGCATTAATTTAGTCTGCTACTATTTTGTTGAGGGTTTTTTGTTTTTGTTGTTATTGTTTTACCTCTATATTCATTAGTGATATTGACCTGTAGTTTTCTTTTTTTCTTATGCCCTTATCTGGTTTTGGTATCAGAGCAATGCTGGCCTTATAGAATGAGTTTTTAAGTATTCCCTCTTCACATTTTTTATATATATTAATAGAATTGGTGTTAGTCTTCTTTAAATGTTTGGTAGAATTCAGGAGTAAAGCCATCAGGTCTTGAGCTTTTCTCCGATGGAAGACTTCATATTGCATTATTCATTACTGGTTTATTAAGGTTTTCTGACTCCTCATGGATCAATCTTTGTAGGTTGTATGTGACCTTGAATTTATCCATTTCTTTAGATTTTCCTGTTCATTGGTATTCAGTTCATAAAAGACTAATAATTCCTTGTATTTCTGTGGCCTCAGTTGTTATGCCTTCTTCTTCATTTCTGATTTTATTTATTGGGTCTCTTCTCTTTTTTTCTTAGTCTAGCCAGAGATTTGTCTACTTCATGTCTCTTTTTAAAAAAACAACTATTTTTTTGGATCTACTTTTTATAGTCTCTCTTCTTTTTACTCTGATCTTTATTACTTTTTTCCTTCTACTAGCTTTGGGTTTGGCTTATTTTTGGATTTTTGGTTCTTTTAGGTACATTTTAATACAGGCTGTTCATTTCAACATTTTTTAATTTTCTGATATAGTCATTTATTGCTATAAACTTCCCTCTTACTACTGAATTTGGTGGATCTCAAAGATTTTGGTATGTTGTATTTCCATTTGAATTCATTACAAAATTTTTAAAAATTTTTTTCTAAATTTCTTTATTGACTCAGTGGTCATTCAGGAGCATGTTGTTTAATTTCCATGTGTTGGATTCCTCTTGCTATTGATTTATAGTTTTATTCCATTATGATAAAGATATAAAAAAGATAACGTGATATAATTTTTACTTTTTTAAATTTGTTGGGACTTTTTTTTACAGGCTAATAGTTTAGTTTTTAAATTCTTCATTAAATCATAACTGTGTACATTAATACATTTATGGGGTATAATGTGCTCATTTGATATACAATGCGGAATGCTTACATCTAACTGAATAACATAACCTTCTCCTTGCTTACTTATTTGTTGTGGTAAAAACATTCATACTCTATTCTTAACAGTTTAGAAATGTATCATTGCATTATGCACATTAGCTTGGATCCCCCACAATACTCTCCCTCCTCCCAGCTGCCCCCTTCCCTTCCCCTCTCTTTCTTCTTCCCTCCTTCTTTCTGGACTATAGTTCTGTTTTACCATTTCTATGAATGTGTGAGGCTAAAATTTATAAAAGTTTTGATTTACTTTAAAGTGACTAGTCACTTCTTTTGTTCCCCCAGGTCACTTCTTGTTTTAAACTGCTATCTAATGTGAATTAATGATAAAATTACTTTTAAATATGTCTTTATTTTTTATGGATATATTATTTTGTTGTTATTGTTGTTGGGGATTCATTGAGGGTACAAGAGACCAGGTTACACTGATTGCATTTGTTAGGTAAAGTTGTTGGGACGTGTTTTATGGGCTAAGATGTTGTCTATTCTGGAGACTGTTTCATGTGATAATGAAAAAATGTATATTCTTCAGCAGTTGGGCAAAATGTTCTATAAATGTCAGTTGGGCATATTTGGTCTAGTGTGTACTTTAACTCCAATGTTTCTTTGTTGATTTTCTGTGTGGATGATCTGTCCAATAATAGAGTTGTTATTGAAGTCTTCTACTATACAGTTGAAGGGTTGAAGTCTTCTATTATTATTGTATTTCAATCTATTTCTCCCTTTAGATCTATTAATGTTTGCTTTATATACTTGAGAGCTCTACTTACTGTTGGCTGCACATAGATATTTATAATTGTTATATCCTCTTGCTGAATTGATCCCTTTATATAATGACTTTCTTTGTCTCTTTTTATAGTTTTTGATTTGTAGTGTATTTTATTATTTTTTTCTGGACAGATTTTCACTCTTTTGCCCCAAGGATAGAATGCCATGGTATCAGCCTAGCTCACAGCAACCTCAAACTCCTGAGCTCAAGCGATCCTCCTGCCTCAGCCTTCCAAGTAGCTGGGACTACAGGACTGTGCCACAACACTGAATAATTTTTTTCTATTTTTAGTAGATACGGAGTCTTGCTTTTGCTAAGGCTGGTCTTGAACTCCTGAGCTCAAACAGTCTTCCCACCTCCTCAGAGTGGGAAGATTATAAGCATAAGCCACTGCACCCAGTCTATAGTCTATTTCATCTAATAAAAGTATTGTTACTCCTGCATGAAATATCTTTTTCCATTCCTTCACTTTCAGTCTATGTGTGTCCATAAGTAGAAATGGGTTTGTTTTAGGCAGCATACATTTGAGTCTTGTTTCATTATCTATTCAGCCACTCTGTGACTTTTAATTGGAAAATTGAGTCTATTTAAATTCAGCATTATTATTGATAAGTAAGGACTTATGACTCCCATTTTGTTGCTTTTTTTCTAGTTGCTTTATAACTTCTCTCTTCCTTTATTCCATTTTTACTGTCTTCCTTTCTGGTTAAGTAATTTAATATGGTTGTATGTTTTAATTCATTGTTTTTTATTTTTAGTGAATCTGTTATAGACATTTGCATTGTGCTTACCATAAGGCTTACAGAAAACTTATGGATAGCACAAGTCATTTTTAAAAGATGACAATTCATCTTAAATCACAAAGAAAATAATATAAAGAAAGAAAGAAAAACTGAAAAATACACTTTATACTTTACCTCCTCTTCACATTTTGACTATATGTTCTCAATTTACATATTTTAAAATGCCATCTTTAATAGGTTGCTATATCTATTATGGTTTTTGATAGAGTTGTCTTTGGGGATTCATACTAGAGTTATGAGTGGATTGCACACCATAATTACAGTATTAGAGTACTTGGGTTTTGTCTGTGTACTCAGTGTTACCAATGGGTTTTAATCCTTCACATGTTTTCTTTATGCGTGTTAGTGATTTTTTTTCTTTCAAATTGAACAACTCCCTTTAGTATTTCTTGTAAGATGGGTCTCGTGGTGGTGAATTCTCTGCTTGTTTGTAAATGACTTTATCTCTTCTTCATATTTGAAAGATTTGTTTGCTGAATACAATATTCTTGGATGGAAATTTTTTTCTTTCAGCATTTTGAAAACATTATCCCAATTTCTCAGTTTATGCTGAGAAGTCTATTCCCAGATGAACTGAAGCTCTTTTATGTTATTTGCCTCTTTTCTCTTGTTGCTTTTAGGATCTTTTCTTTGTTCTTCACCTTTGAGTGTTTCTTATTTGGGTTAAGTCTTTTTGGTATTCTCTGATCTTCTGGTACCTGAATATCTATCTTTCTCAATTTTTGGAAACTTTTCTGTTATTATTTGCTTCAATAAACTTTCTATCCCTTGCTCTTCCTCAGGTACACCTTAAACACCAATAATTATTAGATTTGGTCTTTGGGGGAAATTTCTATGTCTTATAGGTTATCTTTATTTCTTTCATTCTTTTTATTTTCTTTCCTCTGACTATATATTTTTAAATAACCTGTATTCAAACTCACTAAATTCTTTCTTCAGCTTAATTCCTTCTGCTGTTGAGAGCCTCCAATGAACTTTTCAGTTTAGTAAATGTATTTCTCATTTCCAAATTTCTGGGGGGTTTTATTATTATTATTACTTCAATTTCTTTGATACATTTTTTAATTTTGGGAGGGTATGTGTATCTTAACTTGGAGATCACTGAGTTTCCTTAAAAGTGCTTTTTTGAATCCTTGGCAGGAGGGTCTATGTATATCAGTCTCTTTAGAGTCAATCACTCGTTTCTCCATTTGAGGAGGTCACAGTTCCATGTTTTGTGTGTATGTGTGTATGTGTGTGTGTGTGTGTGTGTGTGTGTGTGTCTATGTCTTTGCATTGAAGTATTAGTTATTTATTCTAGCCTTCTCTGTCTGGCTTGGTTTGGTTTTTATTAAATGTGTTTGCTTAGAAATTCTTTGTAATTTACCTGTTGTTTGTCTTTTTTTTTTTTCTTTTTCCTGCTAGGTTGCTGTCTCCTTTTTGGCATTAGATGGCACCTCAATTCCAGGTTTGCCTTGACTCTAGTACACAATCAGAGTGTCATCAGTCCTGAATGGGAATGGTCCTAAAGGAGCTAGTCCACTAGGGTGGGAAGGCTGCTAGCAGTTTATGCCCAGGAGATTTGTGGAACAAAACTCCTACAGCATGTTGCTGATAAATGGTCACTCTAATTTGGCATCTCCTGGGACCAAGTTACATAGTAGCATTTCCAGGGCTGGGGATGTCATCCTACCTCCCCTGTTTGTCTCTCACTGTTTTCAGTGATATTTTTCCATTCTTTATTCTTGCACTCCTTATGCTGCCCTGTGGGTTATGGCAAGGACAGGTTCTCTAGTGAACCCAAGAAGGTGGCATTGCTAATTTCCACCTTGACCTTGCCTTTTCTAGTATACAAACTGTGAGCAAGGGAGAAATTTTCCACATACTTAGTGTGGGAAGATTGGAATAAAGAAATTCAATTCTTTTACATTTTCACAGAGTTTTGTCATTTCCTTGTGGCCCCAGGAACTGTTTTGTTGATATTTGAGGTCTAGGATACTGCTGGTAATAATCTTAGCAGTATATATTTGTTTTTAGTTTTCTGTAGGAAGGAGTGAAGCCCAGATTACTTCTATGTAACCATTTTGAAACCTATATGCATATAATATTTTTTGTTCTAACTGTTGCAAAATACTGCCTGGTGTGTACCCATCACATTTTACCTCTCCATTTGCCCAAAAATGGACATCAGATTTACAGATGCTTCTGTAAATACCTTGTACATGTCCACTTATGGATCAGTGAGAATACATACCCAGAAGAGGTATTGCTGAATCTTAGGGTATGGGTTTACATAATTTAACTAAATGCTGCTCTTCCATATGGCTGTACCATTCATTCTACATTCCCTCCAACAGTGCATGAAGGCTCCTATTTCCTAAGGGCATGCATCATTCCTCCTAATGACTTGACATGATCCAGTGTCATAATTTTTGGCAATCTCATAGGTATAATTGATATCTCATTGTTCTAATTGAATTTCTTTGAATAATAATGAGTTTGAATTTAAATATCTCTTCATAAATTTGTCAGCCTTTTGAGTTTCCTTTTTCTGTAAATTGCCTATTCATACAGTTTGTCCATTGTTCTGTGGTACCACATTAGAATTCCTGTAGTAAATATGTATTAGCTATTATTATTGAGCTTTTGAAATCTTTCTTAAGAAGTCTTCCCACTTGTGGCCAAATGGTAGTCTTTAATGCAATCTTCTATTAAATTTCTACTTTCAGTTTTTATATTTAGTCTATTTAGCATGTGGTATTAGGTAGAGATATAGTTTCATTTTTCTTTCTGGACTGGACAGTTTTCATTATTTTTATTTGCTAAATAATCAATCTGTTCTCCATTAATTTGTGATGCTTTATTATAAATTAAGTTTCTATGTGTACATGGATCCCTCCCTGACCTTTGAACTCTCCATGCTACTCCACAGTCTATTATCTATCCTTTTGCAAACACAACATTGTGTGTTTATTTGTATAGCTTAATATCTTACTATACAATAGAACAAGTTTTTCAGTTTTCTTTTTCAAGCATAACTTAGCTATTTGGTGACCTTTATTTTTCCATAGGCATCTCAGTTTAGTTTGTCAAGTTCCCTAAAAGAAATTTCAATTTGAATTTAGAAGTGCAATGAATTTATGAATTAATTTAATGACATATAACACTAAGTCATCCCTTCTAAAAAAATATAATGTATCTTCATTTATTCAAATCATCCTTATGAACTCTATTAAAACTAAATAAAGTTTTAAGATTTTCCTCTATGTTAATGACATTTTTATGTTCTTGGCTAATTAATGAACATTATATGATTTTGTATTGCTTTATGACTTTTATCTAACTTAAAAATATATATTTTCTAGTTGATTATTGCTGATGTCAAACAATACTATTAATCTCTTATCTTGATTCAGTATCTAGAAATCCTGCTGAATACTCTTATTAATCCTAATTATCTATTATTTCTATTAATATTTTTAGATAAATGCTTTATGGATTTATAAATGACAGTTTCAGTTTCATCTCTCTGCTTCACATACATGTCAAAGGGTAGGTAATCACTACTCCTTGGCATATGGAAAAGAAGCTAGATAGAACTTCAAAACTTTCTACCAATCTCTCTCTTTCCTTTTTTGGTACTATTTTGTTTGTTTGTTTGTTTTTATCAGGGTAATAAATAAGAGAATAAACAGGTAAATGTATTGCAAGATGCTGTGAGGATACTAAGGTGGTAGGTTTGACAGCTCTTGTGGGCTGAGAAGGTAACCTTGGCTTGTCCACAGGTTCAGACTGTCCCCCATAGGCAAGCCAGCTACTTTTCAAATATGGATTATTAATTCTAACAAGACAGAGCCAACTATAAACCCACTTCTGGGAAAATCAAATTTAAGTGCTGGTAGCCATAGGTGGTCGCCTATGCGTCTATGGGGAACATGCTTTGTTCTGCATTTTTAAAGAGAAACCTGCTGAGTTTGTTCTCATAGAGAAACATGCTGACCTCAAGCTTCTGTCCTGATGCTGAGGCCACAGAGTGGGCAGTGGGCAGACACTCTCCAGAGCTATTAAATCTGACCATTTTAATGACTGCACCCAAGGATCCAAAACAAATATAGGTAGGGCAGGGACATAGAAAGCCTTGCCCTTCCCTCCCTGCTGGCTGGGACCATGGGCTCGCACTGTGTGTCAGGAAGCTCTCTCCATTCCACTCAGCATTCAGCCTCGAACGCTCAACACAAACCAATTTCTGAGCAGTTCTTCCGGTGAGTGCCCTGGTACTTTTGATCTCACAATTACATCTAGAAACATTTAACCATGAAACATTTCAGTATACTGATCACTTTGAGTTGTGTTCCTCTTAACTTGGCAATTATCACAGCATCACAGCCTGTTCGTAAAAAAAAAAAAAAAAAAAAAAAAAGCTTCTTTGTCAGGCCAGGCTCTAGTTATTGCTCCAAAGAAAAAAAGGCCTTCTAGTTTTACACTTGGTCTTAAATTTCTGCCTTGGGAAAAATTATTGGGATGATTAATGTTAGGGTTAAAGGTGAGCTTCTGATGATATTAAATGGTGTGATATCCAGAGAGCTAGGAATGCCTGAAATCTGCCCTGACAGTTTCCTAAAACATGAAGCCCCAGTACATTCACATTGAACACAGCAGAGCAGGAATCATTGTGTTCTTTATTATTAGCTAAGCCAAAGTCTAATAACCTCCAAAGCAGAACAAAATGCTAAAAACCGAAACATAGCCATAAACTCAAGGTTGAATAGGAACAATCTCTCATCACTGCTCCTTCCCATCCCACCTAATCTAAATCTTAGGACCAACCCACTTAGGACATACCTACTGAGAAAGAGAGAGGGAAAGAGAGAGATCAATTCAACCTACTGCATTTATCCACCCAGCCATGTGAGTCTCTATGCAGAGAAAGTAGACCTCAGGTTCCCTGGGGCACTGCCTAGTTGACCCATTCTACCTCTTATTCTCTCTGAGGAAAAGAAGAGAATGTACCAGACAAATAATGGAATTCAGATGCAGCTGATTTCCAAACTTGTCTGAGGATCTTTGGTAAAACACTGATTCCCAGGACCCACATTCTGATACTGTGAGTCAGAAGATCTGCCATAGAACCCAGGAATTACCCAAGAAGTGAAAATCCCAGGTTGTTGCTGCTGATAGTCTGCACAAGCAGAATGCTTGTGGGTCATCTTTACATTAATGCCACAGATTAAATGACAGCCAATTGAGTCTCTAAACAACTAGATGGTCTCGCAGTTTGTCAAAAGTGAGGCAGTGCATTCATAAGCGCCTCCACCAAGCAGCGCAATGCTAGAGGCCTGAAAGGAAGAAAGCATGATCCTTCCTCTCCCAGGGTGCAATCTGGGACCTCTGTCCCATCCATCACCCTTTTAGTGCCCCTTCGACAACCCATTTCTCTTAAGTTAATTTCATCCCCTTTTTCTGACTTAAAAAAAATTAATCCCTCTTTTATAGGATAGTCATTTAAAACACCCCTTTTTTAGGACAAGTCATCTCAGTTTACTTATATTTATTTGCCATAGGTCTAGATTTAAAGCAGCTAATATCTTTGAATTTTTTTAAAGGTGTCTATCACATAATAACAGCAGAACCTCCATAGCTGACCACCTCCCTACACTGACCACCTCCTTAAGTGAACCTAATTTTCATAGACCAGACATGCACCACATATATGTATCAGTACAATAGGTATAGTTCCTTATGTTGACCACCTCCGTATGTTGACCAGTTCGCTACAGTCCCCCTGGTGGTCACCTTACAGAGGTTCTACTGTATTAAATCATCTACATTATCAATGGGAAAACACCTATACATGCATATAAGATCATTTGTTTTCCTATTCTAAGTGTGCTTTGCTTTTAACGTGTATTTGTATGAGATTGCTGTTCTGGGATTGGAGGGAGATGGTCTTTCAATGGACACTTTGGGTGTTGGACACAATTTGGAGTTCTGGCTCCTTTAAGAAGTTGAGTCGATTTAATGAAAAACCTTTCTTCAATAGAAAGGGCTATTAGTGCATAAAGTAGGAGTGAGCAGAAGATCAAGAACATTTAGTGCTGATGTTTTAAAATGAGAAACTCAGGAAATGAGAGAAGAGGGGAGGAAGGGAAGCAGATAGTCTGGTTGGCTCTCGGAGACTAGCTCAAGAATGGCCTGGAAGCCAGTGGTCCCAAAGCAATAGGCACAGAGGACAGGGGCAACTCACATGTGTTCCCTGAGATGGAGCTAACCTCTAGAAATAGGTGTGATCAGGAACTTTAAAGAGTTCTAGGCACAATGGAGATGACAGTTAACAGCTTGCTGTAGCTATTAAGGAAATCAGTTTAGGGGGGTAAAGATATTTAATTTGGACATAGAACTTTTTGTAGAATATGAAGTTTAGTCTTTGGAGTTTTATATGTTTATAAATACAGATATTAATTAATCTTTTGCTGTGCGGATAGATGTGGAGCTCCAGTAAACTCCACCATACATTGTATTTCCTTTTTTAATAGAATTCAAAGACCACTTGACTTGGGGTCTGAAAATGTAAGTTCAAGCAACCTGAATAAACCATGCAGTTTTCTTCTTCATAAAATAAGTCTGTGATCTGTAGCAATCAACCTTTCTCTCAAGTCTCTGGCAAGAATTAAATGGAAATAAAAATATACTTTGCAAAGACAAGTTCTTTGGAAATATATTATTATTCCCTGACATAACCACACCTATGATAGGCAACACCTTTGTTCTAAATCACCTTAAATAGTGCCCCCTTCACCCTGCTGTGGCAGCAAAGTGAAGGGCACTCCAGGTACAAAGAGGAGATAAGGCACCTCCAGAGGGGTCTTGTCTAAAGTCTACTGAGTTCCTATTCCCTCTTCCTAACACAGGATGCTTCACTGATGATCTGTGATGGGGTCTGAGATGACCAGGGCTGTCCATGAGGTTGCTTTGTCACCTTGCTGCTGTCACTTACTCAGACCCACCAGCAGGCTTTCCAAGCAGCCCTATGCCACACACGTAATGTTCTGACTCTGCCACTAGGGGACACTGCAATAACTGATAGGTGACGTCCGTCTCCAGCCTCTCTTCAGGACTGCAACAATCACTCAGACTTTGCCTTACAAATGCAAGCAAAGTATGTACCTTCATATTAATCAGAAATTTAAAATATTACTTATTAGTTAAATGAAAACAAACAAAAAACAGTTCAAGGATGCAGAACTCCATGAGTCACAGCACATTCTTCGTTATATTTACAGAGCACCAAAACCACCATTCCTCATACTGCAGGCTCTGCCTTTAGCTTGCTCTCTCAGCTCCTGCAGTCCAGAAAAACTCCAGTGGGCTTTCTTCTTCTTGGTTTGCCTGCTAAGCATTAAAATTTACCCTGAAGCTAAGCTCTTCAAGACACATGATTTAAACTTCTCTTTCAGCTAATTAGATATTGTTCTACAAATTGGGCTGTTCTCTCTGAAAGATGAGCTGCAATTTACTTCCTGTGCCCTTTCCTTAAACTTAAACTGAACTGTAAAACATGGCTATTTGATTGTGTAGTCCAATCAGGAGATTATTTTGTACAGGGAATAGATATTCATCTTCTTGCTAACACTGAGCTTGTTTGGGCATTCCTTAAAGGCCACTGTGAAAAAGGCAGAAGGCTTTGCTTAGATGCTGCTCATCTTGTTGAAAGGTGGACTCTACAGGATTTACTGCAGCCCACGCATCTGTAATCACTGCCTGAATAACCCGTCAGTAGCTGAATTCACACATCTTCAACCTCAAGAGGGGGAGATTTTTATTATCCCCATTTTACTGGAAAAACTGATGCACAAGGAAGTGAGGCCATTTGCTTAAAGTCAACAAATAGGTTAGCAGAAGAGCCAGACCATGAACCCAACCCTTTGGTCCTCAGGTCCCATAAAAATATATTGTCAGATAAGTTCAGGGAAAATGCAGGATGGAGCAGAGTCCCCACACCACACAGATCCAGGAGCCCTCTAAAACCCTCTTGGCTCTTATGCATAATGGGAGAAAGGATCCTTTCTGAAAATTGCCTCTGTTCCTGTGCAGGGGGCCGGGTATTCCCTCATCCTCAAGACTGTGCCCAGCATTTGATGAATGGAGACACTCTGAGTGGGGTCTACACCATCTTCCTCAATGGGGAGCTGAGCCAGAAGTTGCAAGTGTACTGCGATATGAACACCGATGGGGGAGGCTGGATTGTAAGTACATGCAGCCATCTTCCTTGCATGAAAGCATCTTTAGAGTTCTGGTATACCTCGCTCAGCACCTGTTGAGCCAAAGTAGACTGGCTGTCCTTTTATCCCATCCTCTATGTCCCTCCCTCTCGGGGCCCTCATTTGGCAGCCCAATTGCAGGTTTGGCTGGGCAGGAAAAGGACTAATGCATCAAGGCTGCAGGGGCCTGGTCCAGCGAAGGGCCACCAGGGTGTCTGTTCCCTCCTGCTCCTTCTGCAAGGAGAGTTGTTAATGCAGGAGGGTGCTAGGGAAAGGCATTGGTGACGAGGGATCTTGCCTGGGGGGGACAGCAGCGATATAAGGAGGCAATGGGGGAAGAGGCACCTCTCAGAAAGAAGTGAGCTTCTCTGTAGAGAGGTGATTAGGAGCCTCCCACTGGAGGCTGCATATGATGAAGGGCAGAACACAGACAGCCATCGCCAGTTACCCAGGCCACCCTGACCCATCCTTCCCTGGCCTTCCTGATGCTTCCCCAGAGCTGTCACAGTCTTCAGGAGCACAGGTGGTGAGGAAAAGAGAGATGATGCCATTCTCTGTCACCACCCTCCTCCCACGCTGAGAAGGCAGGACAGGCCACAAGAAAAGGGACAGTCTCACAAACAGCCCCACTGCTCAGTGCAATGTTGAGCTGCCTGGGGAGGGAGCCCCAACCCCTCCGGCCCTCCAGCTCTGTTAGCACACAGCACTGGGTTTGCCATGGTGCAGAATGGGAGGTTTTGAATAGTGTTCACTGGTGGCTGGGTTCATAAAGCTATTCTTGGGAGGCATTTTCTTTTGTTTCTGACATATCTGTGCCTCCTCCTTATAGTATAATTGGAAATTGAAGCTGAGGCTGATGTATTGGAGGTTAAATGAAATCAGCGCTTAAACAGCTCGGAACGTGAATGATATGCAGTTGCTTTGCCGGCAAAAGGATGATGACAGTTACTAGCTGATTTGAAGTTGGTACTGTTCTCGTGGTGAGAAATGCCTTCCACTGTACTCTGTGCTACAAAAGATTAATTTGAGAGCCCAGCTGATTTCCCCTGACTATGTGGAGGCTTGATATGTATCCTGAATCCTTTCTACATTGCAGGGGTGCAAATTAGTGTCAACATCATACTCCAGCCTATTCATCAGGGGCCTCTGCCCTTCAGGAGAAGGGCTCTGAGCAGCACCTACAAAAACCACTGTGTAAATGCCGCGCCCTGTTCTGAGATGTTCCTTATCTGGGAATCTTTGTCATTGGAGATATAAAACCCAGCCATATCAATTTTACTTATTACAGTATATTTTCCTTAACATCTCCTCATTTTTTTTTCTTTCTCTTTGTAGGTATTCCAGAGGCGGCAGAATGGCCAAACTGATTTTTTCCGGAAATGGGCTGATTACCGTGTTGGCTTTGGGAACCTGGAAGATGAGTTTTGGCTGGGTAGCTCCCCCTTTTTGTTTTTCCTTGCTGTGCAGCTCTGGTTTTTTGTCCATCTCTCTCCTTTCTGTGTCCATCTGGGATTACCAGAAACCTTGTGTTTGTCAAGACATTGACAGCTCATGAATTGCTTTCAGAACCTCTTGCTCTGTTTGGCTCCACTATTGATCTGTTTTTATCTTATTGTGGTGTTTTCCTCTTTTCTCTGTCTCTTCCCATCCTCATTAATAGTCTCTTATGCTGATGGGTCTTGACACCAGGCAACTACAAAGGGAGTGAGCTGCCTGGTGGGGATGGGCCCAGGGAGCCAGCGCCTGAGCGTTCCTGGGGAGTCCAGCAGCCTGCCAGCCAGTCTGCAGGGGAGGGCATTGAGGCCAGTCATTCTGCGTCGCTCCTTGGAGAATGTTATTACCTAACTTGAGAAGGAAAGAAAATAAAAATAAAAGTGGCATCAGAAGTGACTGGCAATTTCCAAGAGGTCTGACACTAGCAGGAGGTACAGCCAGAGAACCAAACTGGTGTGAGAAGGGAAATGCCTGTGACAGGCAGGGGGTGGTGCTGCCCATCCCGGAAAGCATTCGATACCCTGTTACCTGCAGCTCCCTTGTGGTCAGATTTTCACAGAGTGATAAAAGGAGGCAGAGACAAAGGCAGGTAATCGGATTCCCTATCTTTGGTCTCTTTTCTCCCTCCCCTACCACAATCTTATCCAAGCCCTCCACCTTCTCCTAGATGGCCAGATAATAGCCCCCAAACTGACTCCCTGCCTCCAGCACCAACCCTGTGTCCACACAGTCACTAGCATGACCCTCCTCATACTCTAGATATGAGCAATGGATGGTTAACCTCGTTTGTAAACCTTCTCAGTGACTCCATATCACCACCAGGTGAAGGCCGAGCCCTTAGCCAAGGTACAGCCCTCTCCAACCTGTCTCCACCACCAAAGACCTTACCTGCTCTTCCCCCACTCCCCTCAACACCAGTCTCCAAACCAGGCAGAGCCCCTGGTGTTCCTGCCAGGAGGAACTCTTTCAGCCAGCTGCCCCTCATCCTCACAACTCGGTATCTGTCTATGTGTATTCAAAGACATGGCGAAACTCTTTGTCCACAGCATCGGTACTAACCAGTTTTCTCACCCATTGCCTGTGGGAGAAATAGCCACTCCTCCTTTTGTAGCCCAATTCACAGTACCCCTTGTACTTCCTATCTCTCCATATATGTTTTTTTTCTTTTTTTTTTTTTTTTTTTTGAGACAGTCTCACTTTGTCACCCTTGCCAAGGCACTCAACCACAGCAACCTCAGACTCTTGGGCTCAAGCAATTCTCTTGTCTCAGCCTCCCAAGTAGCTGGGACTACAGGCGCCTGCCACAACGCCCAGCTATTTTGTAGAGACCAGGTCTCGCACTTGCTCAGGCTCGTCCTAAACCCGTGAGCTCAGGCGATCCATCTGCCTCGGCCTTCCAGAGGTAGGATTATAGGCATGAGGCACTGTGCCTGGCTCTGGACTATACTATGTAAGCTTCTTTCAGGGCTGGAACCATATCTTTTAATGCCATTACCTGTTACAGGTCCTAGGGGATAGTAGGCATCTAAAATGTAGATATCAATCAACCAATCAAAACAAGAAGAATTAACTGAGGATATCCAGATTTGTGTTTGCTAATATAGCTAATGCCTCTTGTATTTTCTTTAGACACCACAGTTTGTCATAGGAGGTGGCAGAGAGCCTAAGACCCAGGGCTTGTCAGTTGCAGGATCAAGATGAGACATTAGGATACCCAAGCAGTCTTTGCTGGAAACTCATCAGCAGACTTAGGCTGGCCTCATTATGGGAAGGAAATTTGGAGTCCAGTAGAACTTATTTGGAAACAAGCTGAGAAGCACTGAAGGCAAAGCAGTTTGAACTCCCCTCATCCCTGGATAACATCTGTTTCCAGGCCACAGTCATACGTTCCCTCCCAAGTCCAAAGCCGCTGGGGGCTGGGCTCAGTGGGCCCTCTGCTCTTCTCCACAGGGCTGGACAACATCCACAGGATCACGTCACAGGGCCGCTACGAGCTGCGCGTGGACATGCGGGATGGCCAGGAAGCTGTCTTTGCCTACTATGACAAGTTCTCCGTCGAGGACAGCAGAAGTCTGTTCAAGCTCCGCATAGGCATCTACAATGGCACGGCAGGTACCTCTGGCTCCCTGGGCAGACCCCGTGGGCAGGGCATGTGTGGCAGGACAAGGGCCCCACCCTCATCCTGAGCCTGAGCTGTACTGGGCAGTGGCTGCCCCCACAGAGCTCCTGAACTCTGCCAACCGAGAAGGGCTAGACACCTGGAATCACAGGCTCTGGGTCCAGCTCTCTCTGACACTCATTTCTCAGGTACTTGGTTTCCTCATCTGGAAAACTGATAATGCCAACTGCCCTACTTTACCAAGTAGTAAGGAAAAAATATGATAAATGCAGGGAAAATTGCTTTTAAAATTACAAAAAAAAAAAGACGGGGAAGTGTAACATAAACAAAAAGTTCGTTTTCTTTACCTCTATTGATCACTATGGGCTCTTACTGAGAGCAGACTTCTCTATTGTCTGGGTAGAAATCTCCCCTAGAACGACATCTGGAAAAACCAACTTTGTATTAACAAACATAATACAGATTCTGTTCACTCTCTAAAATGCCCCCACAGCCCTTTCTGGGCCATTAATTGTCATGACCATACCTGGTCAAGAAGCAAACAATGCCACTTAAATGTTCCTCACTGGCCATGTTTCTTTTCATTCCTCCCCCAAAACCACATAGGTGGTCAGGCTTCCTGTATAGGATTTTAAGACATTTCTCTTAAGCAAAGCAAGGCATCTCAGGAAGTTCTGTGGCATCAATAGTTTCAATGGAACATAATATCCAGTCTGCTTCCTGGGCTTTGCCCATTTGTTTTCTGTGTTTTGTCATAACATATTTCATAAAACCTGTTTTGCCAAATGTTCTAATATTTAGTACATAGAATTGTTGGCAATTTCATTAACTCCAATTTAGGGACTAAGTACTGGTATCTAAGTTTAGCAACATTTTTATGCCTCTTGGAATTAAGAAGGGCATCAAGGTCTTCCCATTCCAGTTACCGCATCTGTTCACTTATTTCTTTCCTCAGCCAGAGAGTCCAAAGAGAAGACAAATTTCCTTTTGTTATTGTTTGTATTTGTGATCATTCCCAACAACAGACCAGTCTGAAGTTCCCCAACAAAAGGTCCAGTTTGCCATACTTTAGACATAAAATAGCCATTGAAATGGAGCATATGAAACAAATTGTCAGACTAAATCATTTCAAAAATCACCTGATGCTATTCACCTCCTAAGATTAGAATTACACCTGTGGAAAAACCATTCTTATTTCTCCCACAGGAAGAGAAGTGAGTCCTCCCACTCCCTTGCAGGTCTACCTCCCATATTCTTCTTCATCTTGCTTCAAGTTGGGGTTTTTATCTGTCTCACTTGGGCCCAGCCTCTGCTGCCTCTGCTCCAGCTCTATCTCCTGCTGGGCCCCATGGAGGGCAGAGCTGTTGGACTGCTTCCTGCCCTCATGTCTCAGAGGCAAATCCTGCCAGCAGTTTGGCTGATCATCATAAATTAATTAGGGTCTGATCCCTCACCTCAAAAATCTAGTTCATCTTCAGAAGATGAAAAGCCTGGGTTTATTTAGGCTGCTGCCCCTCTCCAGGCCACTTCATGCAATGGTTATTCTTTCTAGACCAGAAAGTTTCTAGGGAAGAGGAGCCCATCCCCTCTCTTTCTGGCATTTAATATGGCTTAATTCTCCTGGCCTTTATCTTTAGTAGTTGCTAACTTTTACTGGCCCTACTGGCAACAGTCCATCCCTAGGGACTTTAATCCATGTTTAGCCCTTTCTCCCGCTCCCCATTTCTCAAGGCTACCAACACCCCAGTCTCTAACCAGGACTCTACTTGGATTAGAACTGAAAATTCCAAATCAAATTATCAATAAGAAGTTGATGAGCAACTCCCAAGGGCTCATTCTGCACATTGTGTGGACTCAATAGAAGAATAAAACACAGCCTCTGCAAGAACTAAACATCTAGTTAAAAAAGAAACAATTACCACGTGATAACTCATTTCTAATGTAAGGAGTGTTTGGAGAAGGGGGTTCTGGGTGGTTGAGGAAGGCTTCCTGAAGGCAGCAGCATTTGACTAGGAACCTGATGATAAAGAAAACAAACCCTGGAAGAGAAGTCAGGGAGGAGCCATGGCCATGGAGAAGGGGAAGGCTGTGAAGGGCTTGGGTGATGGGGCAGAGTACACAATCAGAAGGAATGGAAAGAAGATTAGTGGAGGTGGGCAGAGCCAGATCCCAAAGGACCTGAAACCTGAGGGAGCAGAAGAATTTATTCTTAATGTCATAGGGAGCCATTGTGAGTCCTGAGTAGCATAATGGAAGTGGGGTTTGAGGATGATCAGTGTAGCCATGAACAAGGTAAGGTGAGTCTGAGCAAAGAATAGAGAGACCAGCTGGTAGCTGCATTAATCCTAACAGGAGATAAGAGCTTTGACTAATGTCAGGAATTAAGAGAAAATTATAAATCTGAACCCTGGTTTGAGAGAGAAAACCAGGACTTGATATATGGGATAGATGAGGTGGATATGAGGTGGATACCTGATGCAGGAATGGAAGGGGGAGCCAGATTCTGAAAGGACAGAAAGACCAGCACTGGCAGCACATCAAGGACAAGGGCAGGCAACATCAGATGGAAGCCAGAGAGATTTGTTCCAGGTGAGTAAGGAGGGCAAATTATGAGCTAGAGGGAGAAGACACAAATGTGAGTAGAGATGATAGTCAAGGAATTGATGGTCAAAGAGAGGACCACTGGGGAGTAGGATTAATCCAGTAATTTTTAAGGTAAATGATATGACTTAGGGTGAGGAGAGCTGAGAATGCTTAAAAGTAGAAAACAAAAAGTGAGAAATCTTTCCTGCCTTTTCCAGGTTCTAGAAGAAATGGGATTACAGGTGGTAGGATTAGCTCTAGATAGATAGCTCTAGATTCACTCAAGATTAGCTCTATATTTGGAAACTGGAAAGGGAAAATGAAGATGAATAGAGACAATGACACTGAGTTAATAACACTCCTTGAGGGGTTGGTCTTCCCAACAAAACAAAGACCAAATGTAAGAGTTAAGCCATGGTGGAATGCACCAGAGGAATGGAGTAGCCATTGTAAGTAGAGGCTGAAAAGCCACAGAATAAGACTATGGTCTCTCCTAGCTTAAAGCAAGCAAGCTCAGAAGCAGCTAAGACTACTTCCAGTCAATAAACAGCAGGAGCCCCCTTCCCAGGCTTCCTAACCACAAATCCTGCTGAAAGTTTTCTCAATTGTTACAATCAATTATATACATATCCCTCATTTCAAATACTCAATTCATATGAGCTCTTGTACAATAACACCAAAAGAAAACACCCAGCCTATGCTTCTAAGAATGGAAATATCACATCTCCAAGCAAACTATTCCACTTGTAACTAGCTCTAATATTTAAGTAATTTCTCCATGTCTATTTAGCCAAAATATGCCTCTTTATAGTTTCTACCTGGGAGTCCTCATACCTCCCCACAAAAAATTTTAATTGTTTTTTCTCAATAGCCCACCACATATTTGGTGACAGTAATCATGAACCACATCTCCCTTTTTGAGACCACTCCTCATCAAGATATAGCCCCATTGTCCCATCCACTACTCCTATGACAAGACTAAGATTCTTCATCATCCTGTTTCCTGGGGCTGGGAACTCTAGTTTGCTAATGTCTCTGTCCACATGCAGCACCAATTCCAAATATGGGCTTTGGGGTGTGGTGTGACCATGTGAACCATGGAGAGGCTGGCTCCACTGAGGCTGTTCAGTGGTGACCTATAATGGTTCACATTAGCCTGGCTTATCAATGTCTCCTCTGGAGACAAAAGGAACTGTGAGTGTCCTGTGTCCCAGTACAGGCCTGGAGGAAACTCCAGGGGAGGAAAGGCGGAGGGGAGGTCTGAGTGAACAGGGTTCTCAGCAAGAGGTTGGGGGTGAAGAAATGGGTTGGAGAGAGCAGCATGGAAGTGGATGGATCCAGGACAAGGTGGAGCAGGAGCTCAAGATAGGCTAAGGAACTAGGTGCAGACAGGAGAGGTAGGTGGAAGCTTCTGTAAGTGGAGGTCAGCCTTGCTGGGATGGGTCAAATGTCCATAAAATCTTGATAAAATAGAATGGAACAGCCTCACAAATGTATCTTTTTTGCAGGGGACTCCCTCAGCTACCACCAGGGACGCCCATTCTCCACAGAGGACAGAGACAATGATGTTGCAGTTACCAACTGTGCCATGTCATACAAGGGAGCTTGGTGGTACAAGAACTGCCACCGGACCAACCTCAATGGGAAGTACGGGGAGTCCAGGCACAGTCAGGTGGGTGATGTGCCACCACCATGACTGGTCCAGCGCTACAGAGCCCTGCTCCCTGAGCTCTGTGTCTTAGGTGTTCCTCTGAGTCCTACATTTCCCTTCTGGTAAAGAAATACTTAGAGTCTTGAGAAAGGACTGTCAAAAAGAGAAAAATAATGCAGACACTTGGGAATAAGGATGGGCAGAGCTGAAGCCAGAGAAAGGAAAGGAAAGTAACTGGACCCACCAGGTAGAACTCATCCAGAAAAGTGCTTGACAGCCAGTCAAGTTCCTTTTCATTTCCTCATCTAGCAGATCCCGGGAAGAGGTATCTATTCTGAGGACAGCTTCATAGACTCTCTTTTATCCTAAAAAGGGATCCCAGGAAAGTAGAGATCAGAAATAATCAGTGTGGACTGGACCATCTTTTCCAGTCAGAGACGATAAGTCCATAGGCCAGGGTGGGTGATAAGGAGACTCAGTTGGACCAACTAGGACTTTCTCAGTTTAAACATCAAAAGGCCCACTTCCAGGGAAACCCCTTAGTTTAGAGCACACCCAGAGGGTCATTCATTCCAAGTAGAAACCATCTGAGTCTCCCATCAAGAGAAGTCAAACACAGTTATTCCCTCCCAAATGCTTCCACACTATTGGAGTTCTGAAATTCATCACCATCTATTGGTGCATGCCACTCCTGAAAGACAAAATCATAAAACTTGGCAATAACGAATGACCTGAAATATGTTCCCAGTGAGGATTCCGGCCACATTCAAGTCTGAAGGGAAAGCTAGGATGAGACTCTGATCCTTTCTCTTTACTGGGAACTCAAAGCTTTGTGTTAACGGAGAACAGCTGAGTCCTCATCTCGGATTCCCTGCTCTCACCATCACCCTTCTTTCCAAGCAGACTAGGTATTCTATGAAGAGGGTAGGGTGTGGCTAACCAGACATCATATATTTCTCACGCCTAGGGGATCAACTGGTACCACTGGAAAGGCCACGAGTTCTCTATCCCCTTTGTGGAAATGAAGATGCGACCCTACAACCACCGTCTCACAGCGGGGAGGAAACGCCGGTCCTTACAGTTCTGAGCAGTGGGGAGCCAACAACCAACCAATTTTTTTCGTCATTTGTTTGTATTTTATAATATGAAATAAGGGGGGGTAAGGTAACAGTAATATGATTTACAACATATTAAGAGTATCTGAAGGAAGCAGGGATAGAGCAGGAATCTATCGGCTACCATCTGCTCTTGGTTTCTGCTGCCCTGAAGCCTAACCCTCAGCCTCCATTCTGCCTCCATTTACCTCCTTTTCCATGGGGAGGGGGGTAAGTGGGACGTTTTCTTAAGAGAACAATTCAAAGGAAGTGGTGGAGTGCAGATTGTCATGGTGACAGGCACACATCTTTTTCTACTCTTCTTCTGAGATGTCCTTTATCTTCCAGGTCATTCATAATCTGGCCATTGCTTTCAATGACCATGTTCCCACATCAGCCCAGAAAAGAAGCCCCAGCAAGAGAGCTTTGCCAATAGCCCCCATTAAGAGAAAGCAGATCAACAGCATTCTGTCTCAATAACCCAAGTTCTTTTTAATAGGCCAAAGCTTCTCAATTTCTGACATCCTTGCTCTTACCAGCTGAGTGTCCTATTACCTTGCAAGAGATAGTGGCTCTGCTCCATCCCCAAGAGACTCCTTGCCTAATTCCACTCTATATTAGACCCAGAGCCCCTCAAGCCACCCTCCCCCCACTGTTCGGGAATCTAGTTCCCAAGGTATTGCCTGCTCCTGGCACTAGGTTGCACAGTGGGCTATAAGCCAATGCCCCCACCCTCAGGTCAAACAGTAACCTTCTAAGGAAGTTGGAGGGAGAAATAGTTGTTAGGTTTGAAGAAAGGGCAGAAAAATTCAGGGCACCTGCCACAAATGTTACAGGTCCTATAAGCAACAAAAACCTTACTCAGTTTCATTTTATCCATTTCTGGTCCTATCCGGTCCTATTTACCATAGTTTTGTTCTGGTGTTTTGTTTTGTTTTTTTCTGAATTGCAAACTGAATGCCTTATCTCTGTCTTCTGTAAATCTCTCCTTAGTGTGGATAGCTTATTAAGAGTTATATGCCCAGCTAGTCCTTCCCCTGACCAGTAATCCTAAAAAGAGATGGAATTTTTGGTTGGGGGGAATAACTTTTCTCCCTTTTGGTCCTATGAGAAACAGAAATGACCCCCTTCATGAGATGAGATCATGGCAAGCCTTTCTCCATCTCCTTTTATTATTCTGCCTTTGAGAGGAAAAATGAAAAGTGTCAGAGGAAATTACATGCAGAGAGCCAAAGGCGAACAGGGGAGGACTGTGGGCCTACCTCCCATTTATGGGATGTGCGTCTTCATGAGCATGATTTGATTTTTAATCCCAAGAGACCTGGAGGCTCTAGAAGCCATGACCCTTCAACTTCTCCAAATGAACTGTCAGGAGCAGCCATCCCTCCCTGCAGCACCCAAACTAGCTGCCTTCTCCTCTTCCTCTCCCGTCCCTTAAGGCCCCAGTTCTGTTACCTGTAGAGACCATGTTTGTCAAAATGGGGCCTTTTGTACCTTTACCAGCCAGTCACTAAATGAGCCTGACTCAGCAATTTTCTGATGGAAACATCCACACTCTAACTAAACTTTGAAAACCAGGAAGGGACAGGCCTTCAGGCCAACCATCACACCTGTGACATTGTGGGGATGAAGTCAGCCTGCCATTTGCAGCAGGGATGCTCCCTTAAGCAGGCTCCAAGGCTCTGTCCACTGCTGTGCTGTGAATGTGACTGGTATACCCAAAGCTGAAAAATGTAGGTGGCTTTTTCATTTCTCAATTCAAAAAACGAGGAGGAAGAAGAAACAGAAGCAAATCCTTTCAAGAAGTCTGTAAATTAAATAAGATCTAGCTAGAGAGTGGCAATAAATAGTAGGATACATACTAAAGAAGGGACTTGGGGGCCACATTATAGGTCGGCTGCTGCCATTTTGTTCACTGTATGATATTGGATGGGTTGTTTCACCTCTCTGGGCCTCAGTTTCCTCATTCCTTAGACTAGAATGATTTCTAACTTCCCTTTCTGTTTTGACAGTCAACAAAGCTAGTCTATGATCTGAAAACCTGAGCAGAAATTGACATTGGTGAGAGAGCACAATTAAGTAATGAAAATTCACCAGGAACCCTGTTTTATGAAACAGAGAAAGAGATTCAGAAGTCATAAGTAAAACCCACACACACAAGAAAACATTTCAGAAAAGATAAAGCCAAGCATATGCCTGAACTCCTTTTGTCTATAAAAGCAGAGCCCAGGGACCTGGGTGGCTCCAGCACAGCCCACTTCATCAAGGGAACTGAAACGGAAAAAGATTATGTGTTGTCAATTCAGGTGAAAGTCAAGAAACATCAGTGGAAAGCAAAACCTGCTTTTTATTGGAACCATTTTACCCCATGGAACCTTTTTATAAATAGCATCAGCAACATTGCCTAGATTCATTTTAAAGGACTTCAGAGATCAGCTCACTCAACCCTCTACAAAAGGATTTATAAATTCCTTTTATTAAGTAGAGTGATTTTTCTCATGAGTTTTCACCATTCTTGAGACTGTGCTCACTCTCCTCCCAAGGCCGGTGGTCAAGCCTTCTTAGCTCTCCTCACTGATCCCTGCTTATCCTGGTCTTCCAACCACACCTGCTTTTCCCAAAGGTGAATCCAGTAAGCAATACTCACACAGCACCCACCCCAAGCACAGCAAAATTTCCCTCCAGGGACTCAAAAGGAACAGAGGTGAACCCCGCCAGTAAGGATGTGCAGACAGGTTGTGTACTAAGACCCAAAATAGAAATAAAAACAACTGCCAGTGACTGCAATAGTCTCACTGCCTAGACCCAAGAACCAAGCAGTTTCTCCCTTTTTTTTGTACTTCCCCATCATAAAAGATAGTTTCCAGCATAGTGAGCTCACTTTCTCCAGGATTATTTCTGGAAAGAGGTCAGGTGTGGAAAGGGTGTAAAAAGAAGGTCAAACTCATGAAAAGCGACTGGGCTTTAAGCTGGATTTAACTGATGGGGGAGGGGGAGACTTGCCAATAATGGCCACGAGGTGGCGCTCACCTCCTGACACCCCGTAGGAAATTTTGGTGGGGAGAGAGCGGTGATGGGTGGAAGGGCTGGTGTTGAGAACAGCGTGGCCCTCTGTCTACATTTCCAGGACTTCCAAACCAGGACCCAGGAAAACTGACTGGCTGGTTTGATTTATAAAAGAATAACAATAACAAAATGGCAGCAAGTTAATGCAGAGGACACGTGCATAAATTTTTAAATCCACCCTACTCCAGCTCCCCCACCACCGCCACCCCTGCCCTCCTCATAAAGTAGTAAGACACCTAATACCTGTTTCCTTCTCCTTGGGAACCAGCCAGCTCCCGGTTATTTCAAAGACAGACCTATGGAACCAAGGTTGCCAATGAGCTCAATGCCAAACCAACAATCTTAATCAGATTTTTACTTTTAAAAGTCCCACAACAGAGCTGCAGATTAAAGGACAAAAAATCAACATGGAAACTTTTCAAAAATGTCTTTTAAAAGCATCAGGTGATAAAAGAGTTCATGAGTTCCTCTTTGCCCCTTCCTCTGGAGAAAAGAACCTATGAGAACACTGGGTGCACCAAGCTGAAAGGGTTGAAATACAGTGGCTGGTGATCTGCACTTGCAAATATTCCTGGGTCATGAAAACATTTTTCTTTTTTCTTTTTAATCTCCACCCAGAAGTTCAGGAAAGGTGGAGCCGCTTACCCAGGATATGCACTTTTCTACTGCTTGCTTTCTTATTGCCAGACTCACATTCAGTCTAATTCCTTTTCTTTCTCTCTGAGCAGCAGAGGGGTGGGGTGGGGGGGTGCATCTCATTGTCAACTCTTAAAACTTTGATAAGGAGCCTCTGGAAGGTTCAACTTTCGGGTCACTTTTAATAATTTGAAAGAAGGGGAATAATTTGTATTCACTTACTTCAAACTTGCCAAAGCTGCCAGAAGGGTCTTGGACCCTGAAAAGAATGAGGTGGATCTGTGAAGTATGGGGGTCTGTCTCTCATCCAGATAGTGGGAGCGGCTTACTCAGCTCTGCCCAAGTTTCCCCAGTGGGCCATTTATATCTAGGTAACAAAGGCAAAGACGTTCTATCCTCTGAGGAAAGGTGAGTCACAGGGTTCTGGGTTGTGCCCTCAGCCTCTCTCTGGCTGTACTGCAGGGTCCTTTGACCACATTCCTGAAGGTCTTTGGCTAAATGCCTCCCCAAACCTTTGCTTCTTCCATAACCCAGCATATGCTATGTTTCTCTCAACAATACTGGAGCATTTTGATACTACTAGGCCAAATGAAAACTTTCAAAAGCAAGTAGGGAAAACAACTCTAGTATGCTTTAGGATGATGTGTTGGTGGAGATTTGGGTCCAGTTTGAAAACAAAAATGGTTCTGCTTCATTCTAATTGTATCCTTACTGGATTTGTTTATACCAGTTCTGTGTTCTTCAAGCTCTGAGAAACAGCTAGGAAGAAGGAAAATTAAACGAAAAATTAAATTAAAAAGAAGTTGATGGATCATTGGGAATTAAAAGCAAGCCTTCTACAGATGGCTGCACCCAAACAACTCAGAGACCAGGCATTAGCAGCCATGGAGAGGTACCGGCACTGGTTTCCCAAGTTCAGGCCTCCAACCTCCCACCAGAGCTCCTATCAATTCACCTGCTTTTCTTGAGGAGAAACTGAGGCACCAGAGTACTGTCACTGCACAGAAAACCAGAAGTAGAAGGGTTTCTGTTCTAGTTCAACTAATTCTGCCTGGACCTCACTTTTTCTTCACCAATAGTCACAAGCCTCATTTGTCATCACCAGCATTCTGATTAATTTTTCAAGGTCGCCCCTTCCCTGAAATATGACTTCACTGCACCTGCAGCACCTCATTGTCCTAATGTCCTTGGCAAACTTACAGCTTTTGGACAGTGTTGTATTTTCTCCAAATGGGAAATCCTCCCTCCTTCCCCAAGCTTAATAAGGCTTTTGTAGCATATCCAAATAGCCTGGTTCTTGTTCTGCAGATAAACTTGGCCCCCTCTGATAACTTAATTAAACAGCTACTTCTTGTCTGGGCAGTAAGGCTTGGCTAGTACTATATTCCCAGTTCAGAAACATTTAACTCTTTTCAGTCTTACAGATTCAGAGTCCTATAGATTCTCCCAGGTACTGGGGTGCTCTCTGGTACTAGGGGTTCAGATCAGGAAAAGCAATCCTCTTTCTCTAAAAAACAAGTAGCACACTCAGGACTAGAGCGCCTAAACCATGAGAGGGGTTTTGGGCCCAGATACATGGCCAGGAGGTGAATGCACAAATGAGAACTATTATTTTTTTCCCATCACCAGTTTAGCAGCCCCTAAGGAGACCCTGTGTTACTCTTCAACAGCCTTTGAACATAATATGCTCAACACTGCCTCCAACAGGCAAACAGGGGGAACAAACCTTCAGAGCCAGAGGGAACCCAGGACCATCTAATCCAATCCTCTCATTGTATTTTCGCTCAAGGAAACTGAGGCCAAGAAAGGGTAGACATCTTGCGCAGAGCCGCACAGCCAATTAGCAACAGAACTGAGGTCAGGTCTGGTGTAGGCCTTTGAATTGCCTCTCCCTAAATGAGGACTAAAGAACAAAGAGAAATAGTATTTATTACACACCTACTTTATAACAGATAATGTGCTAAGGGCTTTATATTACTTTATTAAATCTTCACTACACTCATGAGTCAGGGTTACCTATTTTACAGAAGAGGAAATGGAGGCACAGGATGGTTACATAACATGCCCAAAGTCATACAACGACTAAGTAGAAGCCATACTCTGAACTTCCTTGTCTAATTCTAAACCTTTTGAGAAACATATGTCTGTTCTGTTTATTTAGCCAAGTGGCCACCATCTTATTTTACTGATGTTCTCATAAAGGGGCTTCTGATGCCACTTCTTCTCTCCTCTGTATTTTAAAAGAACAGAATTCTTCCATTATTTTTACCACAGATTCCAGGGAACCCTCAACCTCACCATTGGGTGGAATAAGAAATATCCTGGCAGCTCTCTCCTTTTCTTTTTTGGAGGGGAAGGAGAATGTTCACAGTAGTTTAGGAGGAGAAGACAAGGACCAGGACACAAATATAATCTCCCCTACCTACTCTTTTGGGAACAGAGCAGCATATTTCTTTTTCAACATTCAAAGAATGGGCTATTCCAAAGTCATTTTTGTCCAGCTGGCACAGGCAGAGTAGCCAGGATTGAAGAGAGAGACGCCACAGAATAAAGATGCTACAGGTTCCTAGAGCATCAGTTCTGCACCAGAACTTGGGAAGAAAGTGTTCCATCATTAATATATTCAAACTAATGCAGGCAGTACCAAAGCAGAAACCCCACGGTTTTTTAGACTGAAACCAGCAGGTCACAAACTGTTAGGGCTACATCCCCCCAGACTCCCAGGGGTACAAACACCTTCCAGACTCCCAGGGGTCCCTTGTAGGAGCACAAAAAAAATTTCAATGGAAATGTTTGAGGAATGAGGCTAGAAGAAGGCAGGAGAGAAATTAATTTGATTTATCCCCTGGTATCTTTTTCCCCACTCTTTACCCAGTGGGTGGGGAGGGCTCAGAGGAAAGTTGGCTACAATCTCAGCTTTCTTTGCTACTTGGTACTTGGCATTTTTAGCTGCTAGGCCAAAACTCCTAAAATGAAGCCCTTACCCTTAACTGAATGATGTTTATATGTAAAGGAACAGATCTCCTGAAGAGAGAATACTGCTTTTTAAGGTCTCCTTTCAGTGTGGGGGCTGCCCAAGCAGCAGCAACACCATATGTTAGATGTAGCGGACATTGTGGTTCCTACAGAAATATCAGCCAACTAGGCACTCCTGTATGAGGCTTTCCCACCCTCCCCGCTCTGAGGCCTAGACTCACACCATGGTCCCACAGACTCAAGGTTCAGCACCTATATAAGTCTATTCTGGTTAACACATAGCCTCTTCCTTCCTATCACCCATACACGCACACGCACACACACACGCACACGCACACACACACACACGCACACACACTAATTATTCCAACCGCAAATATTCCCCAGGTCATAGGAATTCCCAGGTACCCTAAGCAAAGCCACTGTGATGTTGAGGGGATCATTGTCTGGGGCTCTGGGCAGCTGACCCCCACCCTGGTGGTCTCTAGATTGTTATACTGAGAAATCATAAACACCAAGTCCTCCAATCCCTCTGAATTTGAGTTTTTTGTTTTAACCTTTAACAGCCTTTTCAGGTAAAAAAATAACAAAGACCAATTTACTGGCTTTGTAGCTACAATGTGCTTGAAAAAGCGCTTCCTTAAAAGAAAGACTGGAAGGAAGAGAAAGAAGGAGGATATGGAGTGAATACTCCTCGGCTGATGCACACCCGAATGAACTGAAATCAAAATAAACATGCAGAGAAAGAGAGAGGAAAAACCAACTTCCCGGGTCCTCTCATGGCACTGTAGCTCAAAGACTGAGATCTCTGCTTGTTAACCATTGTTAACTAGTATTTATAGTCCTGGTTGCTTTTAGCCTCTGTATAGTTCTTTTTTTAAACACATTTTCTATACGTTAATAAAACATCCTGAAAGAACTGCGTGTGACTTCTGGATCCTCTGGGGAATCACAGTGTGACGCTGTCACTTGCTCCACCTGCCTCCTCCTCGGGCCTCCGGTCTTTTCTGCTTCCCAGGCTACTTCTGCCGTCTCTGCATTGCCCTGTGGCCTGGGCTGTTCTCTTTCCCGATGGCCCCTCTTCCCGTCTGAGCCCGCCCTGTTTCCCTTCCCTCCTTATGGCCTGGGTACCTCTGTCCCTGTTCCTCCCGACTGCTCTTCCTCCTGTCCTGGTTCTCTCTCCCGCTCCCTCTCTCCCTTTCCCATCTCCCACCCCTTCATCTCACACCTGCCTATCAGAGAAAGGTCACCGATGATGCCTCTGCTGCCCCAGCACGACCCAGGCAGGTCTAGTCTGTGGCTTTGAGCCCTTGACCAGCCGCTGAGACAGACTCACTGCCTGCAGCCTTCTCCCCCAGCTCCTGGTCCCTGGAGTGCTGGGTGGCAGCCCCATCGCTAGGACGCCAGCGCCACCTGCGGGCACTGCGGAAAATATTCAACTGGCCCTGGGTGCTCAGCCTGCCTGCCCTGGGCCCTGCTCGCGCGGCTCTGTCTTGGAGCTGGCCTAAACTACTATAATTCGTCCTCAGCCACTCTGACGGTGGTGGCTCCCGGGACCACCCATCCCTCAGCCTTGCTCACCTGGGAAAGCATTTTCTCTTTCTTTCCCTTGAAAAGGAGCCCGGTGCATAATGGACGATCCCCTTTAACCTGAATGTTACATGAGTATGACCCCGCGCGCGGAACAGCCCCGAAAGGGGACCGGTTTAGTTCCACAAGCGTGGGAACACAAGCAGTCAGAATGCATGAAAGTGACCAGGCGCCCTCCTGTGTGAAGCGGTCTGGAGGGTTTAGGGGCAGATGGGGCCCAGAGTAGGTTACTGTCCTATTTGCCGGGCTCCTCCGCCCCCAGCTCTTCCCCCTCCGTGAGGGAGTCCCATGACACTGGCTACCCACAGAAAGACAAGGAAAGGCTAGGCATTGTGAAACCCCACGGCCAAGGAGGACAGATCCTTATCCTCCATGTTAAAAGGGAGAAATGGTGACCGCCTTGAGAAAGAGACTCCCAGTGCTGGAAATAAATCAAAAAAAGATTCATTCCTCCTAGGCTTTGGAGGCACCAGCTGGCTTCTTCCACCCTGAGGCCAAGTGAAAAATGGGACAAGATCCCTGCTTCCAGCCTTGGGACCCCTGACCACTGAAGGTGCCCGGCATGGACGGGTTGGGAGGGCAATTTTTTCAGCCTCTTCCCTAAGGCTGGTTTCCTCTTTTTCCCCTCATTTTCTAAAAAACAGGTTTCCAGAATGTCAGGGAAGGGAGGCCCTTTAAAAGCAGCCAGTGTTCCTGGTTCTGTTTTATAAATAAACCACTCTGGAAACCCATACCTGGGAAGGAAGGTACTGAAGGAGTGACTGTTGCATATGGAGGAAAAAAAAAAACCTATCACCTGGATCTTGACCTGAATAATATACGGGCAATGGAAACAGAAACTAAAAGGGCGTGGTGGACTTTAAAGGAACTTCAGTAATTAGTATTTATTCCTGAGGTGGCTGAATGCTAGCATTATGTTCTAACTTAAATGAGCATAATTCACCCTTCGCTTAAGACCTCTGGGTGCATTTACAATCATCTGAACACAGATTTAATTATTGCTGTGTTGTGGGAACCAAGAACTGCCACGGGTAAAATTAAAAGTGGATTATTAAGCAAGAGGAATGTTAGCAGCATTAGTAATCAGTGCAATTACCCAGTAGCATCTTCTCTTCCGTAATGCCCCCAGTGGCCCTGGGGACATGTGTTTTAGCAGTGACCGCTCTGGCACTTAGGAATAAGCCATCATCACAAAATCAGGGCCCTCTGTGCCTGTATCTTTCCGCTCCAGTGACATGTATGATATTCCCCATTGCCCAGGCTTTCAGGGAGTTGTAGAAAGAGTATGCATTGGATGCATAAATCTAAATGAGTCTCTTGTTCCTCTTCACTCATCTCACCATCCACATTCAGTGAGTGCCGACTGTATACACAAGACCCAGTGCTGACTCTGGATGTACAAAAAGATGAAGCCCCCACTCCCAAAGAGATTTGTTCTCTTTCTCCCTTTTTTTCTTCAGTGAAAAGATGTATATTTATTCCCTAACCATACACTTACTAAATCCATACTATGTGCCAGGAACTTTGTAATGCCAGTTTGTATCAGAATTCTCTGGGGAAACAGAACTGATAGGATATATACACATACATACAAGTTTTATAGAAGAGAAAGAGAGAGGGGGAGAGAGATTTATTATAAGGGATTAGCCCACATGATTATGAAGACTAAGACATCCCACAATCTGTCATCTGCAGGCTGGAAAACCAGGAAAGCCAATGGTGCAATTCAGTCCCAAGTATAAAGGCCTGGGAACTAGATGAACTGATGTAAATCCCTGACCAAGGGCAGGAGAAGACCATTGTTTCAGCTCAGCAGACAAGCAGAAAGAAAAGATGGCAAATTCCTTCTTCCTCAACCTTCTTTTTCTAATCATATCCTCAATGGACTGGAAGATGCCCACCCTCATTGGGGAGAGCAGTCTGCTTTACTCAGTCCCCCAATTCAAACACCACCCTCATCCAGAAACACCCTGATAGACACACACCCAGAAACAGTGTTTAATCTGGGCACCCTGTAGTACAACCAAGCTGACACACACAATTAACCACCACACAGTTGCAAGGCAGTAAACAAATGCGGTCCTTTCCCATTGACCTTCCTGGTGGGGAAGCCACACTCTAGAACAGGGATTCAGCGAACTATGGCCCATGCACCAGATGTTTATTTTCTTCTTGCCTCTTTCCTTTTCCACCCATTTTGACCAAACTCCCTAATCTCCAATTCAGAGATTCCATGCATATGTGAGGATGGCCCCTTGCTTCAAAGATTTTAAAATAGAATTCCCAAACTTCTGTTTATGTGTTCATGAGAATATTGTAAGAGATACAGTGAAAGAACTCGGTTAATTAGGATGAGCATTGTCGTTTCAACATTGACAATTTTTTTTTTAACTCAGACACATTTCAAACACTGCAAACACTTAGAAAAGCAGCCTTTAAGAAGGTTTTAGACTCTCAAAAGCTAACTGAACCTTCTTGAAAACCTGATTACTAAATTGTGGTATATGTACACCATGGAATATTATGCAGCCTTAAAGAAAGATGGAGACTTTACCTCTTTCATGTTTACATGGATGGAGCTGGAACATATTCTTCTTAGTAAAGTGTCTCAAGAATGGAAGAAAAAGTATCCAATGTACTCACCCTTATTATGAAACTAATGTAGGACCTTCACATGAAAGCTATAACCCAATTACAACCTAAGAATAGGGAGAAAGGGGAAAGGGAGGGGAGGGAGGGGGCAGATGGTGGAGGGAGGGGGATTAATGGGATTACACCTGTGGTGCATCTTACAAGGGTATATGTGAATCCTAGTAAATGTGGAATGTAAAGGTCTTAGCAAAATAACTAAGAAAATGCTACAAAAGCTATGTTAACTAATGTGATGAAAATGTGTCAAACAATCTATGAACCAAGTGTATGGTGCCCCACGATCATATTAATGTACACAGCTATGGTTTAATAAAAAAAAAAAAAGAAAACCTGATTACTTTAGAATCCTCCTGGGGCAGGGGTGGGGAATGAAGGAAGCACCCAGAAAGGGGCTGGCACTTTTAGATGTTGATGCTGTTCAATGCTTTAAATAAAAATTGTTCTCATCAGAGATCACTGCAAAGCATCTGTTCATAGCTGTATGAAAGCTCTGGATCTGCTCTTCATGACAAACAATAAGCTCTTTAGAGGTTTCTGGGAAACAAATGCAAATTACCAGAAATGCAGTAGCAATTATGAAAATTCAATATGTTCGCTGCACAGGAAATTTAAAGATCCAAGAAAAACGGTGTGAACTATGAGGAAATGTGTATATTATGTTTGTATGCAGGCAATACTTGGCTTGATTTGTGAGCCATGCTCACTTTTTATGACTTTTTTTCCCCATAAATAAAACGGACAGAATAATAACCAAAATGTGTATTTACAACCAATGCTACACTGTAACAATTGGCAACAATGACAACCTGGGTTTCTGTTAAAGGCAACTCAACTGACTTATTGACTTGGAAGTGCAAGAGATCATTAAAGACGTCAATGTGGAACAACTTGCCCTCCTGTCCTCTCCCAACCCCCCACCCAGTACCTTTAGAAGACTGAAAAATAATTCATGTAAATCTAGTCTATAACTCTTTTTTCCCCCAAATAAATGACCTGACTTCTAACTCAGTTTGAAATGCCCATGCTTACTATAAAGCCTGGTTCCAATATAGCAGAGCTATTGACATCTTGGTTATATAATACTTTATTGTGGGGAACTTCCCTGTGTATCATAGAATATTTAGCAGCATCCCTGGCCTTTACCCACTAAACTCCAATAAGACCACCAACCACCTCTACAGAGCTGGAACAACTAAAAATGTCTCCAGATCTTGCCAAACGTCTCTGGAGTGGTGGGATGACCCTCAGTCGAGAGCCATTGTTACAGGCAGACTTACCACAAGAAGAAGATAACCTCAATTCAGACTCTGTAGAAGCAACATTGCAAGAAGATTCAGCTGGTCCATTTTAGTCCAAAAGACAAAAGAATCCCCCAAAGAAAACATAGTTATAGCTTTTCTATTGCATTTACTTTTATATTGCTTATAAATGTTTAAAAAGCTTATATCTGTGTTTTATTTTTGTTTCATTTTGTCTGAATTACTCTGGGTGTTTTTGTGTTAGGAGATTAGATTCCAAGGTATAGAGTGGAATCTCCAGGACAGGGCTTATAAAAAATGAGAGTTTGCTTAAAATGGCTCTGTTTGTCATGACTCTCCAGCTTCAAATCAAGAGTCACTTGTAAATTAGACCTTTGGCCCTCTTGCTTCCCCGATGGACAATAATAAAACCTATTGATTTTTTAAGATGGCCAAATACTTTACAATCTCCTGTGTCCTAAAGGTTTCTTAAGAAGAAAGAAATTAAGGACAAGTTAGGCAATAAAGACAGAAAGAAGGGAAAATTTTGTCTCAAAATTCCACCAAAGAATGATTCCTAAGACCAGGATTGTGGTCAACAGAGAGAAAGGCTGATATCTCTGCCCATGCTCCTTGGGAGACAGTAATATCAAAGTCCCATGCCTCACAGAGCACTCCCTTATGCTCAGAAAACCAGACCTCTAGCCAAGGAAACACGGAAAACTGTTAATTGTGCCACATGAATAGAATGAAACAACAGGAAAAATATATAGCTGGACATGAAAGAAATCTACTTCAGCCTTAGTTCATGGCAGAGGAGCACACCAAACTCCACCAAACTCCTTTACCCAACGCACCCTTCTAAACAAGCAATTCTGTACATAGGAAGGGAGGGAGTGGGGAAGGGGAGAAATCAGGTGTGATTTTTCAGAGAAGTTGCAACGTTGATTTTCTTTCCTACTTTCCTACTGTTCCCGCCATGCCTGTTGAGCTACTAGGTCCAGTGTCATGTTGAGAAAATGTAGCCACCAAAGTAGATCTGTGTAACAATATGTTAATTGTGAAGGTCATCTGGGATTGGGTCAACAGGTTGAGTGTAACTGGCATCAATTACCTTCACATTTGCTTCTCTTATCCAGAGAGACAAGTTTTGTTCAGACTTTCAAGAATCTCTGATGAGGTCCCTTCTGCATTAGCGTGCCTAGCCACAGAACTCACGGCAAGGAAGCAAAATGGGAGGTCCACATGTGGGTTCTAAAGGAGGTGTTCCGCTCTCTCCCATGGTCTTCTTCCAGAGAAAGAGACGAAAGCAGCTCACACAGCACCTCTCCTATTAGAATCTGGCCGCAGCTCATTAAGAGATTGCCAGAACCACTTATTTCTCTTCTAAGACCAAGTCGCTCTGACGAAGCAAGACCTCCAGGGGGGATGAGTAAAGGGCTTATTTTCTTTCCACAAGGGTAGAGGAGATGGAGAAGAGATTTGGTAGGCACCAGTAAGAAGATAATGCCCCACATCTGAGCATTTTGAGGGAAAAGCCTGGGTTTTCCATTTCTATTCCCAATACTTACCCAGAATTCTGCATGGACTCAATACAGAATTGATGGAAACTGAACTGAATTAGTTGTATCATATACCTTCGAAACAGACTCAATTAGCAGCTTTAATTATGCTAAAATTTAGAACTGGAACCTAAAATATTCAAAAAGAGCACACCTTCTGAGGAATGAGGAACAGAGAAAATACCACTTACTTTGAGGTCTACAGACCTATGTGGTCCAACCATTCTACCTCTCACTGGTCATATACCCTGGGATAAGTCCTTTTTTGTCTCTCTAAAGCTTAGAAAGATGCCATTTGATCTGTCAAATGGGATCAAGAATACCTGTCTTTCCTACCTCACAGACAACTGTGAGGGACAAACAATAAAATGGGCAGAAAGTACTTTATAGCACATGAGCACATGTTATTACCAGGAACGTGTGAACTTGGTAGAAGGTAAGAGATGTTAAAGACCAACCTAAACTTGGTAAATGTAGAATATAAATGTCTTAACACAATAACTAAGAAAATGCCAGGAAGGCTATGTTAACCAGTGTGATGAAAATGTGTCAAACGGTCTGTAAAACCAGTGTATGGTGCCCCATGGTCGCATTAATGTACACAGCTATGATTTAATAATTAAAAAAAAAAAAAAAGACCAACCTTAACTCCCAGATACCTTCATAGCAGTTGTATGGCCTGAAATTTCACTGATCTGGTTCCCCAAAGCAACTTATTGCCTTAAGAAAATGCTCTGGGAAAAGTGCTAAAGCACCAACTTGCTCTGGACAGTTAGCTGATAGGACGGGAAAGTGACAAGAGTAGGGAGGGGAACATTTGAGCAGCAAGGGACAAGGGCTCTGGGCTGGCACAGAGCACCCACCTATGAGGCCAACCCCAGGGCCAGGCTGCATGGAAAAGCAGCTAGTGCCTCTCAGGGCCACATGCTCCCTGGGGGCAGTTTGTTTCCACTCCCTGCTACCCCCACAACTGGAGAGTAGACCAGAGAGACTCAACAGGGACTCAGCAGCCACCACAGAGGGGCTTCGTGGAAACCTTTCAGGTGTGTGGGTTACAGGGTCCTCACTGAGAGACCTGGTGTTCAATAAAACTCTTCCGGGGAGACCATGCCTCTGGCTGAGAGGCCTACTGGGTTCCAGGGTTGCGCCTGCAAAGAATGTGTTTCAGTAACATCAGAGAACTTGTAGGGAGGGGCTGTTATGTTGAGTGGGATGTCTGAGGCCTCAGGGACAGAGAGGCAGAGCGCTGCCATCAGCCCTGTCCTGGCATGTCCCCTACATAGGGGCTAGAGCCTTAGCATCCTTCTACATAACTGTGAAAAAGAATAAGTTGAGGTTATTCTTTAGGTGAAAAAGAATAACTGGAACACAGGTGGTTTAATATAGTTAGGGAGGTAGATATTTTCAAGAGATGGCCCTCTTGCTCTAGATGTCCACATGTCTCAACACAGCCTTGCCCTCAAGCTTTGCACAGAACGGACCCAAAATTTCACACTGACAGACACATGGGTTCTCAGAAAAGGTCCACTCCCCATACCAGTGAGGGTGAGCTAGGAGCTGGGCATTCATCTGTCCCCAGCCCCACACCAGTGGCCTGGGTTTGGGAGAGAAGCCTGCCAAACTCCAACCCTGACTCTGTCTAGTGCTATAAAGGATGAAAGGTCACATAGCCACCTTCACAGCCATTCACCCATCCCAGGTCCTGACTTATAAAAAGAATAGGAACAGAAACTATCACACTCACATTTGCTCTTGCTGCACCCAGGTGCCAAATGTGCAGTTCACGAGTCAGTAGTTTTCACTCTAGTGGTGTCATGTGGCTGTGGCAGGTGTGCTGGGCCACCATAGCCCCTTCAGCTTCAGCTTCTCCACCAAGGCATAATGTTCACACACAGAAAACAAGAGAACAGCTCTTCACACATGGCCTGCTGCCAAAAAGAGCTCTGGTAGGGCCGAAAAAAGACCACATCCTTCAATGGACTTTCTCAACTGTGCCACCTAAGAGCTCCTCAACTACAGCATTGACTCACCTGTTCATGCACTCATTCATTCAGTCATTGGATAAAGATTCATGATCACCTTTCTCTGTCTGTCAGCACTGTGTAGGGAACTGGTGGAAAACCACAATGGCTGGAGCCCCAGTGGGTGAGGAAGGATCACACGGGTCCAGGTAGAGAGCAGGGCAGGGCCTATGCAGACAGGGCCCTACAAGCCACCAGCAAATCTTCCTCTGTTGTAAAAGTAATGGGAAGCATGAGAGGATCCTACCCAAGAGAGGGAGAGGATCACCTTTGCATTTGAAAAACATGGTGTGGCTGTCATGTAATGAGGGGATGCATAAGATTTCAGGGGAAAGTTAGGATTGGTTTAGGTGAAAAAGAATAACTTGAACACAAGTGGTTTAATACGGTTGGGGAGATAGATATTTTCAAGAGATGGTTAGGAGTTAAAGTGACAGAATTGAAACATGTGGATGAGGGACAATGAGGTCAGAGGATCGCCTATAGGATTCCAAACAGCATGATTGCATGGGTGGTGGTCACACAACAAAGGGAGAGACACTAGTGAGAGCAAAGGCAGGGACTCAACTTGCAATATCAGCTAGAGATGCCTTCAGTATCCAAGCAAGAGAGAGTATCAGCGGCCATGTACAGGGTGAAGTCCAAAGGAGAGGCCTATGCTAGAGGTATTTGGGGGCCCCCACCAACTTCATGGGCCTGTGACCAATACAGTCACAAAGGGCTTCATGCTTGGAGGGCCCCTGTGTTTGGTTTAACACTTTCTTGTAACCATCTTGAAATTTTTTAAAATGGGGCCCCACATTTTCATTTTGCACTGGGTCCCACAAACTATGCAGGGACCATATTATATCAATAGGATACTGATAGCAATTGAAATTACAGACCTGTATTTTACTCATTCATATGACAAATATCTACTGATCACTCAGGATGTTCCAGGCATTGTTCTATGCACTGGTGGCCTAGCAGAGAGCAAAAGAGACAAAATACCTGCCTTCATAGACTCTATATAACAGTAGTTGGAGAAAATCAAGAAATGAGATAAATTAGTCTGGTTTTGGCTTGGCACCTGTAGCTCAGTGGGTAGGGCACTGGCCACACACACCAGGGCTGGTGGGTTTGAACCTGGCCCAGGCCAGCTAAACAACAATGACAACAATAACAAAAAATAGCCAGGCATTGTGGCAGGCGCCTGTAGTCCCAGTTTGTTGGGAGGCTGAGTCAAGAGAATCACGTGAGCCCAAGAGTTTGGGGTTGTGAGCTGTGACTCCATGGCACTCTACCCAGGGTGACATAGTGAGACTCTGTCTCAAAAAAAAAAAAGTTAGCTCATTTCTCTCCTTTTTGTCTGAGAAGCAGTCATGCAAACTTCTGCAAATCTTTTAGGTATTTTATTTCAGGATGTATAATAGTTTGAGAAAACTGTTTGAAGGTCTTATAAGTATACAGTTGCCTTTGGCCACAACATCCAGCTAGGGACCCAGAAGACAGGAAACACAGACTACCTACTAACACAGATAAATCATAATGCCTCAGTGTTACTGACCCACAAAACAGAGAAAAGCTCTCCTAAAGAAAATAATATTTGGGAATAGGGCATTGCAATAGAAGTCTATGTGCATAGTAAACTATGTGCACATTCAAGGAGGTAAAGGAAGGGAAAGACTTTATAAAAGAAAACTGAGTAGACCTATATAATTGTTTTGAAATAATTATCCTTGGCCGCAAGGATTGATGACAAGAGTGACACCAATCCAAGTTGGACAGGCAGTTGCTGGGCAAATGTCCCCACAGAAGTATTATTTTATGTAAAGTAGCAATGACCTTTGTAGAAGGTTGTGGTTTCTACAGAGTCTTTTTGATAACTTTTGTTACCAGTCATTTATGTATGGTAACATTTATCACCATTCCTTTGTGACCTTCCTTGGATCTATTTGTTGGGATGTGTTTTTGTTTGTTTTGTTTTTAACACAAGTAACTTAATTTTAATTCTGACAACTTTCACATGTCTCCTTTTTTGATCCTGATCTTTCTCCAAAAGCATCACTGGTCAGTCATCCTGTAGTTAGGTTTGATTGTACCTTGGTGTTGGATGGACCTGTTCTGAGTTGCTGATCTGGTCTCAAGCTGGAGGAAGTGAATGGCAGCTAGGAGCCCATGGTGAACACTTTTAGCCACATTTGAGCAACAAGGAAGGTTTGGAGGGAGTAGCTTTCAGGCTAAGTCTACCTGGTGGCTGTTGTTAAGTTCAATTTTACCTGTTTGATAGGCATTTGCCATCATCTCAAAGTGCTGGGCCCACACTATTTTATTCGGAGTTACACTTCTGCAAAAAGTTAACAAGTAACCAATACACAGTTTAAAAGGGGAAAGTTAAAATTAATATGATTAATGTAAATTCCAGTTTTCATAACTGTTTTAAGCCATGAACCTAGGCTTAAAGGCAACCAACTGAATAAATCAACTGACCATGATCCAAATGAAAAAGGTAGGCTTTAAGAGAAGTAAGAGATTCATTAAGAGATGAAGTGTTCTTCCAACAGCTTCAGAAAAGTTGTCTATAGAATGAATCCATCAACTTCTTTTTTTATTATTATTAAATCATAGCTGTGCACATTGATATGATCATGGGGCATCATTCACTAGCTTCACAGACCGTTTGACACACTTTCATCACACTGGTTAACATAGCCTTCCTGGCATTCTCTCAGTTACTGTGCCAAGACACTTACATTCCACATTTACCAAGTGCCATCAAGTTCTTGTCCTGGTTTGCAATTTGAATGTCTCTGGTTATAGCATCGGGTAGTTTGGTGAACTTTCTGTGACCCACACACCAGATACAAGACACGGCTCTCACAATTTATCTAGTTTCAGCTTATGTGGTGTTGGTAACAGAACATTTCCTATTTTTAGTAATTCTGTGGAAGAAAGTTGTATTGGAGGAACCTAGAAGAATTTAGGATTTAGTCTAGTCTACAGGTAAATAACAAGAACTTGAAAACAATGCATAGGGCTATGATCTAATAACAGGGGCATTATAGTGTTTTGTTTTTTTTTAACTTAACTTTTTCTCTCTATATTGATCACATATGAATCTTAGATTTAAAAATCTCTTGAGGCTCAGGAGCCAAACCAAGGTAGAATTTAGATTTTGCCTACAGCTGTAAGGTTCTTGGGCTCAATTAGAAGTGATAATTTTATTCATTCACCGTAAGGATGAGAACTCCTGAAGATAGGCATTCTATGTACATTCTCAAATATGATATTTCAGAGCCTTGATAATGTAACTAATGTTTCCAAATATATCATCCTGTTTTAAAGACAGAAGATTCTTATTGAACTTATACCAAAATAAGAATGTTCATGGCTAGTTTCTGAATTTTGGAGGAATTAGGTAAGAAGAAAAAGCAAATGTTTCTCCTTTGTTTACAAAAGTATACTTCACCAAATTACTATAAACTATAGATAGCTTAGGAGAGAAAATTTCCCTAAATATTAAAAAACATGTAAGTAAATAACCAATAATATTTCAATTAAAAATCACAATGACATTAACCTCATCAGTTGTTCAATCTCATGTAGCTAACTTTTATTCTGTTTAATCTTTATTAGCAGTTTCGTGAATCCATCTGTTTCTTTGGGTTCTGAAAATGTTTTATTTAGTCTATTGATCTTAAAGTTATTAGAAACCTGTACAGTACAACCTACGTAGTTCCCTCCTCTACACATTGACCACTTTCTTAAGTTGACCTAATTTTCATAGCCTGGACAAGGCCTAGCTCCTTATGTTGACCAATTTGTTACAGTTCCTTGGGTGGTCAACTTAACAGAGGTTCTACTACTTAAGAGTACTTCTTAATGCCTTTTTCATGACTCTGCTTATAAATGTTTTTATAGAAAAAATTAACCAATAACTGTGGATGACCAAGACTTAAAACAACCATGGTTAAAAATCTGATGGAAATTCATTATAATCAACAATTGATGAGGAGCTTTAAGACAGAAGATTAAATTTTAAACACATGGGCATTTTGCTAATAACTCAGAGGATACAGCTGTTTTCATTAAACCAACAATATTAAATTAGTCTTATATTTATCGAAGAGTTATACAAATAAAATCATTCTATTTTTAAGCTGAGTTTACACTTTTATAATCTTGGTGTCAAACCCTGACACTTTAAAACACCTAATAGAGATAAATATAATCCTGTCTGACCAATAAACCCAGGCAAAAATTAACACTGGGAATTGTGATAATACCTTATTATTATGTCAATAAATTTTAAATTAGCTTATAAAACCCAGGCAAAAATGCATGCTGAGAATTCAGAAGATACTCTTTTTAAATATTATCAACAGAATTAAAAGTAGCTTATTTATTTATTACTTAAGTGACATGAAATAAAAACATTTGGGTTAGTCGCTATTATTGTGGCTAAAATATTTTTTCTTTTTTTTTTTATATTATATATATTTTTTATTGTTGGGGATTCATTGAGGGTACAATAAGCCAGTTACACTGATTGCAATTGTTAGGTAAAGTCCCTCTTGCAATCATGTCTTGCCCCCATAAAGTGTGACACACACTAAGGCCCCACCCTCCTCCCTCCATCCCTCTTTCTGCTTCCCCCCCCCATAACCTTAATTGTCATTAATTGTCCTCATATCAAGATTGAGTACATAGGATTCATGCTTCTCCATTTTTGTGATGCTTTACTAAGAATAATGTCTTCCACTTCCATCCAGGTTAATACGAAGGATGTAAAGTCTCCATTTTTTTTAATGGCTGAATAGTATTCCATGGTATACATATACCACAGCTTGTTAATCCATTCCTGGGTTGGTGGGCATTTAGGCTGTTTCCACATTTTGGCAATGGTAAATTGAGCTGCAATAAAGAGTCTAGTACAAGTGTCCTTATGATAAAAGGATTTTTTTCCTTCTGGGTAGATGCCCAGGAATGGGATTGCAGGATCAAATGGGAGGTCTAGCTTGAGTGCTTTGAGGTTTCTCCATACTTCCTTCCAGAAAGGTTGTACTAGTTTGCAGTCCCACCAGCAGTGTAAAAGTGTTCTCTTCTCTCCACATCCACGCCAGCATCTGCAGTTTTGAGATTTTGTGATGTGGGCCATTCTCACTGGGGTTAGATGATATCTCAGGGTTGTTTTGATTTGCATTTCTCTAATATATAGAGATGATGAACATTTTTTCATGTGTTTGTTAGCCATTCGTCTGTCGTCTTTAGAGAAAGTTCTATTCATGTCTCTTGCCCATTGATATAAGGGATTGTTGGCTTTTTTCATGTGGCTTAATTTGAGTTCTCTATAGATCCTGGTTATCAAGCTTTTGTCTGATTGAAAATATGCAAATATCCTTTCCCATTGTGTAGGTTGTCTCTTTGCTTTGGTTATTGTGTCCTTAGCTGTACAGAAGCTTTTCAGTTTAATGAAGTCCCATTTGTTTATTTTTGTTGTTGTTGCAATTGCCATGGCAGTCTTCTTCACGAAGTCTTCCCCCAGGCCAATATCTTCCAGTGTTTTTCCTATGCTTTCTTTGAGGATTTTTATTGTTTCATGCCTTAAATTTAAGTCCTTTATCCATCTTGAATCAATTTTTGTGAGTGGGGAAAGGTGTGGGTCCAGTTTCAGTCTTTTACATGTAGACATCCAGTTCTCCCAACACCATTTATTGAATAGGGAGTCTTTCCCCCAAGGTAAGTTCTTGTTTGGTTTATCAAAGATTAGGTGGTTGTAAGATGTTAGTTTCATTTCTTGGTGTTCAATTCGATTCCAAGTGTCTATGTCTCTGTTTTTGTGCCAGTACCATGCTGTCTTGACCACTATGGCTTTGTAGTACAGACTAAAATCTGGTATGCTGATGCCCCCAGCTTTATTTTTATTACTAAGAACTGCCTTAGCTATACGGGGTTTTATCCGTTTCCAAACAAAACGCAGAATCATTTTTTCCAAATCTTGAAAGTACGATGTAGGTACTTTGATAGGAATGGCATTGAATAAGTAGATTGCTTTGGGAAGTATAGACATTTTAACAATGTTGATTCTTCCCATCCATGAGCATGGTATGTTCTTCCATTTGGTAATATCCTCTGCTATTTCCTTTCTGAGGAGTTCATAGTTTTCTTTATAGAGGTCCTTCACCTCCTTCATTAGGTATATTCCTAGGTATTTCATTTTCTTTGAAACTATGGTGAAGGGAGTTGTGTCCTTAATTAGCTTCTCATCTTGACTGTTATTGGTGTATACAAAGGCTACTGACTTGTGGACATTGATTTTATATCCTGAAACATTACTGTATTTTTTGATGACTTCTAGGAGTCTTGTGGTTGAGTCTTTGGGGTTCTCTAAGTATAAGATCATGTCATCAGCAAAGAGGGAGAGTTTGACCTCCTCTGCTCCCATTTGGATTCCCTTTATTTCCTTGTCTTGCCTAATTGTATTGGCTAGAACTTCCAGCACTACGTTGAATAGTAAAGGTGACAGAGGACAACCTTGTCTGGTTCCAGTTCTAAGAGGAAAAGCTTTCAGTTTTACTCGATTCAGTAAAATATTGGCTGTGGGTTTGTCATAGATAGCTTCAATCAGTTTTAGAAATGTGCCACCTATGCCTATACTCTTCAGTGTTCTAATTAGAAAAGGATGCTGGATTTTATCAAATGCTTTTTCTGCATCTATCGAGAGGATCATGTGATCTTTATTTTTGCCTCTGTTAATATGGTGGATAACGTTTATGGACTTACGTATGTTAAACCAGCCTTGCATCCCTGGGATGAAGCCTATTTGATCATGATGAATGGCTTTTTTGATGATAAGCTGTAATCTATTGGCTAGGATTTTGTTGAGAATTTTTGCATCTATATTCATAAGTGAGATTGGTCTGAAATTCTCCTTTTTGTTTGGGTCTTTTCCTGGTTTTGGTATCAGGGTGATGTTTGCTTCATAGAATGTGTTGGGGAAGATTCCTTCTTCCTCAGTTTTTCGGAATAATTTCTGCAGTACAGGAATAAGCTCTTCCTTGAAGGTTTGATAGAATTCTGGAGTGAAGCCATCTGGACCAGGGCATTTTTTAGTTGGAAGCTTTTTTATTGTTTCTTTGATCTCAGTGCTTGAAATTGGTCTGTTCAGGAGCTCTATTTCTTCCTGGCTGTGTCTAGGGAGAGGGTGTGATTCCAAATATTGATCCATTTCCTTCACATTGTCAAATTTCTGGGCATAGAGTTTCTGGTAGTATTCAGAGATGATCTCTTGTATCTCTGTGGGATCAGTTGTTATTTCCCCTTCATCATTTCTGATTGAGGTTATTAGAGATTTTACTTTTCTATTTCTAGTTAGTCTGGCCAATGGTTTATCTATTTTATTTATTTTTTCAAAAAACCAACTCCTCGTTTCATTAATTTTCTGAATGATTCTTTTGTTTTCAATTTCATTGATCTCTGATTTGATTTTGGATATTTCTTTTCTTCTACTGAGTTTAGGCTTAGATTGTTCTTCTTTTTCCAATTCCATAGGATCTCTTGTGAGATTGTTGATGTGCTCTCTTTCTGTTTTTCGAATGTAGGCATCTAAAGCGATGAATTTTCCTCTCAAAACTGCTTTTGCAGTATCCCACAGGTTTTGGTAGCTTGTGTCTTCATTGTTGTTATGCTCAAGGAAGTTAATGAAATTTCCATGCCTTTGGGTGGGGTTGAGCATTTTTGTTAGAGTTGAGTTCCACCTTTAGTGCCTTATGGTCTGAAAAGATACAAGGTAAAATTTCAATTCTTTTGATTCTGTTGATATTTGTTTTGTGTCCCAGGATATGATCAATTTTGGAGAATGTTCCATGGGGTGATGAGAAGAATGTATATTCTTTATCTTTGGGGTGGAGTGTTCTATATGCATCTATCAAGCATAGTTGTTCTAGGGTCTCATTTAAATCTCTTACATCTTTGTTTAATTTCTGTTTAGAGGATCTGTCCAACTCTGTAAGAGGTGTGTTAAAGTCCCCTGTTATGATGGTATTATCAGATATCATATTGCTCAGACTGAGTAAGGTCTGCTTCAAGAATCTGGGAGCATTTAAATTGGGTGCATAAATATTTAGAATTGAAATGTCTTCTTGTTGTATTTTTCCCTTGACCAATATAAAGTGACCATCTTTGTCTTTTTTGACTTTAGTTGCTTTAAATCCACATGTATCTGAAAATAAGATTGCAACTCCTCTTTTCTTCTGAATTCCATTTGCCTGAAAAATTGTCTTCCAACCCTTGACTCGGAGCTTTAATTTGTCTTTTGAAGCCAGGTGTGTTTCTTGCAGACAGAAAATGGATGGCTTGTGTTTTTTAATCCAGTCAGCCAATCTATGTCTCTTCAGTGGGGAATTCAAGCCATTAACATTTATTGAGATAATTGATAAGTGTGGTAGTATTCTATTCGTCTTATTTGGTGAGAGTCCATTGCTTAGTTTTATCTTTTGCATCAGTGTGGAGGTTAGGTTCTGTCCTTTGATTTCTGAGTTCTTACTTTGCTGCTGATCCATTGTGGTGGTCAGTATGCAGAACAGGTTGAAGTATTTCCTGTAGAGCTGGTCTTGTTGTGGCGAATTTCCTCAATGTTTGAATATCCGTAAATGATTTGATTTCTCCGTCAATTTTGAAGCTTAGCTTAGCAGGGTACAGAATTCTGGGCTGAAAATTGTTCTGTTTAAGTAGATTAAAGGTAGATGACCATTGTCTTCTTGCTTGGAAAGTTTCATTAGAGAAGTCTGCGGTCACTCTGATGGATTTGCCCCTGTAGGTCAACTGGCGCTTACTCCTGGCAGCTTGCAGAATCTTTTCTTTTGTCTTGACTTTGGACAGGTTCATCACAATGTGTCTTGGAGAAGCTCGGTTAGAGTTGAGGCGACCCGGGGTCCGATATCCCTCTGAAAGCAGTGTGTCAGAATCTTTGGTGATGTTTGGGAAATTTTCTTTTATAATATTCTCTAGTATGGCTTCCATTCCTCTGGGGCATTCTTCTTCCCCTTCTGGAATTCCTATAACTCATATGTTGGAACGCTTCATAAAGTCCCATAATTCTGACAGTGAATGTTTTGCTTTCTCTCTCTTCTTTTCTGCCTCTTTTACTGTCTGAGTTATCTCAAGAACTTTGTCTTCTACCTCTGAAATTGTTTCTTCTGCATGGTGTAACCTGTTGCTGATACTTTCCATTGCATCTTTAAGTTCCCTAATTGACTGTTTCAGTTCCTTCAGGTCTGCTATATCCTTTTTATATTCTTCATATCGTTCATCTCTTATTTGATTCTGTTTTTGGATTTCCTTTTGGTTATTTTCCACTTTATTAGCAATTTCCTTCATTGTTTCCATCATTTCTTTCATTGTTTTTATCATGTGTATTCTAAATTCCCTTTCTGTCATTCCTAACATTTCTATACTGGTGGAATCATCTGCAGTAGCTACCTCATGGTCCCTTGGTGGGGTTGTTCTAGACTGGTTCTTCATGTTGCCTGGAGTTTTCTGCTGATTCTTCCTCATGAGTGATTTCTTTTATCTGTTTCCTTGCCCTAATTTTCCTTTCACTTCCTCTTGCTCTTTAAGTTCTTGTGCCTGTGGACTAAGGGTTACAGGACCAGAAGGGTGAGAAGGTTGAAGAGCAAAAAATGAGATGAAAGAAAGGAGGACCGAGTGATAAGAAAAAAGAAAGATAGAGAAAGGAGAGGGGGTGGGTATAAGGAATATTGACAAAAAGAAGAGAGGCACAGAAAGAGGGAGACAGGGCAATATAGGTGTACAGTAGGGTACTTTGACACAACCTTAAAAAACCCCACCTTCTGGGGGTACCCAGTTGCGTGGTTCCCTTGAGGTCAGCAGCTCTTTGCTAACCTGATCAGACACAGTACCCCACCTCCACCAAGTAGAGAGGAAAGACAAAAATGCTATAAATCAAACCAAAACAAGCAAACAGAAAACTTTACAGGGATAAAATTGGGTAAAAAACCAAATTATATCGGTAGAAACACTAGCAAAAATGAAGTTGTAGTTATTAAAAAAGGCAGCAATGGGAAATTATAATTAAACTAGGAAAATTGAGAAAGAAAAAGGGATCTGTATGGAAAAGATTGAAATTAAAAAAACAAAAGAACATCAGCAATGTCAAAATAAACAAACAAAAAAAACAACCAACAAAAAAAGAGAAAAAAATACACAACCAAAAACAAAGCAGTTTGTATATGTTATTGAATATTGTCTGGGCAACACGTGGTCTTCTGGGGTATGAGATGTTACTCACAGTTCTGATACGACTGGAGGCTGCTGATTTCTCAAACCCCAGCCGGTAGACACCCTAAATCTCTCTTCAGCCTACTTAAAAGGCACTTTGAACTTGTAAACTTGCTGAGCAGAAGCTTTCCCAGCTTTCTCGCTGGAATCACTGCTGAAGTGGCTATCCACTTACCCAGTGTGCCAAAACCGGTCTCACTCTGCCCCTGAGGGTTAGGGCTGCAAGGCGGCTCAGACCCCACCCTTAGGCTACTTGGTTGCTGGGTTACCAGCTCCCACCCGTTTCTAGCTCTGCGACCCTGAGGGCGGAGCTTGCCGGTGCAGATCACTGACTATGGTTCCGTGTGACCCACCGCCAAACACTATTAGCTCCGTCTGGCTCAGCGGCTCAGACTGGGGCCCTAGACAACGGCCAAAGTTCTCCGCACTCCTGCTCAGGCCTTCCCCAAGGCAGTTCAACTCAGTGCCAAGTCCAAGGACATCAAAACAGTTCACAGGTAAGGCCTTTCTGGTTTGCAGTCTCGCTGCTACTGAACTTACAGTTGTGGGCGGGTTTAGACGGATTGAACACACGCGACCACTTGCCGGTTTTCCACTGTTTTAGTCCTCCTCTTGGGGTCCAGAAGTCTCTTGCTGACTCCCTGTATCCTCATAGGATTGATGATAGGCAGTTCCCACCAGCCAGAGATGCCTGGAGTCCTATCTCCCCAGACTCACGGTGCCCAGATGCAAGGAAGCTGTTACTCGGCTGCCATCTTGCTCCGCCTCCAATATTTTTTCTTTTAAATTTATTAATCCAACCTTTTCATATATTTTGGTAAAAAAAATTAGATATACACAACATAAAAATACACAAATAATACAAAACTGAGACAGAAGCAGCTTCCCTAGCTTTCATTTTTAAATTGTAGCCACAAAACAGTAAAACATAGCGAGACAAACTCACCAGTTTATAAAAGGATGTGGTATCCAAATTATAATTTTGATAAAATAGGTTCTCTTCACGTGTTTAAATTTTATTTGGCTCAATAAGTAATATTATGGGGAGGACCAAACTTTGGGTAAAGCGGTTTCCACTGCAGCTTGATCTTTTCTTTTTAAAAACCTCTTTTTATCTTTTTTTCCAGTTTCAAATGAGTGTAAAGTTAAATATTGAAATATTTACATTCTAGTTAGAACTGGCTGAATTGTATAAGAAAAACAAAATCTCCAAGTGGCTTTCAATTAGTAACAAATACGTATTTGCTTTGCTGGTACGATTTGCTTGACTGGCCAATGTGGGTGAGGAAGCTTTTTTTTTGCAGTTTTGTTTTTTTTTGACTTTTTATTGTTGTTTGGTGTTTTTAGTTCATTTGGGTGCTTTTCCCGGCCCCTAAGTGGCAGACTAAGCAATCTTGATGTGGGATATTATGATACTGTGTATTATTGTCCTAAGATCAAAATTTTGACCTGTTTGGTCTGAGATCCTAAGTTTTATAAACATATAAACGTATTTAGTTCTTCTTCTTTTAGAATATCAATTCTTCAATAAACTGTTCCATCACCCTTTTGGGTTGTTAGTCAGGGACACTTAAATTTAAACACATCCAAAAGATGTCTAGGTTGTTGGTTGCCATGGAGCTGTTGTAATTTGTAAGCCCGTTAATTTGAAAACCCTCTAAGACTTTCTCTAATTTCATCTGAAAGGCCATAAGCAGTGAGATTGTCACAGCACCAGCAGAAAAGGCAGCAGATTTAAAGTAGGCAGAAAAAAAATAAATAAAGAGAGAACTAAGAAGGCTGTACACATTAACTCTATAGTTGCTAATTCGGCTCTAAGAAAATTAGGGTTGGGGAGTTTGCATAATCTTCATTATGTCCATAAGGAAAAGCCCTGTAGTCTGCTGAAGTCCCAGAAAACTTGGCATGCCATAGAATTTTGAGAATCTCATTGCATTTCTTATAGAGCAAAGAAAACCCTATAAATCCTCCTGGGGACTATCAGGAGTTTGGACCGGTGTTTTAGACAGTGGTGACTACCTTAGTGGCTTTTAATTACCTATCCTATGCCCATCGAATATTCAGAAGCCAGTAAGAAAAAAAAAGAGCCAAATTATTTATAGACATGTATAATCAAACTAAGATGAAACCCAAATCAGTGTGCTCATAAAGACTTTCGCCTAGATGTGCTCATTAAACAAAACATTAAATTAGGTGCACAGAACCAAGGTAAATTCATCAGAAAAGACATGCCTCAGAGACAGAATGTAAATTCTGTAGAAACTAGATTACTCAAACCAGAAAGACACTTGTATCGATATCAAAAAAGGCTTGCCATAACTAAACACAAAACAAAACTTTCGACTTCTCCGTGGTGCCATGAGGGATGCTAAGTCCTTATTTAAGGTAGCTTTGTAGCCAAAGCAAATCCCAGGCAAAGTCAAAAGGCCTCTACCGAACAGAAGAGAGGAGGTGAGAGGAGACTCCTCTGAGCAGAAAAGATAAGTCATGGAAGTAGAGAGCTCAGAGGGCTCAGGTGAGTACTACACACCAGTTCCTACAATCTCCAGTTCCCTCCAGAAATGATCTTGCTTCAGGCTCCACTTACAGATACCGTTCATATCAACCTAAATAACAGAGAGTCTCTCTAAAAGAAAATTATATTTCTTTAGGAATAAAGGCCTTGAGGGAAGAATCCACACGCTAGAGAAAACTATGGGCTATAGTTTTCTATAAAGGGAGACAAAGGTCTTTAAAGGAAAAATGAGGAGATGACATAACTATTTTGAGACAATTATCCTTAGCTGTAAGAATCAATAACAAGGTTGACACTAGTTCAGGGCTGGACAGGCAATTGCTGGGCAGATAAATCCTCACAAAAGAATTTTTGTATGTAAGGTTGTGATGGTGCTTGTGCAAGGTTGTGGTTTTTACAGCCTTTTGTGCTAGTTGTGGTTTTTACAGCCTGTTGTGGTTTTTACAGCCTTTTGTGATAGCCTCCCTTCATGGCCTTCCCCAGCTCTATTGATCAGTTTGGGGTTTTTCTTTTTTTAACACAAGTAACTTCATTTTGATTCTGACAGCTTTCTTAGTGTCCACCTAAGATAGGGTTTTCTTTTACTTTCATTTCAAATACTATTATCCTTATTTAATTTTAATGTAAAGTCTTCAAAGGTAATCAACAACATTTGAATCTCTTCATATTCTTAAGGAGAAGAAAAAATTATTCCCAATTTCCTGAGTGGGAATTGGGGCCAAATGGAAGATAGTTTTCCATGGGAAAGATTGCCAGTAGACTAGAGTGGGAAAATACATGTGTCATACATATAATATGCATTTGCCTCCCCAACATACATTTCCTTTTCTCTTGCTAAATTCTGCGATTTCATTCTCATACTTGTATTTACACATTTTCTTAGGGCAGAGTTTCTGAGTCTTGGCACTATTCACGGTACTGAGCTGGGGCAGGGCACAGCTTTCAGGCCCAAGTTAAACATCACCATCTCATTCTGGCCCACAGTTATCAGTCCAGGGGGTCAGGGGTAAACACCTGTCCCAGTTCTGCCCAAGAATATTATAGCAAGTATTTTTTTGGTGGCTTCAAGGAATGAAACTCTTACTTCCTCTGAATTTTGTAGTATATGGACAAAATTCTAGAACCAGTGCATCCATTTTCCCTCCATCAAAAACCCCGGCTTAGGATGAAGCTGACACCACATTAGGCTACACAGAGACACTGAAAGAAACCAAGTCCGATTACATTTTAAGTTGCTGAATCAAATTTGACCTGGATCTGTAAATACATCCCCTTTTTTGTTTAAGCCACTTCTAGTTGAGTTTGCTGTTACTCTATACTGTTAAAAGAAAAACTTTACACAAATTAAATTTAACAAAGTTTAATTGAGCAAAGAATGATTCGCAAATTGGGCGACCCTGAGGAAGAGCAGAGAGCTCTGCTCCACAATGTGAGTGGGCAGCATTTACAAACAGAAAACAGAAGAGAGGGGTAAAACTGCTTTATTGGTTACAGGTTAGAATTTACCTTATTTGAATGGGGCGGGGGGTGGGGGGAGTCTTATCACTTGGCCACCTGTGGTTGATGGAAACTCTGCTGCTGTGATTGGCAAAGAATCAGCTGTTTGTCCCAAGGATTAGACTTTGTCCATTTGCTCACTAAGTTAGGTTGCAGATCATTATATAAGGACTCGAAGTATGGAGCCATCCTAAGGCCAAACTTAGTTTATTTTACCATTACTAAAAGGCATCATAACCTACAAAATATGATACGTAGGTTTATGACATTTAGACCAGAAAAATGTTGACCCAGTCTAAAAAACAAAACAAAACAACTCTATTATTAACCTCCAATTTTGAAAAACAATTAAGAAACATTAAACATAGCCTCTTTCCATCTTTGAACTCACTGCATCCACCCCCAAAGTCAGATCAGTTGTGCACTCAAATGGTAATGTCTAAAGAGCGCCATCATGTAGACCACGTCAAAAAGCTCCGATGACCAGTTCAGCCAGAATGATCCTGGTCTAAACCTATGACAGAAAAGAAAGATAATGACCACCTAAACTTCAGGTGTATTTATTATTGCCATGTTGTTGACACTGGGAAAATCACCTATCAAAGGAAGCAATTCTCAAACTGAGGTTCAGGGATCCTTGGGGGTCTGTGATAACTTTTCAGAGTACCCATAAAATCCAAACTATTATCACAATAATAGTAAGGTAATATTTCATTGCACTGACATTTGCATTGATGGTAGACAAAATGACAGAGGTCTTACCACAAAGCAAAGCAATTGCAAACTGTGCTCACAGTAATTACATTCTCTACTCACAATAAAAAAAAGAGAAAAGAGTTCCACTTAAGGATGTCCTTGATAAAAAAGTAAAAATTATTAATTGCATTACATTTTAACTCTGAACACATGTCGTTTTAATTCTGTGTGACTAAATGGAAAGAATGCTTAAAGCACCCCCCTGACATCCCCAAGTAGGATGATCGTCTTGAAAAGAATACATGCAATTGCTTGAGTCAGCAGCTGAACTAGTTGCTTTTCTCATGGAAAACCATCTTTACTTGAAAGAACAACTGACAGACAAACTATGGTTTTTTAGATTTGGGTATTTGGCAGACACTTACTCGAAAATGAGCCAAGTGAACCTGTCACTTCAAGGAAAACAATCCTGATAAAATTTGAGCTCTCAAGAGAAAATTAGAATTTTGAGAATCTTGCAGCTACCATGGTAAGCTTGACAGCTTCATAACACTAAAGAACCTTCTGATGAGACCAGTGGCGATGTTTAAAAAATGTAATTTTTTTGAAATGTGTAATAAAATATGTCAAATTTGGAAGATCTGTGTAACTCAGCAAGCCATTTTTCCATTAGGCTGCTTGTCACTTTCCTTTTGATTTTAGGAGTTATTTTTATATGTTCTAGATAGGAAGCATTAGTTATGCACACTCACAATATCTTGTACTCTGCTTGTCTTTCCACCATCTTCATGACGTCCCCTTAATAAAGATAATTTTTTATTTCAATGTAGTCAAATTTATATCTGTCTTTTTCTTTTCTTTTTTTTTTTTTTTTGAGACAGAGTTTTACTATGTCGTCCTCGGTAGAGTGCTGTTATGTCACAGCTCACAGCAACATCCAACTCTTGGGCTCAAGCGATTCTCTTGCTTTAGCCTCCCAAGTAGCTGGGACTCCAGGCGCCCACCACAACGCTTGGCTACATTTTTGTTGTTGTAGTTGTCATTGTTGTTTGGCAGGGCTGATCTGGGTTCTAACGGGCCAGCTCTGGTGTATGTGGCTGGCGCCCTAGCTCCTGAGCTACAGGCACAGAGCCTATGTCTCTGTTTTGATGGTTAGTATTTGTTGATTTTGTTTTCTGATCCTGACACATTGATATATATTCTTCCATGTTATCTGCAGAAGCTATGTGGTTTTAGGTTTTTAATTTACCATGGAATTACATGAAATTGCATATATTTGGCTAGTTTCGACCTACAAATGGCAGCTCTATGTAGCTCAATGCAATATCTGATGTGAGACAGGGATATATTTTCATTTCTATCCATCTGAATAGAAAATTTTTCCCATTACTATTTATTTAAAAGTCCATCCTTGCCCATTGACATGCCATGTCACCTTTCTAATCTCAGCCCCAGTGCCACACCATCTCAGTTATCATAGTTTTATAATAGTTTTTGATATCTCTAGAACAAGGCCTTTCATCTTGTTCTTTTTCTTCAAGAGTTTGGCTGTTCTAGATTCTTTGCATTTCCAAATAAATTAATAGTTAATCAGCTTGCAAAGGGTCACCCCCCCCAAAAAAAAAACTGTTAGAATTTGTGTTGAAAATACATTAACTCTATATATCCATTTGAGAGAATAGGTCTCTTCAGCATGTTGGGTCCTCCAATCGATGAATACAGACTATCTCTCAACATATTACATCTTGTTTAATGTCTCTCTATGAAGGATTGCAATTTTCATCTAAGAAGTTTTACACACCTGTTATTAGATTCAGGTACTATTTAGGGTCTGAGATTTGATTTTATACCACTTACAAGTTAATAGGTTGGCCTATTGTTTCACAAATGCTGTGAAAAATCTTGACTCTTTGCATTTCCTAATAAATTAATAGCTAATGTATTAGTTGGTGGAAGACCAAGACTCCTGCAGACATGAAAACTCTATTACTTGTGGCACAGCAAGCAGCACGTGCACCAGTTTTCCTCAACCCAAGGCTCATGAAGGGACCCACGTAGGTGCTGTGCACAGCGTGTGTTTGCTTTATAGCTGAGGAGCACTGAGCTTGGGAAACCCATGATTCCATCGCAAGTAATTAGCAGGTTGTTCTTTTTCCCAGAGGAAGACATTATCTCATCCTTTAAGAGTTTTTACTGCAAAAACAACCCTAAGATATGACTCATATGAAGAGTTGTCAGAGCCTTGCATTCTTGATATACCCAGAAAGAAAAGTAGGTACGTGAAGACTCATGGAAATGTATCTCCCAATAGTACTTCATATATTCTGATCAATGATCACTTCAGTAAAAATTTTATTTTCTAACTGGCTGCTGCTGATGTATAGACATATAATTGAACTTTGTATATTAACTATCCAGCCAGATTACTGAAATCATTAATTCTAATCATTTGTCCTGTATGTAGACTTTTCTACATACAGAAATCATATTTTTAAATGATGAAATGTTGTTTCTTTTGTTCTAACACTTATATTTTTTATTGGTTTCTCCTTTATTTTGCTGGCGAAAATTTCCAAAGCAATATTGAGAGAAGGGCTGAGAGAAAGGGCTCTTGTCTCATTTTTTATCTCAAAGAGAAAGCTTTAAAAGTTTTACCATTATAAATGATGTTTTCTCTTTTTTCTGTCCCTCCTTTGTTTTTGTTTTTTGGTTTTGGGGACTTTTTGCAGATGCTCCTAATTAAATGAAAAATTTCATTTTACTCCCGGGTTGCTCAATGCTCATAATTCATGGATAATGTATTTTCTGCACCTATTGAGATTAAGATTATTAAATGATCTTCTTTCATTTATCTAGTAATGTTAAAATAAATTTAATTTTCTGTATTAAAATCTTGTATTCTTGAGATAAACTCAGCTTTGCCATAATGTATTATCATTTTTATACCGTGTTAAATTTGATTAACCTTCCCTTTTACTTAAGTTAGCATTTTAGGCATAAAATTCTCTTTAAGTCCTGCTTTAGCTCCATCTCATACATTTTGATTTGTAGTATTCTTTATTATCAGTTAAAAATGCTTCCTAATTTGCATAATGATTTCTTCTTTGAACCAAGGATTATTTAGAAGTGTTTTTTTTAACGCTCACTAAATGGTAACTCTTCTGGTTATCATTTTATCATTGATTTCTCACTTAATTGAATTGTGCTCAGAAGACCTCTCTCTACATTTTTCAGTTTTTTTTAATTTATTTAGATTGACTTTATGGCTTAGCATATAGCCAATTTTTGTAAAATATTCTGTATATTTTAAACAATATGTATATGCTACTCTGGTCAAGACAATGACATGTGTCTATTAAGTCAAGTTTTTCCATCAGATTGTTCAACTACTCTAAATTCTTGATTGATAGTTTTATCTGCTTGTTCAATCAATTACTGACAGGAATATTAAAATGATTCACTGTTATTATGGATTTGTCTATTTCTCCTTGGAGTTCTGTCAACTTTTGCTTGAATATTTAGAAGTCCTATCATATATTAACTATCCCGCAAGATTATATTTTTTTGGTGAATGGAAGTTTTCGTTTTCATGAAGTGATCCTCCTTATCCCTAGTAAAAATTTTCCTTTTTCTGATCTTAAAAAAAAATCACAGCAGCTTCCTTTTGATTAGATTTTGCCTGATATATCTTTTTTCATTCTTTTTCTTTTCATATTTTCTCTCTCCTTATGTCTTATATGTTTATTTTATAGGTAGCAGATAGTCGAATTTTGTTTTATCCTAATGACCTTTTTTCTCTTAATTATAGGACTTATTTTCTATTAATAAGTTTTCATCTTTTAGAACAGTTTTAGATTTATAGAAAAGTTGCAAAGATAGTACAAAGAGTTCCTATACATCCTATACGCAGCTATTAACATCTTATTTAAATATATTTGTTATAATTGATGAATCCCTATCAACATATTATTATTATTATCATTACTAAGTAATGTCAAGTTTCTTCAGTTTTCACCTAATGTCCTTTTTCTGTTCCATCCAGGATACGATATTACATTTAGTCATAATGTCTCTTCAGGCTCCTTTGGCTGCGATAACTTCTCAAACTTTCCTTTTATTTGATGACCTTGACAGTTTTGATGATTACTAGCCATATTTGTAGACTGTCTCTTTCAATTGGGATTTGATTTTTTTTCTCATAATTAAACTAGGGTAGCTTGTTTTGGGGAGCAATACTGCAGGAGTAAAGTGCCATTTCATCACATCAGGTCGAGGGTACATACCATCGCTGTGACTTATCACTATTGATGTTGATCTTACCCACTTGGCGGAGTTAGCGTTTATTACATTTCTCCACAAGGTTATTCTTTTTTTACCCCATCTATATTGTATCCTTTGAAAATTACTACGTGTGGGCCACTTAAGGAGTAGAAAGTAATGCATCACCTCCTACGGGCAAACTATCTACATACATTATTTGGAATCTTTCTACATGAGAGATGTGTCTCTTCTTTCATTTATTTATCCCTTCACTTACTTACATCATTACAGACTCATGTATTTTACACTTTGGGTTATAAACCAATGCTACTGTATTTATTTTGTTGCTCAGATCGCTCCAGTTGGGAGAGCTTCCTGTTAGTTCCCTGCACCCCTTTGGACTACCTTCATCACTATGGAGTTTTGTTTTTCTTTAATTGTCTGTGTTAGAGCACTTTCATAATTCATTCTCTGTCTGTGTGTCTGTATCTGTCTCTGTTTCTCTCTCTCTCTCTCTCTCTCTCTCTCTCTCTCTCTCTCTCACACACACACAGACTAACATACACACACAGAGGCAGTTGTCAAAAAAAAAAAATGAAAATTGAAGCTTAAGTTCACCAGGTTCAGCAAGAATCCTAGGGTAAAAATAGTTTCAGAATTTTGGTTCCTGCCTTCGCTCAGATAGTGGACTGATAAATTCTTGCTACTATGTTTGGTCAGTTTTTCCAGTGTTTTTAAAGAAGTTTTTAAAAAAATTATGCAGTAGCTAGTTTTTTATTGTTATTAGCAAGAAGATTACTCCAGGCATGATTATATTACTAGAAACAGAGCTATGCATTTCTGGACAAGCAAGATTATGGCAAGGAGATAATCTAGAATGTATTCCTACTAAACAGGACAAAGCAGAGACCGGCAGCTTATTGATCTTTCTAAGGGAACTTAAAGAAATATGATGGCAATGGACTTTATAAACACGTAAAGTCCAAAATACCAAACTAAAAGTTTCAGTTTGATGGGGATTAGTAGGTTCAACCTCTGCCTGTGAGGCCCAGTCAAACTAGTTCTTTAAGAAGACAGATTTCATTAATTCAACAAATATTTGTAGCACAATTATTCTATATCCTGGGGATACAGCTATAAAAAATAATCGAGTCCCTTTCCTCATTGAATATAAATTTAAATGGAGATTCCTATCTGTGCCTTTCTCCGCACCATGTTCTAACCAGCAGAGTTATGTCGCACAGCTGGGATATAGCTATCAGTGAGTGCCATATTCCCTGGGGCCAACTCAGCAGGTGAAAAAAAGTAATAATAGTGTGAAAAGGATTTTTTTTCTCTTTTACTGGCCAGCTTTCCACAGATGACCCATTATTTTTCCTCCCCCTGAGTTAAGTCTTCTTAAATCCCTGCCCTGGGCATGACAAAGAGCAACAAGGACACTGTATGTCTATTTGCGTGACAAATCCCACTGCAACTGGTCACACTTAAGGTTCTCTCTTTTAGGGAAATCAGGCTTTCTTTATTCCTTTGTCTCTGTTAAATCACTGTGAGAGGTCTTACCCTTAAACTTGGGAAGTGGATGGCAAGTTGGACATGCTCTTTAGTGAGTTGGAAATGCCCAAATAAATTAAGTTTATCTCAGGATCTGGAGGTCTTGGCCCTAATTTCAAGCCCTGACAATCTGCTTCTACCAGAATACACATGAGCAAAGACTGAGTACCAAGACATGGTCTACTAGCTCAGAGCAGGGCTTCCTACCTTCCCACTTGCTTCCTACCTGCCCCACTTAGAGACCCCAGAGATGAAAGGAGAGAAACTATTTCCATGCAAAGTCTTGCCCTCAAAGTCTCAGGATACAATAGCAGAAGGAGAAAGCAGGGCACAAAATTGCCTGTGCCTTATGATTACCACTTGGATGTGCAAAAACAGAGGAAAGCAGCATTTTCAGCACACATTCCTCATTATCCATTGAAATGTTCCCAGAAATAGAATATAGTGGCTTCAAAGCACTCAAGCTAGACCTCCCATTTGATCCTGCAATCCCATTACTGGGCATCTACCCAGAAGGAAAAAAATCTTTTTATCATAAGGACACTTATACTAGACTGTTTATTGCAGCTCAATTTACAATCGCCAAAATGTGGAAACAGCCTAAATGCCCACCAACCCAAGAATGGATTAACAAGTTGTGGTATATGTATACCATGGAATACTATTCAGCCATTAAAAAAAAATGGAGACTTTACATCCTTCGTATTAACCTGGATGGAAGTGGAAGACATTATTCTTAGTAAAGCATCACAAGAATGGAGAAGCATGAATCTATGTACTCAATTTTGATATGAGGACAATTAATGACAATTAAGGTTATGGGGGGGAGGAAAAGCAAAAAGAGGGATAGAGGGGGGGGCTTGGTGTGTGTCACACTTTATGGGGGCAAGACATGATTGCAAGAGGGACTTTGCCTAACAATTGCAATCAGTGTAACCTGGCTTATTGTACCCTCAATGAATCCCCAACAATAAAAAAAAAAAAAGAATATAGTGGCTTATCTCTTAAATCTTCTCAAAGTGCATTAACAGTCTAAAGATTTCAAGAAGTTATGTAATAAAGCAAAGAAAGCTACATATTATTATCAGAACATTTCCCAAAATTCTAAAATCATTTTATGATGGTGCTTCTTTCTGTATGACATCTAGCATTCAATGAAAACACTTCGGGAGGTGCCCTTAATGTGGAATGAAGCAGAAAAGGAAGGTTTAGGGAGCCCAAGCACAGTCATTTTGGCCCATACCAGACCCTAACCACCTCATACAAAGAAATTACCAAAAAGTCGCCAGCCCAGGACCATCTAATGATGGATAAATTACAAGACAGATGCCTTACAAACAGTTTGTGCTTACCTTTCTGGGACAGCAGTTTATGATTAACCTTTGTGGCCTGATCTCAAGACAAATATGGTCACATATGGGAGTTTTGAACATTTAAAATATCACCAGTGGGGCGGCGCCTGTGGCTCAAAGGAGTAGGGCGCTGGCCCCATATGCCAGAGGTGGCGGGTTCAAGCTCAGCCCCGGCCAAAAACTGCAAAAAATAAATAAATAAATAAATAAAATATCACCAGTGCCCCATGAGGGGTTCCCCTCCTGCCCTGGAAAGGATCCTACTCTGTCTGTGGAATAGGATCTACTATCTCTTCTGTTGCTAGTTGGCTCGCTCCTGAATTCTTTCCAGCACCAAGTTAAGAACCCACATGGGGAGATCAGGGAGCTTTTCTCTCTTCACTGGGACATGGCCTGCATCACCCTGAGGGAAACAGGGGGGTAGTTATTTTTGTGGTAAAGCAGTTAAGATAATGGGTGCTTTATTTCCCCTTTTCCAAGCATGTTGTAATCTAAATTGTTTTGATAATGTTGTTTGTTGGTTTATTTTGGTGTCTGGATTCTTGGTTGCTAGCTGAGTGATTGAGGCAGAAGAAGAATTATTGAAGAATATGGTATTGCTCATGAACACTCTAGGAAGTATTGACTTAAATGCCTATCATCTGAGAAAAACATCCCATATTCTCCCTTAGACCTGATTCTGTGAAGGCAGAGCTGCTCATTCCATTGATGACTCTGATACTAGCCATGAGCCCCACTACCACCGTGAAATCCGTACATTGGATCTTGCTACTGCTGATGCTGTCAACCCCACCAAGATAGCTTTCGGATTCCTAGCTTCCAAGTTAAAATCCATGCTGGATGGACCGGTGAATCATCATGAATCCTTGGTCATGCCTATTTCTAGCTGTAAGGAAGGCTGGACCGGTATTCAGCTTCTACAGAGAGAAGAAAACTCTGCTCTCTGCTAAAGTAGAGAATGCCTCAGAGATAAGAACGGAGGGGTGTGAGCAGGCAGCCAAAAATGACAAATTCCCTCTTCCCTCAAATACCTTTATCCCCTCAACTTCCTTATTTCATATTCAATTATACTTTGTTCTCCCATTTCCCTGCAACATACACATTCTATCTCTTCTGTCTAGTACAAATTCTACAGCAATAAAAAGAATTTCAGAAACTCACCCAGAAATAGCTGAGGTTCTCCAGAGAGCTGTAGCAGCATGTTATAGTATTTAGTGAGCTGAGCTCACTGAAACCTATGGAGTTGCCATTGCTGGCAATGGCTCAGGTTTGAAATTTCTAACCAAAACCTCCTGTGTTTGGAGATTTTTTTGTTGTTGTTGACTTTACCAAACCTTACCGCAAATAATGCAGGGGTGCCGCCAATGAAGGGAGAAAGTCCCCCTTAACTCACCAAGTTGGTTCTTGGCTTCATGCTGGAAAGAAGTTGAGAGTGAGCCAATTAGGGACAGGAAGTTTATTGAGACAGAGACAGACAACAGATCCTACTCCACAGACAGAGGGGGGAGTAGGAAGAGCAGGGTGGGGACACCTTATGGGGCAATGGTAATATTTTTCTGTGTCCCAAAACTCCATATGTGACCAGATTTGTCTGGAGGTCAGGCCATAATGGTTAATCATAAACTGCTGTCACAGAAAGGTAAGCACAAACTATTTGTAAGGCATCTGGCTTGTAATTTATCCATCCTCAGGTGATCCCGGGCTGGCAACCTTCTAGTGACTTCCTTGTTCAGGATGGTTAGAGTCTGGAATAGGCCAGAATGGCCGCACTCAGGCTCACTTGACCTTCCTTTCTGCCTTATTCCTACATCACAAGTAGCTGTTCTGAGGGTCATCATACACATTTGCATTTTTAGAGGAAATTCTATTCATTGCCACCACAGTTAAATAAAAAAATGTACCTCCTATCCTAGCCCAACCCCCCTCACCTCCACACAGCTGGCTAGGTCAGTGTCGTAAAGTTACACAACACTTTCTTCAAGAAGTTCTTAGGATTCTCTGTGCATGTGTCCAGGGAGCTTCTCAACTGCCAGGAGATGGTAAAGGACTCTGAAATAGCAGCCCTCATAAGCCAAACCCAACAACAAAACAAAATCTTATCTGAGCTTGATAGTAGTCGTCCTCCAATTCAGAGGAGCAAAGTTTCTAGAACAGTATGAGGTGAAACTTGACATCACCCAACCAAACACCTCCTGGGTAAGATGCCCACCCAGAGAAGACATGGGCTGTAGGGCAAGGACCAGAGAAGAGACGGTGTCACTGAAGTTCAGTAGCTCTGTTGCGCAAAACCCCCCTGAAGGAGCTGGTCAAAGAGAAAGGCACTTCCCATCTGACTCAGAGGGAGAAGATTCCAGAGGCCATCAAGCCAGCTGGAGGAATACACCACATCCCTGATTTACTGATGACTGTGGCTGTCAGAGCTGCTGGCAGAGGCTCGGATTGTAACTGTAGGAAACTGCTAGGCTTCCCAAATCTCCACTTACAGTCCCCTAGGAGATCAAGGGAACTGTGAACTAAAATAAAATCTTAAGCCCTACAGCTGACTAAAATCTTAAGCCCTACAGCTCCTCTCTTAGCCAAGGAGACCCCATAACTACCCTAAAGCTGAGTTGCTACTCATGAGAAGGGAGGTCAGATACACCTCCTCATGACCACCTGTCCTTCTCTTAGCCAAGGAGACCCCATAACTACACCTAAAGCTGAGTTGCTACTCATGAGAGGGGAGATCAGATACACCTCCTCATGACCATCTGTCCTTCTTGGAAATATCCTTTGTAGCTCATTCACAGGACTAAGGTTATGCAAGACAAAGTTTAAATCAAACTTAACAGGTCATTAATTTACTTAACAGATCACTCGAGCCTGGTTATATGTCCAATAAATATCCATGGCTTGTTTCTGATTAATGGACTCCCTTATCTTAACTTAAGACATTCCAAGTCTTTAGACAAAGCTTCATTTCTTTAACCAATCACAAATCAAAGAATCTTCAAACCTACCTATTACCTATAATGCCCTGCTTCGAAATGCCCTGCCTTTGGGGGCCAAACCAATATAAGCCTTCCATGTATTGATTTATGAATTTACATGTAATTCCTGACTCCCTGAAATGTATAAAACCAAACTGTAACCCAACCAGGGTGAGGAAACTTGTTCAAGGTTTCTTTGGCATGGCTCTCTGAGCCATGGTGACACACTCTAGCTCAGAATAAACCTTGTTAAATTATTTTATGGAATTTGGGGGTTTTTCCATTGATAGAACATTTCAGATGCACAAAGAAAATGTGTGAGCAAGGCCCACAAATATTTGAGGAAAGGAACTTCAGGAGGCGAGAGGACTTCTGCCCATCAAGGATGAGTAGGCCCTCAACATTGATTCTTGCAGTATTATTGTAAATCTGGTTTGATTTCATTGCCACCGATGAGTAAGATCTGGACCTTCCAGTTACAAAGGTTGAGTCTCCTTGTTTAAATTTTGATGCACCCTTGAGCACTCAGTAGGTCAGAACTTATCATCTTACCTATGCACTCTACCCATAGCCCTATAAAGAAATTCCTAAATTTTTTATAGGGAGTATGATCCTGTGAAATGTATATTTGATCTTCTTCTCTTTTCTGACATACAGCTCCTAAAACCCTTGGCCCTCTTCCAGTTTTATCTTATTATCTTATCATATTCTTATTGAGTTCATTTCTATCTTCCAGTGCTGCTATTGAAATCTTCATTTCTACTTTCACATCTTTAATTTCCAAGAGCTCTCTTTTTGTTCTCTTGGTGTTATTCTCATAGCATCATGGATGCAATACCCTCTCTTACCTGTTCAAGGATATTGATAATAGTTTAATTTGAGTTTTCGTCTCTCGTTGTAGTTTCTGTCTCTCCCAAACTACTCACCTGTTTTTGTCTCTGTCTTTCACAATTGTTGGTTTTCTTAGCAATCACACAATCCTTGGCATTGTAAGAAGCTGATTGGAAGCTTTGAGGGTATGGATATACTTGTGTCATCCTCGTTGGTATCTCACTGGACTCCCTGAGGAAGCCCTGATGTCAGTATCTTTCAGTCATTTTTCTTGGGGTGGTCATAATCCCAGAGAAGGCGCTTCCAATCTCCTGGTGGAGATGAGAGCAGACTCCTGCCTGAGAATAAATACATGGTTGTTAAAATTCTGACAGCCTAGTGGGACATGAAGACTTTGTGTGTCTCCATCTTGATATGTAAACTTTTGCTAACTCGACATATTTTCAGTATCCCCACACTCAACTCTATGTGGTATCTAATTTACTCCCTTAATAGAATAACCCTCCCTCCAGTCTGCTGTCAGAGTGGAGTTGACAAATCATTTTCTTGTACAGATGGGGAAATGATTCAAGTCTTTCTTTAAAAGAATTTAAACTAATCCTCCTGGTTTTATAACCCTCTTTACCCCTAGTAGCAGAGTGTCCAATATCTCTGGTTCCTGACATTTTTGGGGGGGCAATCTCTGGCTCACATCAGCTTCCTTGTTAGTTTTTCCATTGCTTACTTAAGATTAAAATCACTTCCTCCAGTCTGCTAAATTGATTGCCACTCTTCCATATACAGCCTAGCTTCTAAAAACTTTGGCATCGTATTTTCTCCTGTTCTGTTTGTTCTAGTGGTTGATATCTTTATAAAAACCATATTATCATCTCTTTAATAGAGTTTTGGCAAGGAGGAGATATAATGCACGTGTTCCATTTTCCTACTGCAAATAGAAGCCCACTGACCTTTTAATGACATTTCTTCATACCCTTCCAAATATACTCTACATGGTTCCCCAAATGTAGCAGATTATCCTCTCTCTTTCTCATACACACACACACACACACACACACACACACACACACACTTTTATATAAGAACAGCATATAAAGAAGTCCAGAATGTCTTTCTTACACCCCACCTCATCCCCACCTCTGTCTGAGAAATTATTTCTCTTCTTTCACCAGGAGCTCTCACCTCCACCAGGACACCCAGACCCCCTCCTAGGACTCCATAGCTCACTGGGTATCTTCCTACCACAGCACATATCTTCCTGTGTAATAACGGCTTATTTACTGTTCTGTCTTACCCACTTGAAGACTGTAAAGACACTTATAGTCTATCACAGGCCTTCTTCCTCCAGGGTTGCCTCTGGCAAAAGGAGAAGTCTTTTCACTAAGTGGGAAACTAGAGACCATATGAGATGGTCCCCTAAGGCAAAGTTCCAATCCAAGAGAGGACTTCAGTCCAAAACATTTAAACAGTGCTATCATTATTTAAATCATTACTGTAAAAATCACTTTTCTAGACTGATCCTCAAAGTTAGACCAGATATTTAAGTGCCCTAAAATTACATACAATGCTTTGTTTAGTCAAAGCACTTTAGCATTCATAAATTAATTATAATAATTTACCATCATTAGCTAGCTAATTAAATTTGAAACTGAACCTCCAGAGGAGAAAACTAAATTTGGAAATAACATTCTAAGCAGATGTCCATAGGCCCAGCTCCTTTTTTCTTGACCTTCCATAAAAAAAAAAAAAAAAAAAAGGCTTTGGGATGGAGCAGGGCTACACAATTATCCCATGGGTTCCTCCTCCTCATTAGGCAGTCCAAAACCAGAACTGGCCCTCTCTAGAGCATGTACAGTAAATAGCCATGGGAGTGTCCTCCCAGATGTCATATTTATCAAAATCACGACATCCTTATTTTCAGTTAGAAATAAGAGGCTGTTTCTAACACAAACACACACAAAAGGTAGAGCTCCACTGGCCCTTGCTCTTGCAACAAAAGGGGGGATGAAATGGCCAGAGCTGTAAAAAAATCAAGTCTTAAAGTGTAGAGGCTGCCAGCAAGGAACTGAATGTTTGTGCCCCTCTAAAATTCATATGTTAAAATCCTAGCCCCCAATGTATGGTATGGGGAGGCCAGGCCTTTGGGAAAGAAATAGATAGAACTCTCACAAATGGGATTGGTTCCCCAGCAAAAAGGATCCCAGAGAATTCTCTCAGTTTCTCTCCATCCTGTGAGGATATAAGGAGAAGACAGAGGTCTGCAACATGAAGGAGGACACTCATCAAAATCTAACCATGCAAGCAGCCTGGTCTTGAACTTCTCAGCCTCTAGAACTGTGAAAAATAAATTTCTGCTGTTTATAAGTTTATGATACTTCATCATAGCAGCTCCATTGGGCTAAGACAGTAATCTCATCTGAGGAAGCAGGAGCTGGAAATCATAGAAGGGAGGAAGGCCCTTCACATACCACTGCTTGGGAAACTACTACCTCAGCAATACAGTAGAGTTGAGTCCTAGATTTATTTCTCTTCCATGCATCAGACACATGGCTTTTCACCTGAAATCTGTAGCGTTCTCTATTTCTTAGTGCAAAGAAATATAGAGAGATAAGTTACCTGATGTGCAGTAAAGCCCCACATATACACTGAAATGCTGAAAAAACTCTCGGAATGGGACTTAGCCCCAAATCCAGTCTCATGAGTTTTTTTTTAGTTATCAGGAGATGCTCCTTTCATAATTCATTAATGAATCCCCCACCCCAACTGTAACCAGACTGGCTTTTTTTCATGTGGCCTTGGGGAAAAGGGGAGGTTACAAGTGTCCCAGAATATAGTGATCTTTCTTTCAAGCATTCTTGCTGCAGTAATGTAATTTTAGGGCAGTTAAATATCTGGTCTAACTTTAAATACCAGTCTAGAAAAGTGATTTTTACAGTGATAATGTAAATAATAATAGTGCTTTTTAAATGTTTTTGACTGAAGTCTTCTCTTGGTCTGGAACTTTGCCTTAGGGGAGCATCTCATATGGTCTCTAGTTTCCCACTTAGTGAAAAGACTTCTCCCTTTGCTTATATAGAACCTGATATGGTGCTTTTATTATTATTTACACATAATATTAGTAAATATAATAGTAATAATAATAATTTTCAGGTGTTTTAACATTTTATGTTAGAACTGACACCTTGTAAAGTAGGTATTTTATCTCCATTTTTATAAGAAATTAGGTTCTTGGAAAGAAAAAGAACTTCTCCAAGTGTCCACAGTCACAAAGCTGGTTGGTGATACAGTCGGGATTCTAACCCTGGTTATTTGATGCCAGTTATGACAAAGTGAATCCAGCCACTCTATATTCATTGGCATGCTTTGGGTTGCAAATAAAAGAACCCCAAATAAAGATTTCAAGAAAGAGTAGTCTTGTGTTTGGTTGGTTCAATGCCTCAATGATACCATCAAGGGAAATTTTTTCCCTTTTTCTTCTCTACTATACTGATTGTGTCAAACGTCATCTCATCATGGTTCTAAGATGTTGCCATCATTCCAGGCATCACATGTAGTAGACAAAGTCCAGAAAAGGGACTATCCCTGTAACGTTTGCCTTTCTTAAAGTTGAGGCAACTTCCTTTCATGTTGGATCACAATTTTATCACATCCCCTCAGCTTAACAATCTTTTGGCAAGTGATGCCATAATGATTAGCTTAAACCAGTTAAGATTCAGTGCCATAAGGCTAGGAAACAGCCCAGCCCCTGCTAAGGAATGTGATTTCTCAGAAGAAGATAAAGAAAATTTATCAGGAAAGAAGGAAGAGTAAATGCTCTAAGATTGGCGACTACCAATGACAGTCACTCCCACCAATAGGAGAGAATATTTATTTTCTAAAACATTTTGGTATCAAATAATGAAAGTATCTGGTAATGATACAACCATAGTGGATACGAAAAGTTAGTGGAATGTTAGAAAAAAGTCAAAGTCAAATCCAAGATATGTGGTGCTAGGTACTTAATTAACACTGCAGAGGGATGAAGAGACCAGAGTTCTAATCCCACCTCCAATACCAACTAACTGGATGATCTCAACCTACTTTATAGTGATTTCTTCCTTTTCTACATTGGATAACAATGCCTGCCTCTGTATATCTCACAGAATTTTTTCTTAACATCAAATGGCTAAGTCATTATTGCCATGAAACAAGTCAGTATTCCAATGAATAAATCTAATAGGAAGAACTCTGGTTTTGAAGGTATTTTGAGTGCTCAACTTGCTGGGTCCTTCCCACTCTTTCTCTCCCCGACTTAATTCTCAGACAAACCTGGGACCTATGTTGCAAATCGTCTGCTCTCGGTGCCTAGCCTTAAACCAAGGACTAAGATGTCTGTCAGTCACCATCCAAGTGGCTCTTCAGAATGCACTGTAATGTGGACATGTGAACCATGTCTGTTTTTGCATTTCAGAGAAGTTAAGCCATGAGGGAGAGCGTATCAAGGATCATAGTGACAATGTGTCCTTCAAATGAAGCCAGGGACACCCATAGGGAACTAAAGGGACATTAACAGGAATCTAGCCCCTTGGTTTCTTTGTACTCTGAGGGATGCTTCATTAAGTGCTTTTATTCTCATGGGATTTCTGAGCATCTTTCTCCATTGTTCTTCCCTCTCTCTGGTCACATCCTTTGGCTGAAGTTTGTTCCCTGATTTTTATCATAGCTCTGTCTCTATGCTTCAGTCAAACTACACTGCTGCACCCATCCAACTGAGGGGCTACAGTTCTTGATTTTTTTCTTATTTACTACAGTAGTTCTTATCATTGCTTTACCTTCATCTCTACAATATAGAAAGTTTTTAGTTGATTGCCTTTTAAAAGATTGTGGGGAAAAGATTCCCTATTTAACAAATGGTGCTGGGTAAACTGGCTGGCAACCTGTACAAGACTGAAACTGGACCCACACCTTTCACCATTAACTAAGATAGACTCTCAATGGATAAAAGATTTAAACTTAAGACATGAAACTATAAAAATACTTGAAGAAAGTGCAGGGAAAACTCTTGAAGGAATCGACCCGGGTGAAGGAGGACTCCCCGGGCAATTGAATGAGGAGGACTCCCCGGGCAATTGAAGCAGTATCAAATATATACTACTGGGACCTGATCAAACTAAAAAGCTTCTGCACAGCCAAGAACATAGTGAGTAAAGCAAGCAGACAGCCCTCAGAATGGGAGAAAATATTTGCAGGTTATACCTCCGATAAAGGTCTAATAACCAGAATCCACAGAGAACTCAAACGTATTAACAAGAAAAGAACACGTGACCCCATCTCAGGGTGGGAAAGGGACTTGAAGAGAAACTTCTCTAAAGAAGACAGACGCAAGATCTACAAACACATGAAAAACAGTTCATCATCCTTAATCATCAGAGAAATGCAAATCAAAACTATTCTGAGATATCACCTAACCCCAGTAAGAGTAGCCCACATAACAAAATCCCAAAACCAGAAATGTTGGCGTGGATGTGGAGGAAAAGGCACACTTCTACACTGCTGGTGGGAATGCCCACTAATACGTTCCTTCTGGAAGGATGTTTGGAGAATACTTAGAGACCTAAAAATAGACCTGCCATTCGATCCTATAATTCCTTTACTAGGTTTATACCCAGAAGACCAAAAGTCACAATATAATAAAGACATCTGTACCAGAATGTTTATTGCAGCCCAATTCGTAATTGCTAAGTCATGGAAGAAGCCCAAGTGCCCATCGACCCACAAATGGACTAGCAAATTGTGGTACATGTATACCATGGAATACTATGCAACCTTAAAGAAAGATGGAGACTTTACCTCTTTCATGTTTACATGGATGGAGCTGGAACATACTCTTCTTAGCAAAGTATCTCAGGAATGGAAGAAAAAGTATCCAATGTACTCAGCCCTACTATGAAGCTAAATTATAGCTTTCACATGAAGACTATAACCCAACTATAGCACAAGACTATGGGGAAAGGGCCAAGGAAGGGGAAGGGAGGGGGGAGGTTGTGGTGGAGGGTGGGTAATGGGTGGGGCCAAATCTATGGTGCATCTTAGAATGGGTACAGGCGATTGCACTAATGTACACAGCTATGATTTAATAATAAAAAATAAATAAATAAAAAATAGAAATAAAAAACACTAAATATTATTAGACATTAGGAAAATGCAAATTAAAACCCTAGTGAGATACTCAGTAAAGTTGGTAAGAATTTGGAATAAGTGGTACTCTCATGCAAATGTAAAATGATATGGCTACTCTGAAAAATAGTGTGACAGCTTCTTAAGACATTAAATACACAACATCATGAGAAAGCAGAAAAAGCAAAGTATCAAATAAAGACTTGTACATGAATGTTCACAGCTGTTTTTGCAATAGAAAAAACTGGAAATAGCCCAAATGCTCCTCAACTGGTGAATGGATAAAGAAACTGGTATATACATACAATGAAATATTATTTAGCAGCAAAAAAGAAATGAACTGTTGGTACACACAGCAATAGAGATAATTCTCAAACTAATGCTTGGTGAAAGAAATCTGACAAAAAAGAATGCATTCTCTATGATTCCATTTTAAAAAATATCTCGAAAATGCAAACTAATCTTCAATAACAGCAAACTAGTGGTGGGGTCAGGAGTTATGGAGAGGGCATAACTAAGGAGAAGGAAATTTTTGAGGTTGACATGTGTTCACTATTTTGATTGTGGTGATAGTTTCACAGCTGTATATTTTATTAAATTATATACTTTAATAAATAAATAAAAGATTATTTTGTAAAATTATGTTCCATTGAACAGGAAGAGACATAGAAACCATCAAGGTCCCTACTACTCAAAGTGTGGTCCACATGGCGGTGGCACTGGCACCACCTAGCAGCTTATTAGAAATGCCAACTCTCAGGCCTGCCCCAGGATCTACTGATCCACATTTTAACAAAATCTTCAGGTGACTCATATGCATGTTAAATTTTAAGAAGTGCTGATCTAGACCAGCCACATCATTTCACAGAAAATGTAAGTGACTTCTCGGTTATCCACAGCACATTAGTGAATAAGCCAGATTAGATCCCAAGTCTCCTGAATACTAAAACTGCACAACCACACTGTCTCTTAAATACTATTGGCTCATTTTTATACTTAAGTAGTATATCCAGCTTTCATTTCCAAATCAGATGGTAGGCACTGACATAGAGTACGCTAGTATTTGGTTTAGAAATTCACTTTTCTTAAGCATTTATTATCTATTATTTTATAATATAGCTTCCTAGTTTTCTGCAGCTTTCTTGTTTCATTTCTTCAATTTTCTCACCAGGGGCTGCCCCAGTCCTAGCATTGAAGTGAGTAAAGTTTATCTTTAATGTCTTTCTACCTCTTTCTTCCCATCTCCTTTTTAGATTCCCTCCGCTAGTTAGTAAACTAGTCATGCTATGTGCTAATATTTTATTTAGAATTCCTGTTCTTATATCCATAAATAAAAATCACAGAAAGCTTTTTTAGTTAATAACTTGATATTAAAATTATTATTGCTTCACAAAATAAATTGGGGGGGGTCTGCTCTCTGATTTAAAAACCTATAGACCTCCCAAGTGAGGGATTTTGCAATCATAATCTATGATTCATCCATATTGTTAGCACTTTTACAAGATGATCCTATTTGCAGGACCATGATTTCGTAAAATTAAAAGCAGAATAATGTTTTCTTAGACAAACTACGCTGTCATGTTTGCACCTTTGAGATTTCTAGCACCTCTTGAGAATATTGGGGCAAGAAAGGGGAGGAAGAGGAAATATGCCCCTCAGACCTCCCATGCTATCCCCATTGTCCAGATTCTGCAGTGGACAGTCCATGCACCTGGAATGCTGTTCCTCTGCCCATGGTGCCTCCAACAGCATTCTTCCAGTGGTTTTCCTCATATACCAAACAGCTAAGGAAACCTGGCCTAGGAGTCCTAGAACCCACTGCTGTACCTTGCTGAGATTTTCCATTCCAGTGTCCTAAAAGCAGGAACAGAGCATTTGAAGCATTCCCTGTCACACTCAGGTCATCTGACAAGAACATTTGGGAGTGACTCTGAGGTCCTCCCTGATCTGGAAAGATGTGGTCATGATTCATGTTTTCTGCAGCAAATGAAAAGAGAAATAATAGAATCTCCCACATATTAGCAAAGGTTCCTGCTGTCCTTGTCAGCACACACTGTCTTTTCCACTTTAGAATTGTTTCTGAATCTCAGGAATAGCCTGCATTTGAAGTTCACAGGTAACAAAGAAAAACTATGATTTTATCACTACCACCTCCACCCACTCAGTTTGCTTTGAGAAGTCTTTGTGACTGGGAGAAGCTAAGAAATATACAGGAAGCCTGAAGAATCTTAAAACTTACTGCTCAAAGACAAATGTTTTCCTATCCTGATTAATAGAACAAATAGGCAATTGCCTCTGGAATGTGACCTGAAGACGTGAATCAACAAAAATTCTGTACCCCCATAGATTCTGCCACTAACTCACTGATAGAGGGAACATAAGACAACACACCTAAATCCAGGTATTCCATAGTTTGCCTCGGACTGACCTTACTCTAAATTTTTCATAGATGTTTAGGAGGGTTCAGCAGGTCTCAGCTAGGCATTTTGGGATATGGTTTAGTGGATGGTAAGGGATAGGAGCAGTCACAGAGAAAGAAACATTTCTAAACTGGAAAGGGCTCCCATCCTAATGCAGTGCTCTGTAATATCCAGAGAGAAGTAAAGTTTGCAGGGGCCATTGTTTTATCTCTCCAGCTCAATGTTTCTCTGTTGGCAAAGGATCTCTTCTCATCCAGAAACTCTGAGGCAATGAGAATGAGAGAATAAGGAGGCATAGAAAGAAAGAAAATCAGAAAACAACATTTATGGTAACCTAAAAACAGACATAACAGTTGATTTAGGCATATGTTTTATACGAGTAATCCCAGACTTATAAATTGATTTCACTATTTCCACCATATGGATCCAGGGAAAACAATCTTCCTATATTCAAACACCAGAAGAGTGATTAAATAACAATCTGGGAATTCTTGTACAGTGGGAAATATGGGAACAGTGACAAGGTGCTCACAGAATTATCTGTAGGCACAGTTCTTAATTCACCCTTCAAGCTCTGAGTTGAAGGGACAGAGGGGCCAAATTTACAATCCAATCCAGGAGAATGAACTTCCCAGAGGACATGTCTATTCATCCATTCATCTATTCAATAAACATTAAAGAATGTTTATTCCTTACCGAGGGACAGGAATTCCTACTAAGGGATAATCACTGGCAGCCCACATGTTAGTAAGACTGCTCTTGAATGACAGAGTGTTGTGACAGAATTGGAAAATGGCATCCAACTTAGACAATTAAACAGGCAAGTGGTGTGAGTGTGTGAGTGTGTGTGTGTATGTGTGTGTTGAGAAATAATATAGTATGGATAGTGGGCAAATGAAACTGCTTGTTGCTAGAAAATAAATTGTGAGGCAGGACATCAAAAGATAAACAAGGAGAAGCAAGCAGGGGTTGTTCAGGAAGAAACTTGTGTGCCATATTAATGCATGTTCTCTTCACCCTAAATAAAAAATGGGACACCATAGACAGAAGTCAATCAAGGGTATATCACAGTCAAACTTGATCATGAAGATGCAACCTTCTGCTGGTTGTGTGCAGAATGAATTGGAGAAGGTCAAGAATGGAGGTAGGAGGGAACTTAGGAGGCCATTGTTGTGGTTAGGAGAGAGGACCTGAGGGCCCAAACTGGAGGAGGCCTGAAGGGACGAGGAGCCAGGAACAGAACTGAGAGCTGCAGGAGCCAAAACCTACCATATTTAGTAGAAGATTGAATGACAAGAAGGGGAGAAAGGGAAGAGTTCAGGATGGCCCTCCAGAGCATCTTAATTTAAGTGATTAGTAGATGGTAGGACTACAAACCTATCTGAAGAATATGGGATGGAGGAAGTTTAGTGGGGGAGATGATAATTTCAACTTAACCCTGCTAGGTAGAGGAAGCTGCATGGTATCCTGATATTGATTTTTTTAGCAAGTCATTCAAGAGAAGGCTCTGAAAGTCAGGCAAAAGATCTGAGATTTGGAAGATGTTAGCAGCAAGGTCAAGATAATTTAAACCATAACAGTGCATACATTGTCCCAGAAAGAACAGATAGAATGAAAAAACATCTGAGCCAATGGTATAACTTTTTCAGGACCAAAAAGAGAGAGAAGTGTCCATTAACAAGAGACCTAAAGAAAGGGTTATAGAGATAAGCGGAACCAGGAGAGTGGCTGCATGAAAGCCAAAATAGTAAATAAATTCAATGATTTGCTTCAAAGTCAGCAGAGACATAGCAGTGAGATCTTAAGCAAGAGAATATGGTGGTTAAGAAATCATTGGTATCTTGAACATTTTACTGGAATGATGGAAAATAGAGTGATATCTCAAAATTGTCAGTGAAGGAAGGAAAATAACCAGGATATAGGCAGATATCAGAGACCAGGAGGAAAAGAACATGGTATCACTGTGTGGTATGATTTGGAAGGAAAAAGAGCTGCTACCTGAACTTTTTAGCCCCCTTAAAACATTTGTATGAGAAGAGAGAAAGAGGGGTTTGTTGAGAACCAGAAAGAGATATGGATTCAAGGGAAATTTGTAACACTGGAAGCATCTTGAATAAGTTGACAGACTTAGGGAAGGAAAGGTAGAAGATACAGGATGGAGGGAGATTGAAAGATGTATCAAAGTTATGGAAGAGCCAGAAAGCAACAGGAGCAAGAGCAAAGATAAAAGGATTGACCTTTAAAAGAGAAGAGTGCCTTCAGGGACTGGAAGAAAGGGTTGGTATAACATTTAGAAAGCTCTTGCATGCAAGCAACAGAAAATCCAACCAAAAGAAGCTTAAACAATAGGAAAACTTTATTATTTTACATATCAAAAAGACAAAGAATGGGATGGTTACAGGTAAGGTTGGCTAATTCAGTGGCTTCACAATATCAAGAACCTGAATTTTCTCCATGATTTTGCACTGGCACCCTCAACACATCAGCTACTCCCAACATGTTCAAAAGATCAGGGATAAAGAACATTTCTTTGGGCTCCATTCTGTGAAGGAGAAAAATTTTCCTCAGCAGACCTTCATTCAATGGCCAGAATATCCTTACAAGGGTAAGCCAAGTGCTGACAAAAGAAATGAAGTAGTCACAATTGGGCTAGACTAATTATTATCCATCCACTGGGACTGGGCAAGACCCCAGTCTCCCCCAAAGAACATGGCCACCAGATACCTAAACCAAATCAGAATTCTTTTATTAAGCAATGGGTGGGTGTGGCTCCTAGACAAGCAACCAGAAGCGTCTGCCACAGTTGGGGTAAATGTAGAAAATTTTATATCCAGGGGTAGAAATGATGCTTAACTTCCTTGATTTTTTATTTATTGTCTGCTGGGAGTAAAGGAATAGGGGTTGAAAATTGAAGAAATAGGTAACAGCTGAAAGTCATCAAAGGCAATGAGAGAAGGCATTGACTAAAGACAAAAGGTTGAGAGGTAGTGCTAGGGAACAAGCCGACAGGGAAGACCACAAACTTTTCAACTTGCCAACCTAAACCACGCTATGATTATTTTTCCAGTATATTTCCCTCCTCAGGTGTATAAACAAGGGAGCTAGAGAGTAAAAATAATACTGATTCTTCTAGGTTTGGGTTTTACCAGGTGTTATAAGTAAAGCATAAGGAATAGGAAGAAATGCAAGATGTTTGTAAAGGGAGATTCAGGTCTCTATATAACCCAAAGGATGTGGATTGTGTACAGAAAAAGCAGAATGAGAAAGGTGCTAATAAAATGTGAGAAAATGGAATGATCAAGGGACAGGAAGTGCATACGACGTCAAAGTGTAACGGGAGAAATATTGTGAGGACAGGATATTGTAATCAAAAAGTAGGATTCTGGAGGGTTGCCCAGAGGATGGTTGACAAGGACAGAAATGAAGGACCTTGGAGTCAATAATGTCCAAGAACTTGGAGAGTGGGTTGTTGGATTGACTGTCTTGACAAATGTTAAAATATGCTAGAATGTTGCATGAAATAAATGGAGGTAATGATGGACAAAGTTCTCAAAGTCATCAGTGAAAGAAGAGAACTAACCAGGATGTAGGCACATGTGGGCAAGTAGGAGGAAAAGAACACAGTATCACTGGGTGGTATGATTTAGAAGGAAAAAGAGCTTCCTTTTTTTTTAACTTTTTTTTTTTTTTTTTGTAGAGACAGAGTCTCACTTTGCCACCCGTAGAGTGCCGTGAAGTCACACTGCTCACAGCAACCTCCAGCTTTTGGGCCTACGCGATTCTCTTGCCTCAGCCTCCCGAGCAGCTGGGACTACAGGCGCCCGCCACAGCGCCGGGCCATTTTTTGGTTGCAGTTTGGCCGAGGCCGGGTTTGAACCGCTACCCTCGGTACATAGGGCCAGCGCCCTACTCACTGAGCCACAGGCACCACAAGCTTCCACCAGAAGGCTGATGAGTGTCCATCTGGAGGTGGAGATGCGAGTCAGTAGAACAACCTTTCCCCTGGGAGGATACTGTGGGGAATATAGAAGAATGAGCAGCCTCTGCTGGTGGAGACCACAAAGGAAGTTGAGACTTGGAGGAGATGCAGGTCTCAGTTAAGAAAAAGGGATTCAGGCGTCTTCTGAAACCTCTTTGGGGATGGACAGGAGGGTGTAGCAACTTGAAGGGAGACCAAAGGTCACCAACATGCCCAAAGAATTCTCAGGTCCCTGGGAGGGGTAGCTGACAGCCTGACTCACACTCAGTATGTTTCAAAAAGGATGAATTCCCCATGCACTAGGGAGGATTTCAATGTGACCATAACTTCTAAATCCTATAAAACATTAACAATATCATTACTAATGCAAGGAAAGCTTCTTAGGCCAGAGTAAATAAAAAATAAAGGTGTCAGTTTAGAAATGAGACAATGTGGCCCTGAGCAGGAATTTACATTTCCACTAAGCTGGCTCCCATTCCCTCACACTCTTTGTCTTCCTCCATTTAGATTTCTGGTTTCTTTTCTCATTCTGGGCACTATTTACTTGACAGGTGATAGAACCCCAGCCTAGGGAGGAGTACAATTAGCATATAAACAAGATTTTAAAAGAATGGAAACAGGGAAGGACTTTAGGAGCTGCTAATCCCTGGAGACTTGACCCCAAAATAATAAAAAGAAAGAGTACTTGGGCGAGACCCAGCCAGTTCTAAAAATGCCCCTGCCTTGCCTTGGATGACCTAGAGGGCATCACCATTTAACTTGGCTGTAAGCTGCCACTAGATCTTTTGTTTGGCTTTAATACTCTTAAATAAAGACTTAGTAGCAAGTACGTAATACTTGACTGAAATTGGTATAGTGGAAAAAGTGAAGACATTAAGACTCAGGCAAGTCTGGTTCTGAATACCAGTTGCCATGCTAAGCCTTATTTCCCTTGGCAAGTGACTTGAACTCTGAATAATAATAGCAGAAGTCACCATTTAAGGTAAATTACCAATAGGTCAAGTCCTTTATGTCCATGACCAGAATATCCCTACCAGCCTCCTGGGGTCAGCCTTCCCCAGTACAATAGTCTGAGCCCCTCCCTAACACACTAAACTAGAGAAGTATTTCTATGGTGGACCCTGTTAACACATTTCTTATCTCCTCTCCATCTTGAGGTATTGTCCGTGCCCCTTCTGATGAAGATAAATATGACTTTTTCCCCTTAGGCCTCCAGCTAGCTCCAGCATGGAAATTTTTCTGAAGATTTGGTGATGATAATGAAGCAATTACAGAAGAGGAAACACTGAAATATAATATCACAATCTTTCCAGCTCTCCAGAATTTAGGCCTAAGGCTGCCATGTACCTGGGATCTCAACCTCCCACTGTGACCTTTCCCTCATTCTATATTTTCTCTGAGCTTCAGGGCAAGAAAACAAACATTTTCTGTTACTTCATTATTGAGGGCACTTTCAGAACCTCTTTGCCTCACCTCATGCCCCTGGGCTTTGTGTTGAACAACCACAGAGAACGCTTTAAGGTAAGTTTCTGCTCTAGTATGAATGAACAAAGCTTTGAATTTTGCTTGCATGTGCCAAGATCACATTTCTGGTCAGAGATCCCTCTCCTAGCAATAGTTCTTGTAAGTGGAAGGGAAGACAATAGGAAAGTGATTCGCCAAACTCCCTCCCCATGCCTCTACCCCATTCCTAGCCAATTACTGGGTCAGGAGGCTCTGATTCTTCATTCTCTACAACATTCTAAGATATGTATTATTATCCCCATTGAGGAAGTTTAAATTTAGAGAATTGAAATAATTTGACCAGTGTCACAAAGCTAATAAGTAATAAAGCCAAGATTAGAACTGAGGGCTTGGACTGCTGCTCCCTCTTAGAAACCAGCTGCCAACTACCTTGAGGCTACCATGCTGCCAAGCACCAGGGAGATAAAGCAGATTCTGGCTGAGAACAGCCTCAAACCATGTTTCTTGACTTGCAGGAAAAAAAAATTGAATTCCGGTTCTGTCTGCTCATTTCATTGCTACACTATGTGTGGGCATGTGTGTATGTGAACCTGTGCTCACGGTCCTCTACCTAGACACTGGGGAGCATTTCAGAAGGTAGCAGGAAACACCCTAGAAGAGAGAGATTACTGACTCCATAGCAAAAAAAAGAGAAAAAAGAAAGAAATCCATTTTACTATTTGTGGTCTATCTCCATAAATTTGAGAAACAGTTTTATATACTCATTCTTTCGTGTGAACCATATTCATAAAACATTTACTGTGTCCCAGGCTCTGTTATACACCATGGGAAAGGCAGACAAAGCCCTTTCTCAAGCAACTCCAATTCTAATGCTAGTAAGACAGATAAAACATAAAGAAATCAACAAAGTATAAAATTTGGGGAGAAATAGTAAGAATTATGAAGAAAAATAAAATGTGATCCAGCAATTGTGGAGAGCAGGGAGCTGGTCAAGAAGCAGTGTCTATTTTTCTTTTTCTTTCTTTCTTCCTCTTTTTTTTTCTTTTTTTTTCCACTTTGTCACCCCGGTATTCTACCCATACCTCATAGTTCACACCTCAAACTCTTGGGCTCAAATGATCCTCTTGCCTCAACCTCCTGCCACAATACCAGGCTAGTTTTTCTCTTTTTAGTAGAGATGGGGTTTTACTCTTGCTCAGGCTAGTCTTGAACTCCTGAGCTCAAGTGATCTACCTACCTTGGTCTCCCAAAGTGCTAGGATTACAGGCGTGAGCCACCACACCCAGCCTCAATGTCTATTTTTCAAGTGTTCTCTAATAAGTGACTTTTGCACAGCATTGAATGACTCAGGGAAGTAACTATGCAGAGAAAAGGAGGAAGAACATTCCAGAAAGAGGGAGAGGTATGTGTAAAGGCCATTCCAGGAAGAGTGGGAAGGGCATGTGACTGAAGGGACAAGGGGTGGGTGGAGATTGCAGAGGGACATGGGATCACAGGCAGGAGGCCTTCATGCCTCACTGTCTATGGATTTTGTTCTAAAGTCTGCCAGAAAGCCCGGATGGCTGTGAGCCATTTACCCTGGCTGCTGTGTCAAGAACAGATGAGAGGGGAAAGAATGGAAGTGGAAAAACTGGTTGGAAGGTTATTGAAATCATCCAGATGAGTGATAAGAGTGGCCCAAACCTGGGTGATAAGGAATGTGATTAGATAGTAAGACACAGAATATATTTTGAATGTAGAGTACCTCAATTACACCTGTATAATTAGAGTAGAACCTCTATAGTGACTACCTCTCTCCATTGACCACCTCCTTAAGTTGGCCCCATAGACTGGACATGCACTACATGTACGTATCAGTACAGCAGGCCTAGTTCCTTATGTTGACCACCTCTGTACATTGACCAGTTTGCTATAGTCCCTTGGATGATCAACTCACAGAGAATCTACTGTATTATTCAGAGTGAGTCTTCAGCTCTGAAATTTGGAAGCATTTTCATTTTTCCTACTGATGCCCGAGAAAGCTGAGCAGGGCACTTCATTAGTGCCTTGGGAGGTATGCATGGTGCTCCCAGCCTGCCCACTGAGTGCAGAGAGGCCTGTCACCAGGACACTAGGGCGGGACTGGTGGACTTTATTAGAGCCAAAGGGAAAGTCCCAGGTAAGGAGGGGCCAAGCAACTTTTTGTTTCTGTACCTAGGAGAGCAGATCAGGTAACATTTCAATCAGTTATACAACCATCTATTGTATTTGTCCTCTTTGGAGGATATTTTAGTTTTGTGGCATGTTGCTTGGAGAACCTATGTAATTAAATTTTTTGTAGTCTAAAAAATATTCCTCAATATACAGAGATGATTTCTAGGGATAAGAAGGACCAGTTTGCAAAAGGGATTCAGTATCTTCTGGGAAGTAAGTCATCTAGACTTTTATACCTTTTTCCCTGAGATTTAAAATTAGGGAAACAGTAGTGGGCTAACAATAGTTTGTCAGCAAGAAAAGATCCCAAAGATTCCAAGGACAAGAAGGGCCTCATCACTGGAGTCTGAGGCTTGTGGATCTGCGCCAGTGTGTGGCTGAGGCCTGGAGAGCCTCACAGAGCAGCCCCCCGGAACCATGATAGTACTTTGGGGCAATAATAGAGAGTAGGAACGTGAACTTAGCTGTAACCTTGGGGCCCAAGTGTGGGTTCCTCATGGTAGTGACATTGCAGGATTGGTGAATAGTTTTCAACAGTGATACCTTGTGGCAATGAGGAAAGAAAGCATCATTGGAATGATTGGACCCTGCCTTGTGACCTAGGTATCTAAGCCAAAGATCTGGTCCCCTGGGACTGAGTGAGGCCCCAGTTCAGGACAAGGAAAGATATAAGGGCCTCTGGCGAGATCCTGGACTTCCTGCAATGAAGACAGATGCAAAGCCTAGGGATTAGGCTATATCTATTTGGGAATGTTCATGTATGTGGTGTGGTATATATGGTATAGCATGTATATGGCAAATAACATACATTTTACATATATGGAAGGAGAAAGGACATACTGCCTACAATCATAAAATCTGATACCAGCTCTCTTTACTATCTAATAGTAGGACAACGAGTGTTTTTATTTATCTTTTTAATTTTATGTGTTTTAAAATATTCTATAAATTTTCTATGTGCATTACATTTTCCTCCCCCAAAATAAAATCGAATATAAAGGAAGAGAATATTTAGCTCCTACCCTTTACTCTGCCAGATGAAAATACCCTTGTAGGTGACACCAAGAACTTATCACCAATGATGACTTCCACATGCTTTTGTGGCTCCTGTGATGGCCACTGGTGGTAAATCCCAGGCCAATGAGTAGCCAGGCCTGTGCTCCCCTCAGCAGAAATCCTGGCCAGCCTGTCCTCTGAGCTATAGAGGGACCTCTGAGGTGACCACTCAAGTATGTCTGGTGGGGATTTCCCACACAGCCTCTCCATCCCCACCTGTGTACTTTACAGAGAGTTTCACTTCAGGCACCAGGTGGTACACCCACACAGCAACACATAGACCCTCTCTCATGCAATTTGCATGCCCCCCTGCCTCCACCCCTCACCCCATCCTCCTGGGGATACCTCGTTGTCACAAACATTTGTACACTGCACTCACGTGGTCAGAGCTCTGTATTGAAGGCTGCAGGACACACAGAAATGAAAACCCTGGCTCTCCAGTCCAGAGGTGACCCAGGAGACATAGAAGAGGGACCCGATACTGGGTAGAAGGTGCTAAGTATTAAAATAGAAATGAATCAATAAACTCATGATTGACTTCCTTCCACACCAGTTTCTCCTTCTATCTGCTACCAGCTCTGCCTTCAAAATTTCTCTCAAAGGAGCGCCCTTACCCCTATCTCCACCACCTCTGCAGTAGGTCAGCACATATGCGCTTCTTCTCTCCTTAGAAACAGTCAATAGGTCAGTAGCCCTCCATTACCTTCAGAAGGAAATCTTAACTCCTCAGCACATTCAAGGCCTTTCCCAAAGTAACCATAACACGTCTTTCCCAAAGGAGCACTCTCTTTAGATTTTTCCTTCCTACACTCTAGTTCCAAGCAGCTCCCTATAGTCACTCCTCATTCTCTCTTTCTCTCACTCTCGCTCTTTCACACACACACACACACACACACACACACACACACGATACTCTAACAAGGACAGATTTCAACACTCTTCAAATATAACACAGCCTCCATATCCTTTTCCTTTTTCTCTTTTTACTGTTGTTCTTGTCATTAAATTTATTTTGCTGTATTATCTTTTTTATTTCAGAATATTACAGAGGTACAAATGTTTTGGTTGCATGAGTTGTATTTTACAGTTTGAGTCAAAGTCTGTAAGTGTGCCCCTCACCCAGATGGTGTGCACTGTGCCCGTTCGGTGTGAATCTACTTCCTTCCTGCCCACTCCCACCTGCTTGCTTTCCACTGAGTTTTACAACCAAAATGTGCACCTGGGTGTTGATCAATTAGTTAATAGCACGTACATGCGGTGTTTGTTTTTCCATTCTTGTGATACTTCTCTTAGAAGAATGGTCTCCAGTTCCATCCAGGTTGTTACAAAAGACACTAGCACAGTATGTTTTTATGGCTGAGTAGTACTCCATGGTAGACATATGCCACATTTTATTAATCCATTCATGTACTGATGGCACTTGGGCTGGTTGGGCTGGTTCCACATCTTTGTGATTATGAATTGTGCTGCAATAAATATTCTAGTGCACATGCTTTTTTGAAAAAATGACTTTTTTTTTCATTTGCGTAAATACCCAATAGTGGGATTCCTGGATCAAATGGTAGGTCTACTTTTAGTTCTTTGAGGTATCTCCATACAACTTTCCACATCCATGGCAAGATGGGGAGGACAAGGCCTCCCTCCCTCCCCACAGGATCTTACAATGGGTTTCAGGACTACTGCAGCACAGGCACTCCTGCCCCATCTCTCACAGATTTTACAGGACTCTTACGGTTTCCTCTTGTAGCTGGTCCTCTCTTTTCTTAGGGCATGAGGCCAGGACTGGGACAGACCTGCAGGACTGACACTGGGCTCATCCCATCATTGCTCCCCTCAGAAGGCTAAGGCCCTGTCACATGGCTAGGACCACGGTGCTTGGTTCCTGCTCCAATAGGATGAGGAATCTTCTCATAGGTTTCTGAGTCCCTGCTTGGCTCACTGAACCAATTTTCCAGAGATGCCGAGACATGTCTGACTCCCAGCAGTGGATACAGTACACCTTTCACTATAAATAGTGGTTGACGTGACCAAGCCTCAAGTCCCCCTAAGGCAATTACACTGGGGCCCTCTGCCGGGAGCCAAAACATATCACAAAAATGCCCCTTGCTATCTTAATTTTACGAGCAAACTATTCTCAGGAATTCAACCGTAAACAGCAACGGTACTTTCCCCTTGCGTATCTCCTCAAAAATGCACCCCCCGCCTTAGGGTCCTTCTCCTAGTAATTTTCCAGAAACTAGCCCCCTCCCCGCCCTGTTAGGAATAGCCCTTAGTTACTTCCTCGTTTGAATGCTTATAAGCCCAGCTGAAAAATAAACTCTTCGGAGCTTGATCAGACTCTTGACTTACTCTCATTCTTCCGTGTCTCTTGTCCCCTCATTCGACTGACCCCTTTGTTTCCCAGGTCCCCGTTGAATTCCCCATGGGCCGGGGCAGCCCTCAATAAAGATGGCTGTCTCAATCTCACACTCATTCCCAGCCAACCCACTCACTTCTACACCTGACCTCCTTTCCTCTCTCTCTCCCTCTCTACTTGTCCAAGAAGCAGCAGTGAGTGAGAGAGGTGAGATGTGGAGGCACAAGCAGAACTCAGCCTGGGGACATTACCTTCCTCCATTGCTTCAGCAGGTATTGTATTTTATAGTTTGCCAGTCCTCAGGTAAAGTTGGGAGTTTGGGGGTTTGCCCCTGTTTGTACACACTTGCCTCTTCTGGGAAGAAGGAAGGCATTACAGCAGAGAGCGGTCCCACTCCCATAGGAAGTCCTGCATCCTTAAGACACAGGCAGGCAGAATTCCCATGGGAGAGGCCTAGAGTTTGGAGAGCCTGCTAAATGGATGGTGCCCCTTGCAGCCACCCCTTCAACCTCTTCTGCCAGAGACAAACTCTCCTTCCTAGAGGGCAGTAGCAGTCTCACCTCCAGCTTCTGGCTCATATTTGGTGGGAAATTCTCTGCTCAAAAGTCTCATCCTGCCAGCTTGAGCCAGCTGGTTTCCCTCTCTCTGGATCATTCTCTAGGAAGAGGGTGAGGGAGGGGACCGGGGAGGAACAGCATATTTGTAACTTGAAAAGGATCAAAAAAGGACGGAACCAACAGAGCCTAGCAATTCTCCTTCACAAGCTAGTAGTGTTGGGGACATGACCGAGGGATGCTATAAATTCAGCTCTGAGCATCCCACATCTGGACCATAAGAAGCCTCTGACCTCTTAACTTCACCCCTGTTGCTGGATGTGTGCAGTGAATGCTGTGACTGCAAATTCCTCAGAAACAAGCAGGACCCTTCCTCTGGAGTGGGGGGAAGGCACGTTCAAGCAGGAGACACGTCTGGGAGGATACTGTCCAAAGGGGAGCTGGAAGGTGCCCAGGAGAGTTCAAGGGGACCCAGGACTAGGAGCCTGGGTCAGTGTGAGATGTGGTGTTTTGCTTTCTCCCAGCTGTCTCTCCCATTTTGACAGAACAAAATGTCAAGTAATGGGAATGAATATTAGTCCACAAACTTGGCTGTACAGGAAAAGTCATACTTTACTTTAATCTGACTCTGTGTCCCCCTCCTTCTGGCCTGGTGGGGAATCCAATATGGCCATCACCACAGCCCCCAGCCCTGAGGGCTATGCACAGGGCCCCAGATGCTCATGGTGCCTGAATATCTGGCAAGTTCCCTCCTGCCCTGTAACTGGTTACCACATTGCACCCTCAATGGGACCCCAGGGAATCCGACCTCTCTGAAACTTTCACACAAACTTTGAGGGGAATTGTGGACGCCTGCTCCCCGGGAGCCTGGGGGCCTGCTGCCTCCTGACATCTCACCCTTTCCCCAGAGACATTGTAGGAAGAGGAGCAGGGGTCTCCACTCTTTGAGGGACTCAAACCACTAAGAAAAACTACTCTCTCTCCCTTCAAAAGCCCCAGCCTCTCCCCTCCTCCTGCTAAGATACTTATAATAGCATCTACAATGAGTGTAGGGCAATGACATCAAACTGGGAGTTGGCAGGACAAATAACCCTGCAGATATGAATTCTTTGACTACCACAGTAGGTTAAAAATTTTAAATAAATTGCCACATTGGATTGGGAGATGATACTTAAAATATGAATTCTGGCTTTTCTTGAAAAATCTGAAAATACAGAAAAATAAGTCATTCTGAAGTGGCCTGAGCTGTCCATTTATTCAGGGAATATTTAGTGAGCACCTGCTGCATCCTAGGTGACAATCTTCCAGGCCCTGGAGCTATCACAGTGAACAGACAGGTGAAGGGCCAGGTTTCCTGGAGCTCACATTCCACTTTATGCTGGGGAGGCAGACACAGGTGGGAGTGGACTAGATGGATGGATGAACTCTAGATCACATTTGGAAGACTAGAACTGATCTCTAAATGAAGACAAAGCCTACCCAAACACCCATCAACCCAGGAATGGATTAACAAACTGTAGTATATGTATAACATGGAATACTATTCAGCCACGAAAAGAGATGGAGACTTTACATCTTTTGTATTTACCTGGATAGAGTTGAAACACATTCTTCTTAGTAAAGTATCTCAGGAATGGGGGGAAAAAGTATCCAATGTACTCAACACTAATATGAAACGAATATATAAACACATACTCATACGATGGTAAAACACATATAGTCTAACAAGGGGGGAGGGTGAGCAGGGAGAGGAAGGGAAAGAGGGGAGGGTGATTGGTGGGAGGAGGGATGGCACTTGGTGGGGTCTCACCTAATGTGCACAATGCCAAGGTATTCGGCACACCCCCCTGAGTGAAGGGCTATTCTCCAACTTAAACTTTACCTTGAAAGTGAGAACACTGTAACCTAAAAATGTCAAAGCGCTTTTCTGTAAACTCATGGAGGGTATAATTAAATTCCTGAAAACATTTACAGAATGACAACGTGTCTCTGACTTTGCTGCCTGGTTCTTTCTGCAGCCTCCACAGGAAGGAAGGTTCTCATGCGGCTAAGCCTGCTTAGAGAACCTGACGAATCACCTCTGCTGCAATGCCAAGGGGGAGGTTCAAGGTGTCCAGGAGAGCCAGGCTCAAGTGAAACCCTGAACAGGCCTGACACAGAAATGGGGAGGGACAGATGAGTCTCCAAAACTCTCACAAAAGTCCATTAATTCCGTCAACAGGCACGTGCTAGATGTTCAGGATGCAACACAGATTCCTGCTTTCATGGAGCTTGTAGTGTAGCAGGGGATGACAGATGATAAACAATAAAATGTAGTAAGTCAAACGGACGATATGGTAGAAGCAGAAAAATACTTTAAAAAGAAAATGTGGAACAGGATGAAGAAGATCAGGAGTACTGGGAAGAAGGCCAGCTGCACTTTTAATAGGGAGGCCAGTGAGTGGAATAAAAAATGAAAGAGGCCGGGAGGAAGAAGCACAATCCAGGCAGAAGGAATAGCCAGTACAAAGGCCCTAGGTGGGAGAGTGCCTGGTGTGCCTGGGGCTGTCGGAGGGAACCACAGGATAAAGCCGAGGGAGTTGGAGTGAAGCAGCAACAGGAGTCAAGGCGCACGGGCCCTTGGAAGCCGTTGTCAGGACTTGTAAGGCACAGCTGGAACAGAAAGTGCTGTAAGCTCCATGCCGCAGGGACTGCGCATTTTCACATCTGCATCTCAACATCTGGCACATTACCTGCATACCTGCATCTAATAAATACTGGTTGAATGGATCATTGCAGGTGAAATGCCTCACCAAGATGGCCCAGCGCATGTGTCAGTGCTGAGTCATCACTGCAGCTCACAGGGACCCCCATTTCCCCTCTCCCACTCCTCCAGATTCCCTTCCAGCTTTGCAAGCCGTCCTGATGCAATACAAGACTTAGTATTGTCACAGCCCAAGTGTCCTCACCTACCCTGAAGAAAGATACGACAGGCCTCCAGAGACCATTTTATATCAAATTCTTGTAGAAAATGGCTGAGAATGCAGGTCAGTGTGACCAAATGAAATAAGTCAGCCAGACAGGCCCTGCACCCCTGCCCTGTGTTTCACAGGTCTGCGTCGTCAACCTCCCCTCCCACTCTCCCTTCCTCTCTCAAAGAGTCTCTTCAAAGAGCAGCAAAAGTTTCCCCAGGAAGGGATTCCTGCACAGAATCGAAGTATGAGGCACACTTACAAGCAGGAGTGATGGGACGTATTTATTCTATTTCCGGTTGAGATGGCACAAATCAGCATACCAAATTTGTCCCAGGCCCAATCTGCTAGACAACACTCAAAAGAAGAAGGTGTTGTCCCAGCTCCTCCCCTACCTCTCTCTTACTCTACCACACTAACTGGCCAGACCCTGCCTTACACCCACAAAAGTCAGGGCCCTACAACCCTGGGAGAGACAAAGGCAGAATATTCCTATAGGACCTTCCATCCCAGGGAAAACTAGAGTGGCACCTCTGGATCCAAGGCTTTTGTACCTGGGAACTCGATAGGACTAAACTAGGAACCTTGTAATGAGGCTTTTAAATGCCATTCAAATTATCAGGCCCCACCAACATTTTTATCTGACTCTTGAAGTTGCATTGGTCTCTTCCCTCCACGCGTTTACAGAAAGTGCTTTTGGATGCTCTTTCAGTCACTCCTCCTAGGGCAGGTGCGACCTCACAAGACTAAGAGAAGGCCAGCACTGGTCAGCCCTGCAAGGATTCAGTTGCCTGTGTACTCAGCAGGCAGAGAGAACAGGCAGGAAACAGAGCAAACAATAGGAATGTGCATAAGGGTGCTCTAGGAGATAGACGCTTTAGACAAATATTACTCAGAGGTCGTTGGGGGTCACTATGCTCCTTAAAATATACATCTATACACTGGATTACAGCCTAGGGGAAAAGCCTAACACCTGGAGGCCTTGCGATTTCTGCAAACTTCAAGAGAATCTGTATCCTGCTCTTACCTCTGACTCCGATTTCCTGCCCTTACTGAATTCCTATTCTCTGCTCTCTATAATTCTGCACCTTCTTTGTTAAACGCAATCATTTTTACAAGCGCTGCATTTTAGCAGAATTTTTACTGACGGTTTGTAGGTCATGAGGAACAGGTTACATTTTCTCACTTCACAGCAAACAACCTAACATCTGATACTAGATGCCCCATTTCTTAAACATTCTCTAGGGATTTCTCACTGGCCGTGCCTTAATGTGCAACACCAGGGCTCCTCTCTCCTTATCTCCCCCAGGAATTCTTTCCAGTTCTGGCGTGGAGCATGGTCCTTCTCTCCTCTGCTTTGCATAGCTGAAGCTCATGTAGGTGCGCAATGGAGCCAATATCTTTGGGCTCCTTTAGAAGTATCAGTTTTCAAAGATAGCTGCTTTATTTTTTTTTTTTTCTAGGAATAAAATTTATTGCTTATTTGTTTTTTTCTTAACAATTTTTTTTATTAAATCATAGTAAGACAGTCTTTTTAAATGGTGATACTTTTCCCTCATTTCCCCAGTATCATTATAACTTCAATCCTAATTCATTAAAAAGCAAAGTAACAGTTTTTCATTTCACTTTTTAAGTTCTCTTTCTGATTTGTAGCATCCTCTATTCTACTGTTTTTTAGGCCCTGTTCCTCTAATTACATTCCTGCCTAATAAAATGAACTTCCCTACCTCAACTTATCCACCTACATAGCATAAGCACACTGCATTGTGTGTGATCCAAGTCACTGCTATGTTACAACTGCTGCAAATGTCTGTGCCACCAAGTGGTCTAAACCAAGGGACTTAACCAGGGATCACAGGAATCTTAAGGAAGCAAGGCACATCTGCCAATCCCCTAAAACTATATGCATCTATGCATCTATGCATTTTCCTGAGAAGAGGGTTTATAACTTTAATAAGATATTTACAGCCCTCTCCAATTCTCTCCCCACCCCCTAAAAAGTTTTAATCACTATCGTACAGCCAATGAACAGGACCACACTGAGCTCTGTATTCATATTACAGCCTAGGGTGGTAAGATGGCCTTTAACCAGGTCACTATTTAATGGGCAATTTGGGAAAAAGAAGAAATTATTATGAAAAGACCTAAATTTTCAAGAATACATGCTATGGAAGTTGTAAAAAATCAACAGGAGTTAAAGGCAAAGAAAATAAAAATACAATTTTTTTTTTTGAGAGAGTTTTTTAAAAAATGTAATTCAATAAGCTAATGCTTTTTCTCAGACATTGACAAAGCAATTCTGAAATGGAGACATTTACTCTTATACTTCACATTCTAAAGGCTCTGGTTTTATAATTTAAAAATATTAACCATAAAAACAAAAATGAATCAGACGCACAGATAGATTTGTTGTATCTAACAAAGTAGGACTTAGTTCATATAGAAAAATCACAAAAAAATGAACCCAAAGTTAAGGATTGATGGAAGCCTAGAGCCAATTAAAACTAAATGGGAATGAGATTTAAGTCTGAAAATTAAAGATAAGGGCCGGCAATTGTCTTGTCATCTAAGTGAACTGTTCTGGGTGACTTGATATATTTTTAATTATCATATCAAGTACTTGACTCTATTTAAAAAAACATAAAATTGACCATAAAAAAATTCAGCTCTTTCTCCAATAATTCAGGAGAAATCTCTCTCTCTGCCAACACAGCTTCTCTATAGAGACACAGTGATACAACGCCACTAAAATTGTATCATAAATTACGAAAAAAGAACTCTCACCATCTCCTGATCTGTATTTACCTCACATTAATTCTCATTTGAATGTGGGAATGTTTAGCTTTGCCTCATTTATATTCTTAACAGTCTAATGCTAGATTACAAAAAACTAGAGGAGAGGCTTAGTACCTGTAGCTCAGTGGCTAGGGCTGGCAGGTTCGAATTCAGCCCAGGCTTGCCAAACAACAATGACAACTACAACCAAAAAATAAAAATAGCCGGGCGTTGTGGCAGGCACCTGTAGTCCTAGCTACTTGGGCAGCTGAGGCAAAACAATCTCTTAAGCCCAAGAGTTTGAGGTTGCTATGAGCGGTGATTCCACAGCACTCTACGGAGGGCAATAAAGTGAAACTCTGTCTCAGAAAAAAAAAAAAAAATAGATGAGAAAGAAAGCCTTCAAAATATGGCAGATAGCTTAAAATTCTTAGCTAGACTTGTGCATTAGAAGACAACATTAGCTTTAGGCTCCAGGCAAGCGGGCTCCTTTCCAAGACCTGTGTTAGAGGGTCTCCCGTTTCTCACATCACGCACATGCTCACACTTATTGATGATTGCGTGAGTACCTCTGTCACTTGGAGTCTGGTGCTCAGCTCTGATGCAGAACAACCCTCAACCCCAAACATCCAGCTCTTGTTTCCAGTGCCCCTCAGGCCCCAGAGAAACACTTCACATCTCCTGCCCATGTCTTTGAAACGGACGGCAGCTGCATCCAAATGCCATGAAGGGTTGTGTATTTTGTCCTGCATTGAACCACAGGGAGAGTTTGAGCAACAAAAGCACTTAGGTGTAAGAGAAAAGACAAATTAACTTGTCAAATACTTCCTTTCAGCACAAATGCAATACTTCTTGCATGTCAAATGACTGTTTTCTAACAAGTGCCATATGTCCATTTCCTTCATCCTTTTTGTAGTTTAATCTGAGTTTCCAGAAATATTCACAAAGGATCACAGTAGTTGCAACAGACGCAGGTAGTAGCCAAGGAACATTTTGCAATATTAAACAAATCACATTGCTCTTAAATCTATATAAGGGACTGAAGCATGATACCAATATCTTTATTTGGAACTAAAAGAATTTTTAAATACTAAAATTATAAACAGTTTTATTTTTATAAAAGTACTAAAAACATATAATAAATTTTTTAAAAATTAAATTAAAATCTAGCTTTATATAAAATTTAATTTAAATATTTGCATTCAATGCTTCTGCTTCTAGGAAGATGGAATAGACATGCTTAAACATACCTTTTTCTCTTATTAAATACAACTAAAAACCCTGGAAATTGTATATGAAAAAAAGATAAGAAGACACTGAAAGGTAGAAAGGAAAAGGCAGACTGGCTAATGATTTCAAAACCCAAGGAATGACAGAATGGTGAGTTCCCTGGATTTTCTTTTTGCTTCATTTAATCCCAGACTTGGAGCTAAATAAAACAGCAACCCAGAAACACCAATAGGCACAAACCGAAAAATTCTCAACAAAATCTCTCTCTCTGGTCAAAGGACCAGAAAAGGAGCAGCCTAGCAAGAAAGAAAACGTTTTACACAGTACCTACTCTAAACCTACCAAACACCACAGGAGAAAAGAATAACTATGGTCCCACTCCCACTTATGACAGCAAAGGCCAAGTTGGAGTCTAAATCTTCACCCTTAAGAGATTGCAATTAGGTGTCCAACATAGCCACTGGGGTGGTGTCAGAGAAGGTTACACAGGGAGCCTAGACTTTCATCCCCACTGACCAATAACAAGTTCTGCTCCTCACCTCCCACCATGATGCCAATGGAGACCATCTTGGGAGCCTGGATTTCTACCTCATCAAGCAATAACAGGGGCCCTTTTCTCTCTCCTCTCTTGTGGTACCAGTGGTGGCCTAGTGGAAAGTCCAAGCTTTCAGGACTGCCAAGCAATAACAAAACCACCCATACTGCAGAGTCAATGGAGACCAAATGGTGAGCTGGACCTCCAGTCTTCATGTGGCAGTAATGAGGAGCATCCTCTTCAGACATTGATTGTCAACAGAGGGAAGTAAAGAATCTGGACTTTCCCCTCCACCTTGCACTACCTAAGTGGTGTCTCCACTTCCCTTATGACAGTGGTACCAAAAATTCCAACAAAAACAGCAGGTTTAAGTAAAATATGGAGTTTCAAAACATGATATGAGAATGTTCAGATTTCAATTAAAAATCACTCATCACACCAACAACCAGAAAGACCTTAAGTGGATTGAAAAGAAGATAATTAATAGATATCAACCCTGAGATGAAAGAGATGTTAGAATAGTCTGACAATAATTTGAAAGCAACCATAATAAAAGTGCTTCAGTGAACAATTATGAATGTGCATAAAACAAATAGAAAACTAGAAAGTCTGAGCAAAGAAATGAAAGAGATGTAGAACCAAAATTGAAATTAGAGAACTGAAAAATATAATAACCAAAAAAAAAAAAAAAACTCAGGAAATGAGCTAATTAGTGAACTATTAGATAGAACAGTAGGAATTACCCCATCAGGACAACAGAGATAAAATAGACTAGAGAAAAAAATACTGAACTTATGGGACTATAACAAAAGATTCAACATTCTTGTCAGTAAAGTTGGAGAGAGAGAAAAAAGTGGAGCTAAAGAAGAACTCAAAGAAATAATGGCTAAAAACTCCCAAAATTTGGCAAGAGACATAAATCTATAGAAGCCGAACAACACCCAAACAGGATACACTCAAAGAAATTCATGTCAAATCACAGCATAATTAGCTTTTGTAAACTAAAGATAAATTAAAAAAACAAACCTTGCATGGAGGGGGGAAATTACACCATAAGAATTAGAATGATGGTGGACTTCTCATCAGAAGCCACAGAGACCAGCGGAAGTATCACAATATTTTTCAAGTGTTTAAAGAAAAGAGCTGTCAATTCAGAATCATAACCAACAAAAAACATTTTCTATATATAAAAGGGAAATCTTTATATTCTCAGATAAAGGAATACTAAGAGAATTTGTGACTAGAAGACCTATCCCAAAAGAATGATTAAAGGAAGTCCTCTAAATATAAACATAATTCTAAAAGAAGGAAGCTTGAAATATCAAAAAGAAAAAAAATACAATAAGCAAAAATATAGGTAAACACAATAAGATTTCCTTCTCCTGTTGAATTTCTAAATTTTATTTGATGTTGAAACAAAAACTATAATTCTGTCTGATACAATTCTAAATGTAAAGGAATTATTTAAGATAATTATATTATAAATGGGGAAAGGTAGAAGAATATAAGGTAGATGCAGAGGTGGTCTTTTATATTTCCCTCAAACTAGTAAATTGGCAAAATTAATGGACCATGATAAGTTATGTATATATAATATGATTCCTAGAATGACAATTTTAAAAGCTATACAAAGAGATACACTCGAAAATACTATAGGTAAATAAAAATGGAATTTTAAAAAATCTTCAAGTAACTCACAGGAAGACAGACCAAAAAAACAGAAAAATGAAAAACTAGAACAGAAAGAAAACAAAAAATGAAATACCTCAGTTCTATTAGTAATTGTATTAAATGTACATGGTAAAAATATACCAATTAATGGGCAGCACCTGTGGCTCAGGGAGTAGGGTGCTGGCCTTATATACCGAGGGTGGCAGGTTCAAACCCGGCCCCGGCCAAACTGCAACAAAAAAATAGCCGGGCGTTGTGGTGGGCGCCTGTAGTCCCAGCTACTTAGGAGGCTGAGGCAAGAGAATTGCCTAAGCCCAGGAGTTGGAGTTGGAGGGTGCTGTGAGCTGTGTGATGCCGTGGCACTCTACCCAGGGCAATAAAGAGAGACTCTGTCTCTACAAAAAAAAAAAAATATATATATATATATATACACACACACACACACACACACACACACACACACACATACCAATTAAAAGACAGACATTGGGAGAATAAATTTAAAAACACAACCAAAATATATTCTGTCTACATGAAACTCATTTCAAATATAACAATATAGAAAGGTTGAATGCAAAAGGATAGATAGATAGATGATAGATATATAGATAGATAGATAATACAAATACTAATCAAAGGGAAGCAGGAGTGATTGCATTAATATCAGATAAAGTAATAGATTTAAAAGCAAAGAAAATTACCAGACCCAAAAGAGTGCATTAATGAGAAAAGGGTTAATTTCTCTAAGAAGACAGAGCAATCTTAAATGCATATGTACTAAACAACAGAACTACAAAATATATGAAACAAAAACTGATAGAACTGAAAGAAGAAATAGACAAATTGAAAATTATAGACTTTAATACCCCCTCCTAACAATTGTTAGAATAACTAGACAGAAAATTGTCAAGGATATAGAAAAATTCATCAACACCATCAACCAACAGAATCCAATTAACATAATAGAACCCTCTACCCAACAATAGCACAATATATAATGCCTGAAAATTAAGTTCACGAACTCATCCTAGGAAAAGTGTTTCATACCTCATTGCTGAAGTACACCTTTAAAGTACTCCCCCTGGAAAGCTATACATCAACACCAGCACCTAGTCCACCTTTCAAAGCAATTTTGGAACTCTTTTTCTGGAATGACCATCAGAGCTATCATCGTAGAAGATTTGACAATTAAGTTTGCAAACTTGCCACTGTGCATTTATGTTGGCAGCATTGTACAAATAACTTGGTAAGGTTTCATAACCTTAATATATCAGTATCTCACAGCTATGTTCATTTTGATGACATATGGTGGTGTCTTGCTGAATGGAGTTCATTATTGTTGCTTTGTAATTTTGTGTGCAACATGACAATAGTGCTGAGGTCTGATGATCAATCCAGAAAAAGAGTTCCAAAATTGCTCTGAAGGATGGACTAGGAGCTGGCATTGCATAGCTTCCCAAGGTGAGTACTTTGAGGTGATCGTAGTGATATTTAGCAATGAGGTGTGTGGCACAATTTCTAAGATGAGTTTGTGACCTCAGTTGTCAGACCTCACACATTCTTTTCAATTTCCTACAAACATATGCAATAATAGACTGTGCCCTGGGTCATAAAATAAACCTCAAAATTTAACTGAACTGAAATCAAACAGAGTGTGTTTTCTAACCACAATGAAGTCAAGCTAGATATCAATAATGGGAGGTAACAGAAAAATTTATAAACACTTGGAAATTAAACAATACACTTCTAAATAATCCATGGGTCAAAGATTAAGTCTAAAGGGAAATTTTAAAAATACATTGAAATTAAATAAAATTAAAATACAGTATACCAAAATTTACAAGACCGAGTTAAATAAAGCAGAGGTAACTTTGTAGCACTGCATGGATGCCTTAGAAAAGAGAGAAAGTTTCTGTAAAAGGCTAATTTAAAAAAAAGAAAACAAAACAAAAATATTCTCAAATCAATAATCTTACTCTCATTTCAGGACCTAGAAAAATATGAGTAAATAAACCTAAAGTAAGTGAAGGGAGGGAAAAATAGTAATTATAAGCAGAAATCAATGACATAAAATGAATGAAACATAGAGGTGATTCTTTGAAAAGACCAATAAAGTTGGCAAAACTCCAACAAGACTTACAATGAGAAAAAGAGAGAAGACACAAATTACAATATCAGGAATGAAACGGAATTATCATTACAATCTCTACAAGCATCAAAAAGATAGTAAATGAATACTACAACCAACTCTTCACACTTCAGTCTGACAAATAGACCAATTCCTCGAGAACACGAACTACCGCCACTCACTCAACATGAAATAGATCATTTGGGGGCGGCGCCTGTGGCTGTGAGTAGGGCGCCAGCCACATATACCGAGGATGACGGGTTCAAACCTGGTCCCGGCCAAACTGCAACCAAAACATAGCCGGGCGTCGTGGCGGGCACCTGTAGTCCCAGCTACTCGGGAGGCTGAGGCAAGAGAATCGCTTAAGCCCAGGAGTTGGAGGTTGCTGTGAGCTGTGTGAGGCCACGGCACTCTACCGAGGGCCATGGCACTCTACCGAGGGCCATAAAGTGAGACTCTGTCTCTACAAAAAAAAAAAAAAAGAATTAAAAAAAAGAAATAGATCATTTGAATAGCTCTCTGACTATTAAGAAAATTGAATTGTAATCTAAAATCCCCCAAAAAAGAAATCTCCAGGACTGTATCATTTCATTGGAAACCAAATGTTTAGTGAAGAATTAATATCCATTCTGCACAATCTCATCCAGAAAATAGGTAGGAATACCTCCCAATTCATTTCATGAAGCTAGTATTATCCTGATACTAAAACCAGATAGAGATAGTAGAAAGAAAAAAAAAAAAACTACAAACCAATATCCTTTGTGAGCATAGTTTTAAAAAATCTGTAACAAAACATTAGCAAATAGAATTCAGCAATATGTAAAGAGAATTATATGCCAAGTGAGTTTATTTCAGGAATGTTATTTCAGGAAGGCTTGTTTGATATTTGAAAAGCTATCTATGTAACCCACCAATCAACAAATGAAAGAAAGAAAATCACGGTATTGTATTAATCAATGCAGAAAAATTTTTGACAGAATTCAATATTTGTTCATGATAAAAATTTTCAGAAAAGTAGCAATAGAAGGGAACTATCTCAACTTAACTAGAGCATCTAAAAACCACAGCTAACATTATGCTTCAATTGACTAATGAAGGAATCAATGAATGACCATGTAATACTTTATATATTACAATGTTGGTTATTTTTTACTTTCCTCCAGGACTGCCTATACAGTATATGCACTGAAAGAGAGAGAGAGAGAGAGAGACAAAGGATAACAATAGAACAGAAAGACACAGAAAAACCGTATGAACCACAAGGAAGAGCTCTATGCAGCAGGCATGCCAAGAAAAAAGAAGGAATACATGGTTGGATTCATTGTATAGCTTTTGAGGATGGGGTTAGGTTCTAAAAATGGTCCTTTGGGACTTATGGAAAGAGGGAAAGTGTGAAATCTTCACAACATTTTTAACTGCTTAGAGAAGAATCCCAACGTGAGTCCTATTTTGCACATACAGGAAAAAAAGAGGCACAAAGAGAAGTCAAAATCATCGAATGGTACGTTTTAGTTTTGTGCACAATCCCACTCTCGAAGACTATGATCTACTTTCAATTTTAATCATTCCAAACATTTTCCCTCTAATAAAATGTTGGTAATTTAACACAATAAGAAAATAATACATGGGAAAGAACGTGGGCTTTAACTTTAGATGGGCCTGAGTTCTAGCCCTAGTGTGACCTTTTATAGTTACAGCATCCTCCCATCTCTGATTCTGTTTCCTTTTCCTTAGCTGTAAAGTGTGATATTAGAGCATCTACCTGTGACTGGGCATGAAAATTAAATAAGATAATGTATGTAAATTGTGCAGCTTAATGATGGCACATAGTAGGCCAATAAATTATAACTGTGCCTTTCCCCCATCAAAGGCACCAATCTCTGGATTATGAATTTCAAAACACCTTCACATAAAATATTTTTTCTCACTAAAGTGAATTATAAACCAAAGTTATAACACCAGGAGAATACTTAAGAAAAGTATGCTATGCATAAAAAATGTTATTTTAGACACCCAGCAGGGCTCTCAGTAAATACTTGTTGAGTGACAAATGCTTTGTTGGAGCATAAAATCACATAGATGGAAAGAGATAGCAGCATAAATAGGTAATTTGTAATCTGCACAGGATAATGATTATACTTCAATAAGCATTTTATTTTTTGAAAGCAATAGTAAGGAAAACGGGAAATCATTTGAAAAATAAAATCAAGTTTTCTTTTATAGCCTCAAGTTTATATGAACATCTATATACACAGTACTTAAAATGCCGGCACCTTACTGGCAAAATTGCTAAATTGGAAGCAAAAGTATTCCAGTTATCAAGAGATATGAATATCCATGACATCTGTGACCACCTTCTTCCATTAAAAGTGGGAGCTCAGGGGTCCATTGTGGGATTCCGGCAATGGCCCAGAGTGTTTGCTCCACTCTGATTTTATTGAAGTCTATTTGCCCAGAGGGTAAGATGAGGGAGAGAACAAAGATGTCTGCAGTTTCTCAGATTGATCATATCAGCTCCTTCAATAATCTGAAATCTGAGCCTTGTATTGGGAGAGCCTCTTGCTTGAGGTTACACACACAGATTTCTAGGAAGGTGTTAAGCTCCACTAGTTCTCTGTGGAGTCAAATGCCATCAGCCTTAATCTCCTCTGAGGGATGGGTGGGAGGGAGGCATTTTCCTCCTATTACCACCACAGAGGATTTTCCTCCACTATAAGGGATATAAGCTCTACTGCCCGTATCTCAGAGCTCGGGCTACTCCCTTCGTCTCTGCCCCAGGCAAATGAAAATCTCCACAATGGGTGTCTGCTCTTGCCTGTTTAGTGGGCAGCAAATGCCCCAGAAGATGTATCTTTTGTTAGGATTTGTCATAGCCTCTTCTATGACCTTTATTCTCCTCAGAGTGCTCATAGACCCAGCAGGGTGTTTGTAAGCTGTATCCCCAACAGGCTAGAATTTCAGAAAGAGCAAGAAGCTTGTTAGCAATGGCTGGTTTAAATGTAAACTAGCTGATTTTTCTTTGTTCAGACTCATTCAGCTTACTTTTTAGTTTTCCTCTTTTTCTGGGGTGCTTTCCTTGGCCAAGAATGGGGTCTTCGGTCCCCATTCTCCCAGCAATTCTAAAGACAGGGTTTCCCTAACACGTATTTATTAAGCTTCTAAGTACCATCCTAGACTCCAGGACACTGAGATAGATGGATCATGATCCTCAACCTCAAGTGGAGAACTAGACCTATAAGCAAATTATTGCAAATAGAGAAGTATGTACGAGGACCCATGGGGCACAAAGAAAGGAAGGGTCTGTTTTACCCAAAGGATTCAGGAAATAGTTCTTAGCGTTAATAACAATTAAGCTGGACCTTAAAAGATAAGAAGCTTGCCATGCCAACAGGAGAATAGCACAGTTCATGCAGGAAGAACCCCTTGGACAAAGCTCAGTAATAAGGGGAAATCAAGGAACTATGGATCACTACATAAAAATTAGGACATTTATATGGCATACATTATGTCCACGTATATACAGTATCTCCCAGGTAAAGTATAAGTGTGTCGTAACATACTTGTGCAATTGGCAGCAAATAATTACTCCCATTTTGCTGATGCATGTACCATGAACTTTCACTCCCTATTCTGTGATTTGTTTAACCACTCATCAGATTCATCTAATGTTTTTAAATTAAACACCTGAAGTATAATCAGTTATGGGTCATCACATGGCCCTCATTCATTCATGCCTTTCTCTTCATAGGTTCTTAAATTCTTGTGAGACAGGCCACCCTCACTTATGAATGAGTTAGAGGAGGACTGAAGGACAGATTAATGAACACAACTCACTGGTATGGGCATCTCAATGGCCCAACACAATAACCAAATATCACAGAGGAATAAATATTTAGGTGCTTTCAATAATATGATAGAACTATGAGCATTATATGAATCAGTTACATACATTGAGAAGCCTAAGACATAGGGTTTTTATTCCACAAACTAAAAATGGAAAAATTTCCTTCAAGATAAAAATAAAAACAAAGACAATGAATGACAATTTGTGGGAGACCCACATCACCCCAGGGTTTTGTGCTACCCCAGATTATCTTACTTGCTACAGAAATATGTTTCACACGGGCCTGCACTGCAGACATCACTAAATGATCTCAGTACCTTTTTTCCCCCACTGAAGAAGAAGATAGGCAAGATCAAAGAACAGAGTGAAACTAACCATCGTGCTTTTAAAAATAATGTTTTTTTGGTATCACCCAAGGCCCTGTGGTTGAGTTAAAATTACCAATTCAAAATGTCTATTCGATTTCTTGTCCCAAACCTGCGACAGAATGGTTATGTGACCTCTCCCAAGGTCGTGTAATATCTCTGGGTTTCTAATTCCTCCTCTGTAAAATGAAGAAATGGGCCAGATAACCTCCAAAACCAGTTTCTAATTCTTTTTTTATCCCATATCCAGTTTATCCCAAGCCTCTATTTGTTTTAAGAACCAATTATCTTGGGCAACAGAACTTTTACTCCTAATACCAAAAGACAGGTGAGTGGATTCTTGGCCCAGGCAGCATATTTCAGTTGAAGTCCCCCATGGGCCCAACTGATCAGTGCCTTTGCCCCCAGCCTTGGGCAAATGTGTGCTAGATGTATAGCTGCCAAAGTAATGGCTGCTGCTCCAAAGTGGCAACTTGAAAGTCAAGATTTCAGTTGTACTGTGTGGTTTCATTTCCTGCCCGGAAACGGAGCTCAATGCTACAGATGGGGCCTGAGATGACAAACACTTCTGTGATAGGTTTCTGCAGTCAGCATGGTTTCCTTCGCTGGGACAAAACTCGTAAACATCACAGAGCCTTTTCTTTTCATGAGGTCAGGCAGAGAGCACTATCTGAACAGATTCCACCTTGGATGTCCTACTTGTGGATGAAAACAGTGTCAAGTTCACACTGGAATGTGAAGAGCATCCTGGAGTTGTGGTGTTGGATGGGACTCCCCCCAACAACAATGGTTTCAGCCTCCAAGGAACCCACTGCCTGGGGAGAGTGGAGCCTTCCCCAAGTATTCTAGCCAATAGGCAACGGGTGTGCAGAGCATAGCAGGGCTTCCTCCAGGAAGCCACAGAGCTGCCCTCAGCAGAGACCTTCCCCAGCACAGCAGCACTGGGCACAGCCTTCCACCAGGGGAGTGAACTCCTTCTATACATTTGTAAGGGCAGGTAAGGCAGTGCCTAAAAACATATATTATAAAGCCAGAGTCCTGGATTCAAGTCCTGACTACATACCTCCTCTATCGTTTAAGCTTCCTCATCCACAAAATAACACTAATTATAGAAGCTAATCCTAAGAGTCATTGTGAGGATTAAACAAGACAACAAGATCAAAGCAATAGAGTACCATATCTCACACAGAGTGTTATGCTGAGCCTTATTGGAGCCTGAGAAAAATGGAAAAACCCATAAAAATGATTCAGCCTCTATTGAAAAATGTGATGTTTTGTTCATCATGAAATTTTCACATTAATTTTTATTCGTTTAAATGTTGCATTAAAATATTACTTACCTTGATTACTGAGAGGTTTTTTACACCCCTTAAATGTTGCACAAGTACCTAAGAACTCAGTAAATGTTAGTGGTTCTCATTTTACCATCACACATCACTGCACGACACAAATTAGCACTTAATTATCTACTGCCTTGTATTGGTCATTGTTTCAGTCCTTATGTCCTATTTTCCCAACTAATCTGTATCCTCATTAAGGGCAAAAATTATGTCACATATCTTTATCCCTAAAACTATTATGTACATAGGAGGCTGAACCATGCACTTGACCAGCGATTGCTGATAACCCATGGTAGACAATTTACCACTCTACTATTCTCTAATTGTTTCATGTATTTGAAAGTTTTGTTTCACAATACTTTCAGGGATGACATGTGGCATATCCTGTCCCATGTAAGACATAAAGATGGGGTCACAGAGTCAAAGAACTGGCAGGGACCTTTGAGTTCATCTAATCCCACCTGCTCACTTATTACCTGATTCTCAGAGAGGTGGCATGATATGGCCAAACCAATCAGTGATTGAGCTGGGATGAGAATTCAGGGCTCCTGGGTACTTTTGACTCCTGTACTTTGTAATTTTCTTTGAGCTCTCGATCCCTGTTGAGTAGCAAACACAGGGTTCTGCATGCAGGAAAAATTCAATAAATTATTGATTTCTGGAATTTGAGCAATCTTTCCTTAAAAGGAAGTATAAGAAGTCATTGCCTGGGAAGTGTATAAGATTTCCCAACTATCCATAAATCCTGATTCAGTGTGGCAAATTAGTTAAGAGAATACTGGATTTGGAGTTAACAAAACTGACTTTAAGACATGGCTTTACTATTTCCTATTTATGAGATCATATGTGAAATTTAGTTTTTAGTTTAATTTTTCTCATCCATATCCTGAACATAATAATGGTACCTACCTGCCATGTAGAGTTGTGAAAAATGATACAAAACAAAAATCCATAAAGAATATAGTACACTACCTGAAACATGGTAAATGCTCAATAAATATTAGCAATTATCACCATCCTAAAAGTAAGCCCCCAATATTAGGTGGACTATAAGGGCAGATGGATAGATTTATATGCACGGTTCCATAATATACCCATATTTTTGTAGTATAGTCGACAAAGATTGGGAATGGAGAACTGACTTATCAGTCGAACACTTAATGATTATGCTATATCTATCCCATGAAGGCTCATAAATATCTCTTATTCATGTTATTCTGTGGTATCGCAGTTCCATACAACCATGACAAGGACTTTTAGAATTTCAGCTCCTGAAATTTTACAGATTTCTAAAAGCACCAGGAGTTCAGGTCAGCAGAATATAAGGAGGGCCTTGTCCTAGACTCCTAACCAATTCCACTTTTGGTTCCATTTCAAGACAAAATAAACTATGTTAGCCAGGATGCTCTGTGAATAAGCAGGAGCCTGGACATAGAATAAGACATTCCATGAGTTGGAACACTGCCGGCACAAGCCTGGTGCTGTGAACAATGAAAACTCAGAGAAACCAGTCTACAACTAAAGGCACACAACACTCACCTGCTTTTATTCTTTTGCCCTCCCTGAAAAGCAGGAGCCCAAGCCCAAACTTAGATGACTCCACAGGAAGGCATGAAGAGGAAGTCTGTGAAAAGTATCCTGTTTTTTAAGATGCAGAACAAGGGTGGAAGAAAGACCTGGATATTCCAGATTTCCAATCAAAGGTCACAATTTTTGCAGCATTTTTATTCCCAAATCTTCAAACCACTTCACCTGATCTGACATTAACTTCCCAGTGAAGCAGCTCACTGAGCCCACAAAACTTTAAAAAGCACTTAACTTTCTGTTCAAAACTCTTTGTCAAGGAAAAGGAGGGGAAATTATAAACATAACGTTTTTTTCATCCTGAGTCAAACCTCCTCCATTGGCAATCTGAAAGTTTTCTTAAAATTCAAGATTTCCCAAAAGCAAGGTGATAGTCTCAAATGGATCCTAAAGCATAAAAACAAGAACATTAATGGATTTAAACTGGTAAAAAATCTAGGATAGTTAAGAGTATTAAGCTAATCTCTTAGTTTTGATAAATGCACCATTGCCTACATTTAATGGTAAACATTAGAAAGCTGAATGAAAAAGGTAGACAGGACCTCTGGATTTATCTTTGCAGATTTTCTGTATATACAATAATGCCAGAGTGTATTTAATTGCTTATTAAAATAGCAAAAAGTAAAAACTCAAGGTTTCTTTGTTGAAGAACCATTATCTGGTGGGTGGGAAGGATGGGGATTATTATTCTCTCTCTCCCCAGTGAAAAGTGCATTAGAAGGACAGCTATTTCCATCCAGCTTTTCACTAGAGATAGAATAAAAGAAGGTGGCCAACAACTTTTCCCATCAAAGTAATATGTTGGAAAGGTCAAGAGAATTGGGCCTTGGGGTCTCCCGTCTGTATAGTGGGGATAACGAAACCTCTCACAAGCAGGAGCTGGGCAGGAGGCATTTCCCTTTGCTCCTTCTCAGGACATTCCCACAGGCAGCTCCTGACAGCCCCAACCCACCCCAGGGAAGCTCTCCGACGTAGTCTCTCGGAGTGGAACCAACTGTTCCTCTGTCTTGTCACACAGGGTCCCCCATGTCCCTGACTTCCAAGGAGCTGTTGGACAGCTTAGTTCCTAGACTGCAAACAGTGGTTTCCCAAACTCACTTCTCGAGGGCAGCTCACACTCTGCTGGGATCCTGCCAGGCCCTCTGCTAACAACAGCTCTATCCCTGCACTACTTTTTAAAAAACAGCCCCTTCTCTATCACTGCGTTGGAACAGGGAGACCGAGAAACCTACCACATACTTGCTGAAATACTTTTCAGTTGAAAGAAAGAAGAAAAACAAGGAGCCATGAGCTGAGGCAGGGCCAGCCCTGCTCCACGAAAGGCAGTGGCACTTTCTTTGCAATACCACACCATGGCCCATTTCTAGAGTAACCTCTCTCCCTTCGGCTTGGCCCAACTTTAAGTACAACATTCAAATGTACCATTGAATACACCTTGCTGCACCATTCAAATGCACTCGACTCACTGTCTTTTGCTTCAAGGAAACACTTAAATTAAACGGGTCTGGTCATTTCATGGCTGGGCAGAGCCCATCCCTCTGCCCGGCTTTGGTCTTGTGGAGAAAGAATATTTGGTGAAAGTGCCAAGTTTCTATGTCCTACCTCCATTGGGTTGTGAATTTTCTTAACTAATCTCTATTCCAAATGTTCTGCCTTATTTTTCCTAGAAACCATTTGCATTTATTAGAACTTAAAAATATTTCAGCGTGTAAAGTATTCTTACCTAGATGGTCTCATCTGCCTAAAGGTAGCCACAGAGTCTGCCACAAGCTCTCTTTAGAAACGGTTAGGGTACCTATTGGGTTCATGGGTTCCATCGAGGACTTTTGTCATGCTTTTTGGCCATATACTATCTGAACCCCCTTCCTGTTATGGGGAGGCCTTCTGCCTGTGAGGTTGAGCTGAGCTCCTCCTGTGGAGGTCAGCACTTTAGATATTTGTTTCATCAGCCTCCCTTGCACCTGGAGAGCAGGTCACAAGCTAGGCTGCACCAGTCAAATGCACCATTCAATTCCAACTTTCAATTGGAAACTAGTGATACAAAAAAAGCAGGAGTCACACAAAATCTACTATGGCAACAGGAACAACTTCATCCAACTTGCTGAAGTATCAGCTGCAACAGACTTAAGGGCAGTTTCTAGCACCTATGGTTAGTGTGGCATGAAAAAAAAGCTGCAGTATTTATACCCATAGCAGGAGTGGAACTGAATTTTCACCAGACTAGGTCTCTAGCACAATCTGAATACTGTTTCTGGCTGCATAACCTCTGAGTCTTGCCCTGAGACCTTGCTGGAAAATCTATAAGCCAGGGCCAGCTTCAAAGGAATGCAACTTGTGCAATAACCTGGGACCCCAGGTTCAGCAGGGCCCTATGCCCAGTTTAACATTCTGCCATTGCCATCTGGCAATTTAAAAAAAAAAAAATTTTTTTTTTTGTTTTGCAGTTTTTGGCCAGGGCTGGGTTTGAACCTGCCACCTCTGGCATATGGGGCCGAAGCCCTACTCCTTTCAACAAGAGACCTCACGTTTTCATTTTCTTTGGGTCCTGAAAATTATGTGGTCAATCCTGCTGTGAGCTAGTTAATATACGTTAGGTCAAGGAGTTCCTAACCTTCTATGTGCATGAGTCCCTTGATGGTCTGGCAAAGCCTAGGAAGACTGGGAGGATTGTTTAAAATCCACCAAATAAAATATATAGAAAAATCATATTGAAATATAGCTAACACCTTAAAAAAGAAAAATACAGAAACAAATACTGGTGCATCGGAAAGATGGATGGAGTTGTCCCCATTACCAGAGTGGATTTTGTGTGACTCCTGCTTTGTTGTATCACTAGTTTCCGATTTAAAAGCACACACAGGTGCATTAAATTACACCCGTGATTTGCATTTTTGCATTAAATAAACCTAACTTCTGTTATTCAGAAGTAGTAATGCACGTGGGTCGTATGTGGATCACCTGCAACAAGCAGAATGCGACTTGAAACTATCTCTGATTTCCAAAGGTGATGAAGTCACAGGTATTTTGTTGCTAAATTCAGTGAAAGACTATTGAGAAAACAGGGATCCAAGTCACAGAGCCCCTAAACTTTAAACAGGAAAAGCAAATTAAGACCCCTGATTTAAATAAATTCCCTTTCTGCTTATATCAGCCAAAGTTGTCATTTTGTGGCTAACAACCAAGAACTCTGTTGGATACAAGTAAACCTATAAACCAGGGGCCAGGACTAGCCATGGGTATGCCACAGTTCTCCACGGAAAACAAGCAATCACAATAGTCACGGTGGCTCTGGATGACTCAAGGATATATCCAACACAGCCCTGACTTCAGCTGTTAGGGTCTTAGAGGAGTGAGACAGTGTATAAATAATGGCACTCAACTGTGCTATCTGTGTGGGGGGAGAACCACGGGAATCTAGATGGCTAAACAAGTGGAGATCCCTTCTAGCTTTGACTGTCAGCTGTTAATAATGGCTTTGCACTGTGAGGAGGGAGATGAGACACAGCCATATTGTGGGTTACTCCAAACCCACAAGATGATGAATATTTCTCTTCCTCAATTTCCCAAATCCTAGTCCAGATTTCTTTATTCTAGCCTAGATTCCCCCCTCAGATATTTCAACATGAGTTTGCTTTTTGTCTATTGCATAGGAAATATGTTCATAATATACCTCTCTAAGTATTATTCTCCTCTCCTCCTTCCACTCTTTTTTAGGGGGGAGAGAGAGTGTGGCTCAGGAATCTTTTGGGGCAAAGGAAATATCTATCCTTTGGACACTTGAGAACCCTGAATTTAGCAAAAGTAGAAAACAATCCATGTGCAGACATCTTGAACTTCTCAGTTGATTCATATCCATTACTACACTTGGGTTCTAGGCGTATATTGTTATTCGTATTTTGGAGATGAGGAAACTGAGGTTCAGAGAAGTTACGATTTGCTCGTGGCCACAAGGCAAGGTAACAAAACTAGAAGAAAAACCCAGAGTTTCTTGCCCCTTAGCTCAGCGTGCTGTGCTCCACCTGCGACTCTCCCATTAGCACATCGTAACATGGGGGACGGCTGCATCTGAAGGGGAAGTACATTCAAGCTGATCAGTGAAAAACCAAGAAATACACACCCCAAATTCTGAAGAGCAGGTGTCACCTGAGAGAGAAATGGCTCAAGAAAGAAAAGAGAACACTGACTCCTCCAGCCCCTAATGTGGTTGATTAGATCTCTCAATATAGCATAGAATCTAGTTGGCTAGGGACCAGCCCAGAGTCCATCCCCTTCCTGCCTAGAAGTTATACTCATAACAGCAACGGCAGGAAAAAGGCTTCATGGACATAAAAATAAAGAAGCTTTCTATTTTTAGCAGGGCTGCAGCTGTGAGAGTTCCATTCTTGCTTTTCAGCTGCAGCCTTCGGAGGGAGCAGAGGCAAGGGTGGTGGGGCTGGAGGAGGGGAGCCACATTTTCCGTTGTTGAGCTAATTGCACGCAGGCCACAGAAAACCAGTGTCCAGCCTGGAAGTCTCTGGAGTCTGCAGGTCTGGAAAAACTGGAGAGTGTCCACCAGGAAGCCAGCCCTGTGATTGAGCTATTTTCTGGCCATATATAGAAATAAATAATCTTTCACCCACAATGGTTTTTAGAGCCATGAAAACTGTGTTGCCTGGTGACTCCATTGGAGGAGTGAAAGATAAGCCTGCAGATTTTTTCCCCCTCTTCCCTTAGGCTCTAAGGAAATCAGATCCAGCATCTTTCAGGCTTATACTCTGTGCTCAGAATTCCTGATGAGCCTGCAGCATTTTGTCCCGGCCCATCCCTAGCAGACAGCTGGCAACATCAGGAGCTTGAGAAAGGAAACCCTCCCACTGGAGGTGGGGAGAACCAGGAGCTGCAGTTTCTTCTTTCTGTTTGCCTGGATTGAATGTTGTGAGAGGGAGTTCCAAGGCAGACCCAGAGGAGGGGCAGAGACATCCTTGCCTATAAGTGTCCCAGCAGCTCCAGGAGAAGTGTGCACCTAGTCTGGTTTCAGAAGCTCCTCCGTAGCCCTGCTGCCACACCCTGACCCCACATCACGTTTGATTATGTGCTTTCCCTGCTCGTGACCCTTTTCATGCATTGTCTGACTATACTTTCAGTTCTTCAGGAGGGGACAGAACTGCAGGCCCCAAAGGAATGCTGAGTAAGGACAGAACCCAGTGCTCTGGGTGCTGACAAGGGGGAACATGCAGGAGGAAGGGCTCTGTGCTCATTCCCACTTAGAAATGTGCCTACAGCTTCCCAGATCTGGCCCTGTGGTCAACCATCTTCTTACACTAGCAAATGTTGACTTAGTGTCCCTACTCTCAAGAGCTTACAGTCCAGCGTGAACAGATAAACAGGCAGTTTCATTGCCATGAGGCAGGCGCCCTGCGAGGGGAGCACAGAGCCCTGTGGCATAGGGAGGCTTCTATCAATCCTGGAAAGTCAAGGGGACCTTTTTAAAGGAGACAGCAGCTGATCTGGGACCCCAGCAGTTAAAGGTTGGGCAGGGGTAAGAGCTTCTCCTCAGACGGTCCCCCATGGAAGAACATTGGAGCTCATTCAAAGCACTCAAATAATAATATAGCAGTGCTAAAAAGTGTGAGAACTTAACCCAAACACCTCAAAGTCACTTCATTTCTACTGCCCAACAACACTTACCGTATTACCCAATAATATGAACCAAGTAAAGCAATTGCTGTCAAATTAGAAAGAGAAGAGAATATTATAATTTATTTGAATGTGAATGTCCATAAGCCCTAGAATGCTGGGGATGGAAGGGGTCATAGAGGGGGCCATACAGACCCCTGAACCTTCTCTCCAGGTATACCAGTCCCCTCTACAGCACCCCTCTCAGGTGGTCATCCAGCCTCTGTGAGAATTGTTTCAGGAAGGAGGAACTCATCACTGATCAAGGCAACGATTCAGTTAGTTTTAAAGACAGGAAGTAGAGTAGATAGTGGCTTTTTACCAGTTTGGAGTTCCTGATTCCAGTCTCTCTCCACTCTCATGAATCCTGCAAAAGCCCTCCAGATTAGCTTTCTTTGAGAGTGGTCAGTTTATTATTAAAAATTTGTAGTGACTCAAACTACCTACATACAAATTCTAATCTCCTTCTAAAAGATTAGAATCGCCCATACCAAAATGCTATGTGTGTGATAACATTGGTTATCTTTGGCTTCCAGAATTATAGGTGATATTTTATTTTAGGCTGAAAATTCCTACAAGCCATATCATGTATTATATCACAGTGCCTATTTAGCACGGTACAGAGGTTATAGTAGGTTCTTCATAAATATTTGCTAGTGGGAGGGTGGATGGATGGATGAGATTCCATGGGCTGTAGGTATTTAGCTCAGTTAGAACACAACTCTAATGCAGTTTCATGTCCTGTGACACTGTGCTTCTCAAACTGTCACGCACACATTTTAGGAGGTATATAAAAATGTATGTCAAGTATACACGAAACCACAGGACATCAAATAATGTCTCCCTAAAGGAGACAATATAGGGATACCCCAGTGGGAAAACGTGAGCAATGCTTTCCCAAGTGCAAGAATTCCCTGCAAGGCTGATATCCATATTTTGCATGAGTTCCAGGAGTGTCCAATCTTTTAGCTTCTCTGCACCTCATTGGAAGAAGAAAAGTTACCTTGATTCACACATTAAGTACACAAACACTAACAAAAGCTGATGAGCAAAAAAAACTAAAAAAATCCATGCATAAAAAAAAGTCCTCACATAATCCACTTGTGGCCCATGGGTCAAACAGCCCTGAAGGCTTCACAGATACCCTCGGATGACCATTTGGATATCCCACCAAGAAAACGTTCCTAGAATGTGTCATCCATCCAGCACACTGCAAGTAGGGACCACTGGGCTCTGCAAGTCGCAGATACCCACCAACGTTCTTCCCAACCGAAGTTAGATCGAAGTGAATAATACAGGTGAAACATCATTGTAAACTGAAAATTTACAGAGTTCCAGGCATTATTACTGTTGTTGTTATGATTCCAGAATCAGTTAAAACGATTCTGTGCCACAAATATCTCACACCTATTCAGGTGACTAAAGTGAGCAGCAGCAGAGCTCTGAATTCAGAATGTTCTGGGTTGAAATCCAAATCCAGACCACAGTCTCATTTATTTTTGCATAGCTAATATTTTACAGGGAACTAGGAACCTACATGTGCTGAATAAATGCGTTTTTAACCATTTGTTGAAATCTCAGTCCGCCACTTATTCAATCTTGGACAAATATATTTTAAGTTTTCCAAATCTCACTTTCTGCATCTATTAGACTTGGTATGATAACAGTACCTCACAGTGTTGTTAGAAATTCCAAGGCAATATATTTAAGCTGCTTAGCACAGTGCCCAGCACACAGGCAGCAGAAAGTCAGTAGTAGTTAAAGCAGAGAGTGTATTCTACAACTTGACATATGAAGGCTGTCCCATTTTTTTTTTAATGATGTTTTTCCAGCCCTTCCTTTTACCTGTTATGAACAAGCCAGACTTGGGAAAGGAAGTTTATTTGTGGCAACACCAATGTTCTGAGTCACCGAACTAGTTAAGGAAGCAAATTTCAAATCCACAGTTACTTTGTGGGCCCTTGGGGCAAAAAGAATGAACAAATTCAGCCTTCACAAAAACTTCTGCCAGAATGAATGTGCTGGGCAGAGCAAGTTCCCAGGAGTCTCTCTAATCAAGTGACAAGAAAGGCTCTACCTAGTCCTAGTCCAGTAAGTGCTCTGTGACACCCATGCAATGGGTTCACTCAATAAGCCAATAAGTAAACCCACCCCCAAGAGAAGAACAGAGGACAGGAGGAAGGATGGAGAGAGGCAAAATGAGCGCATTATGGGGCTCTCCTCCCTACCCCTTCACCCAGATCCCCATGACAAAAATGGAATCCAGAAGCCTCCTCTTTACATTTGAACAGCGCCAATGCTGAATCCCATCAAAGAGCCCTGAACAGTAGTCCCGGCCACTTTACAACTGTCAGCGATGGTGCTGTGAAACTAGCTTTTAAAGACACAACTCTGGGGGGCTGTGAGCCAGAAAAGAAAATGAAAACTGAGCCCCTTCTCACCCCAGAGGTATAATCACGAGGCCTTCCAACCCACTCCTCACCCTGACCCCCATGCTGGAATAGCCGAGCATGGTGCTCTATCTCTAGAACTCACAGAAGCACTGGAGAAGGCACAGAGTGCCTTCTGGGGCTGAGGGGCATGGGGGGGGGGGCGTTGTGTGGAGACATGTGGATCATTAGCAAAGACATCCAAGAGTTTCCTAAAGGTCCCCCCATGCCGAGATTTGGAATTAGGGGCATTAAAGTAACATTTTTCCAGATATCCTGGATGCCATATTGAAGACATTTGGGACACTGCATTAAAAAGAGCTCCCAAGAGGGCGGCGCCTGTGGCTCAGTTGGTGGGGCGCCGGCCCCATATGCCGAGGGTGGCGGGTTCAAGCCGGGCCTCGGCTGAACTGCAACAACAACAACAACAACAACAAAAAAAAAAAAAATAGCCGGGCGTTGTGGTGGGCGCCTGTAGTCCCAGCTACTCGGGAGGCTGAGGCAAGAGAATCGCTTAAGCCCAGGAGTTGGAGGTTGCTGTGAGCTGGGTGATGCCACGGCACTCTACCGAGGGCCATAAAGTAAGACTCTGTCTCTACAAAAAAAAAAAAAAAAAAAAAAGAGCTCCCAAGAAAAGTATATTGTTGCTGTTCTTTTTAGAGGAGCTTTCATAATCAGCGTAATTTATGTCAGAATTAGATAATTTAGGAGGGAAAGTCTAAACAGAAATCTAATTGCAGGAGCTAAATATGCTACCCTGTACGAAAGCAGATACTCAAAATCTGTTCAGAAGTTGAAAGCCAAAAGAAAGAAGCAATGCGTTGTACATGGGCTGGAAGGCTCAGGCAGAAGGAACAAGGTTTTGTCCCTTTATAAGGGTAAAGGCCACAGAGACTGTAGAATTAGGGAGGCTCTGTTGGTGCTGCCCATGGCTCAAATCCAAGCTCTGTGGAGGCCGGGACTCTTGTTCACGAAGACCCCCCAACAGGTGCACAGCCTGTAAGAGCACATTGGGCCACCCTGAACTCCTGGACCATGCGGAGCATATCTCGGCTTCCTGCAGTTCTTTTTATGGATCTGCTATTCACCCTTCTGGAATCCACTTACGTTGCCAGTCTGTGCTACCTCTGGGAGGTAATCCATTCCATAAATTCATTACCTGCTGTGTGCAGTAGTACTTCCGCTAACTTGTCCCAGACTTGCCTCACTGTGGTTCCAAGGCCCTGCTGTATTTCAGGATCTGATGAGCAAGTCTGCGCTCATCTTATCCACACCATTTATAGTCGGATCATTTCCTCCTAACATCCTTCTCCTTGTCAGCAGCCCTTCTGCCTGCAGTCAGCTCCTCAGAGCACCAGCGTGCTCTGATCTCTCCTTCTAGAGCAGTGGTTTTCTTTCCCTTTCTTTTCTTTTTTTTTTTATTTCAAAATATTAAGGGGGTCCAAGTCTTTTAGATTACATAGATTGTTTTTATAATAACTTGACTGGTTGTAGGTGCGGCCATCACCCAAGTAGAGTTCACTGTACTCCTTAGGTTGGTTTATTCTTCTCCCCTCTCTCCCCCTCCCCCAGTTGATTTCCACTTAACTTTACTTCCCTCTGTGGACATATGTGCTCATCGGTTAGTTTCAATTTAATAGTGAGTACATGTGCTTGTTTTTCCATTCTCAAGATACTTCACTTAAGAGAATAGTCTTTGGTTCCATCTAAATTGTTCCCAAAGGTATTAATTCGTCCTTTTTATGGCTGAGGAGTACTTCATGGTGTACATATAAAACTTTTATTAATATTAAACCACTCATGAATTGATGGGCACTGGGTTGATTCCAGAACTTTGCAATTGTGAATTGTGCTGCAATAAACACTCAAGTGTAGGTATCTTTTTTTTTTTTTTACCAGACTCTCACTCTGTTGCCCCAGCCTAGAATGCTGTGGCGTCATACCCAGTGCAACCTCAAATTCCTGGGTTTTAGCAATCCTCTTGCCTCAGCCTCCCAAGTACCTAGGACTATAGGTACCCCCCACAAGGCATGGCTAGTTTTTCCATTTTTAGTAGAGACCGGGGTCTTGCTCTTGCTCAGGCTGGTCTTGAACTCCTCAGCTCAGATGATCCACTCACCTCAGCCTCCCAGAGTGCTGGGATAGCCCAGTGTTTTTCAACCTTTTTTATCTCATGGCATACTTGAACCTATAGTTAAACTTCTGCAGCACACTTAAATTATGTTAATCAAAAAAAGAGTAAAAAAAAATACTTACCATTCTTTGAGCTTATTTTAAAAATAATTTAATTAATGATCTTTTTTGCTGCACACCAGTGAAAAATCATTGCTCTAGAGCCTCATACGTGTTGCCAGCAAGAATACACTACAGTTTCAGATAAAGTAAAATCGTGTTCCCAACTTACTATTTCCACACCTAAAGAATGTGCCCATTTTTGCACAGCATTGTTCTGGGTACAACCACATTTTATTAGACATTGCTTCTAGACCCAGGGAGTTTGCAAACGGATACCATAGGTGGTACCATAGGTGGATCCGTTCTAGCCAATACTGCTAGTCAATCTGTCTGAAACAGGGCATTACTTAGAAAGAAAAGCAAGTGTAAGCATCTGTAGCCTTTAAAGCTGGCTAACATGTAATACTTACTTAGTACTCCACTGATGTTCACAAAATAAGTGGGGGGTGGTCACTCAAAAGGGCGTTAAGACATATGGTCTCAGTTCACAAATCTGCTTATGTTGGCTTCTTTTTTTGGTAATTAAATGCTAATACTTTGTTTCATTCCATGTCATGCCAACTAAGCTCTTGACCACCTTCAAATACCCTTACTGAAAACAAGAAAAATAACAAGGATTAAGCAAATTGTAACAGCACTGCAGCTGCCCGGGGCCATTCATTACTTCACAGGAGTTGGGATTTCACTGCCAAGAGAATAAAATAGTAGATGGATGCTCTCATTTGCTTTTTCACAAGGGATGCATCATCCACCAAGAGTGGGAACATCCTGGCCAGATGCCTGATCCTATTCTTCTGCCATGATTATACCTCCTAGTAGTCTCAATACATCAACAGACTGCAGCTTTGGCAATCCATGGTGAACAAATCCACCATCTTGCCCCCCATAGGTATGTCCCCGAAATGTCTGCCACAGAAGTTATCAGACTTTTTACTGAGATACCCAGAGATGCCACCTTATAAATGAACTCCTAGTTTTCTGTCTACTATCTGACAGCCATGTCCACGAAGCCCTGAGCTTGAGCTGATCGCCTCAGTTCCTCTCGCTTAGTTTCTTCCTGTTTTCTCTTAAAAGCAACCCTACATACTTTTCACCTTGGCCAGAACATTTGTAATGTTGCCCTAAATTTCCAGGAAGGTATTTCCTAAAGCCTTTCCCCAGTAGGTGTCAATTCCAGGCCTGCACATTATTCCTGCTCGTATGGAATTCCTTCATGGAAGGCGATTTCCCCTCCTACTGGATGATATAGTGGGAACAGGATGGATTGGGGGTTGAAAATACTTGTCCTGGCTCCACCATGTCTTAGCAGTGTGACCTTGAGGAAGTCACTTGGCTTCCTCTGAACCTCAGTTTTTGCATACTACATCTCATAAATGTCTTATGGGAGATTGAATGATATATTGTGCATAAAGCTCCAGGTAGAAGGAGATCTCCATTCCCAAATCCTCAGGGCAGCGTCTAAGGCCTTACTATCATCTACCCCCAGTCCATCTTCCTTAAACCCTCCTACACTCTATACACTGGCCTTAATCTCCAAGAGTTTTTCATTTTGTTTAGTTTCTTATTTATTTATTTTTGAGACACAGTCTCACTATGTTACCCTGGGTAGAGTGCGGTGGTGTCACAGCTCACAGCAATCTCAACTCTTAGGCTCAAGCGATTCTCTTGCCTTAGCCTCCCTTGTAGCTGGAACTACAGGCACCTGCCACAATGCCTGGCTATTTTTTTTTGTTTGTTTGTTTGTTTGTTTAGCAAGCTGGGGCTGGGTTCCAACCCACCAGACCTGGTGCATATGGCCAGTGTCCTAACTACTGAGCTATAAGCGCCAAGCCAATCTCCAAGAGTTTTAGAGGAACCAATTATATGTAGGTAGACAATTGTAGGCTCAAAGTGTCATTAAAGATTGGGACATGTCTAATGAGAAAGCTCATCTCTAGAGATTGGTCTTTGGGTCATCAGAGCCGTAAGGCTCTGCCAAGTCTAGTGCTGAAAGCCAATAGCTTTGTTTCCTAGCTTGGTAAACACATCTGTCCAGGTAAGGTCCTCATTCTGTACACTTCCAAGCAGTTTCTTGAGTCCACTGCTAGGCCTCCTCTTCCCTAAAAACTCTAACTTCTTGAAGAGCGGAACCTTCTACTCCCTGCTAAGCCCTACTTCTCAGCTCACCTACTTCTGGGACCCCTCTTGTTCAAATGCAGATTGGATTTCTGGGAAGAAGGTCTCATCTAACCTTCCTTTGAAAGAAAACTTTTCTTTCTCTTTCCTTTACCATTCTTGGCATTTTTGGCTGGAGTGCTGGGTTTTCTCTTTGGTCTTTCAACTCAGAGCCATATGGCTCCTCCTAAATAAACAGAAAGGGATACCTTGATCCTCAGTTGTAACAGTTGGTTATACCACTCATTTTAATGTCCACTCTCAGCAGCCCAGGTAAGGTCCTTACTCTCACCACTGCTCAGGCACAGTCAGTGGAGATGAAGTCCCAGTTTGGTACCTGGCATCTGGCAAAAACAGCCAAGGGGCAGAATCTCAGGCCCGTGTCAGGGAAGGACATCCCAAAATGACTCTGAGAAGGCCCCTACATACTCCATAGCAAAGTCCCAGCATCACTCCTTTTCCTCACTCACCTTAACCTTGGGGGCACTGCACAAGCTCCCTGCCCTGGGTCATCAGAGCCTTATGTCTGCAATCCCATAGCCAACACTGGCACAGGCCTTGTCATTTCCTAGTGTCCCAGCTGTTTGGACCCGAGAGAGATGAAGAGCAACTGAGATGAGAAGGAAGAACCCCTAAGAACCTTTTAAAGTCAGCTTTTTCCTCCATTTTTGCTTCTGACAGCTCCCGGGGTACACAGTTTTCCTAAATGTCTTCTGTGAGTAGCACAAAGTCTTTTTTTTTTTTTTTAATTATTAAATCATGGCTGTGTACATTAATGCGATCATGGGACACCAAAGTAGCACAAAGTCTTTGTGGAGAAATCACATGCACCCCTTGAAGCACACAGCTTTAACTACAGGACCTGTCATTTTCCCTTGTCCAGATAAGGCCCTGTGGCCTTCACTCCACCTGCCCTGGGGTCTCTCTCCCGAGGGCCTCCCACCCCCTTTCCAAGACGGCGCCTGTGTGAGACAGCAGTCGCTGTTTTCCCTTAAGCTGGGCTTGCCCAGAGTTGTCTCCGGTTCTGGGAACACTGGCGCGTCTGTGAAAGAAACTGGGGCTGAGGAGGGCGGCGGTGTCCTGAAGGAGGCGTGTTCTGCGACGGCGGGGGCAAAAACAAGCCACGGCTGGGCGGAGGAGGGGCAACTGGCGGGAAGACGAACAGCGAGGGCGCGTCTGGGGCGTGTGCGCCTACGTCCAAGGGCACCCGTGGGCTGTTGGCTACGGTGGAAAGCTTGGACCGAGCCCAGAGAGTGGGAAAGACGGCGAGCCTGATTCAGGAAGTCGTGCCTCTGACATCAGGGGCAGGACAGAGTTGGAGCGAAACCTCAAGTATGCCAGGCGGCGGCCGGCGGGAGCGCAGGGGACCCAGAGGGCGCTGAGCGCGTCGGGAGCGGCAGGTACGCGCCGGGCAGGGGCGGGCGCGGAGCGGCACCCACTGACCCTTCCGCCGGCCACCGGCCGCCACTCCACGGCCAGCCGGTGCCACACGCCTGCAGGAAGCCCTCCCGCGGACTGAAAGGTGAGTTTCAAGACTTTCTGGTTTTGCTGTTTTTTTTTTTTTTTTTTTTTTTTTTAATACATTTTAAGCTGCCCTGGGTTTGGAAAGGGACGTCCCACTCCTTTCTTTGGAAGGATGGGACCAGCCCCAGAGGTAAGTGAGATTAAAAAATTGTTTCTAAATAGCCTCCTGCCCCTTTGCAACTTGTGTTCTAGTCTCCCTCCTTGCTGATTCTCAGCAGTCTTCCATCTGCTTCTGGGCTGAGTCCACATGGGTTTGGGTGGAGCGCACTTACTCCAGTTGACAACAGCTGCCGGTAGGGACAGATGGATGTTCTGTTTACCACTGAGAAAGTGAAGTCCTGAGACCCTCCAGATAGCATCACCGGACTTGATGTATCTAAATCCTTCTAGGTAAAGCCAAACGTTTTATGGGGCTAAAGAACTGACCAAAAGGAAAATGTGGCCTGGAACCAGGGGCGGAGTGGGAACCTGTCTACTATTCTCAGAGTCTGGGGAGTCTGCTGTGACACAAAGTGCTTCCTAAAGTCTTTGACTCTCTACATGGTCCCACTCCCAGCTCCCATCCCACCCATGAAGGTAGAAGGGGAGACATAACAAAACCTGTTTTCTCAGCATTCTGAAGAGCGTTACCGGAATATGTTACGTAAAAATAGAGTTAAGTATGCTATAGATGTTGGCTGGCATGAACACCAGCCCTACGTAACTGAAAAAGAAACTGAAGCAGAGATAAGCAGTTGCCCTAATTTAACAGAGAATGCTGGCATGTGGCAGCTAGCATGTGGTGCTGCTACCTTGCCAGGCTGCTCCCTTGATCCTGAGGAAGAGAAGGAAAAGTGCACAGGGGTATCTCAGAATTCTGCACCTTCCTTCCAAAGGTGCATTTCATTCACCCGGCTCTAGTTCATAAGAACCTGAAGCTAATTTTAAGGAACATTCATTCTGAAGGCCTGTTGGGTAACCGGAGAGTCTTGCATTACAAAGAGCAGGATTTAAAGATATCATTGATGTGTCTTATTCCTAACTCTTTGACAAATGGTTTGCAAGTTCTGCCTAAAGAATTCTCCAAGAGTGTCACCAGCCTCTAAGCTGAGTTGGTTCTACCGACCACTTAGTCTGATGTGCCTGCCTTCCCCCCAGAGCTGGGCTGGGCAGGCAGCTGTATAGGAAAATCTAATCAAGTCCTTTTTTGTCTGAAATTCTGCTTCTCCATCCCACCCCATATACAATTTTAAGAAAGAGATACCTCCCTACATTGTCAGTGTTTTGTCTATGGAATGAAAAGAGGATGACTTCTGCCCCTTTTCCCTCAAGAGTAGACACAAGAGAACAATGAACACTCAACCAGCAAAGTTATTGATCTCATCAAAGAGGGAGGTACATTCAACATTTGCGGTGCCTACCTTGTGCAGGGCAGTGTGCCAGGGCCTTACAATCCAAAGATTATGAGATGATTTCTCCTTTTGAGGAACCCTGATCTAGGCTGGATAATTCCTTGCCCAGGAATTACCTGTGAAGTCCCCACTGCAGAAGTGATGGGTGAGCAGATTCTTAAAAATGACTGTAAGTTCCCAGGGAAAGGGTATTGGGAACAAAGGGAAGGGCATATGCAAAGTCAATGGCAGGTGGGGAAATGCCATGGTTATTACGCTGCTGTACTTTGAAAGGTGAAATCTCACCTTGTAGCAGAGGGAAGCAATTTTTGTTTTTTAAGCTGGGGAAGGATCTGATCAGATTTGTGTTTGGAGAGAAAATTTATGGCCAGATGGAGGCATAGTTAACAAAGATCTCAACTTAGACAATGGCAGTGGGAACTGAGGAAAGGGAATGGATTTTAGGAAGTGGAATCAAAAGGACCTGGTGACCAAGTAAATGCTGTAGGGGGAAGAATGAGTGGAACAGAGAGTGATCATGAGATGCTCAGCAGGGTGGAGACGGAAGGTACCTTGTAGAGTCATATAAACTAAGAGAAGAAGTGGGCTTAGGAAGCAGATTGTGGGAGAAGGCAACAATTAACACTTTGGACATATTTCAGTTGGATATGCCCAGGAAATGCCCAGGTGGGGACATATGGTAGGCAGTGGGATATATAGATCTAAGCTCAGGGAAGGGTGGAGCCTGCTACAATTTAACCGTCCCAGATGTTGTACATAAAAGCGGTGTTAAAGGCAACTAACGAGGCCTATGATAGCACTATCAGTGAAACCACACTGGTACTGAAGAGCCTTAAATTGTCAGTAGTGGCCTGTATAGATATCATTTCACATCATATGGTGACTTCCCAAGGTGTCCTGCAGGGTAGTTCTAAAATGGTGGCGAGAATTCTCAGTTAGTGGCATACAGGTAGTACAGATGCATCTAACTAAACAAGACAGTCCTCAGGAATGACTCCCCCATGTGAAAAATGAATATTTAGTTCAGTGATAAGATCCACCAAGACCTTTTTAGAACTCGTATCTATGTGAAAAAGTCCTGCCTTCACAAAATCAAGAAAGATGACCTGAGCAAACTAATTCCAGACCTTTACAGAGCAGTTCTTTGGGTATGACTGCCCAAGCCCAGATCAGGATCGCATGCAACCTGCATGGAAGAAAAACAACCTTGAACTTGGAGCTAGACCAGGTGTTCTCAACCTGTGGGTCGCGACCCCTTTGTAACAATGAAAATACATTGCGGCATTAGGAAGGTTGAGAACCACTGAGCTAGACAGATACATGTTCATTTGCTGGGTTGACCACTTATTAGCTGACATTGAACAAGTCTTCAAATCTCTCAGCTTCATTTCCCTTATATTTAAAATGAGGATAATTATTAATCACCAGGGCAATAGTTAGAATCAGAATCAAATTGAAAAAGAAAGTACATTTACTGTGCTACGTAAATTGTAAGACTCTATAAAAATGTGAGGAATTTTATTATTATTTCTAATCTTGCTTGAAGCTACCAAAAGCAGATGGATTGCATAGGTGTAAGAACTGGGCAACGTCTTAGCCCTAGACTTGCAGCCTTTTAATTGTATGTAATATTTTAAGGCAGTAATTATAAAAATCTCCTTCCATCATCTCAGTGATAATATCTCTTCCGGCCTCTTCCTTTTCCATACCTTAGCTATGCAGGTTGTTCACTGTGCAAGGACTCCAGGGAGCTCGTGGGGCTGAAAGCAGCTGTATTACACTTGCTAGGCCATGATCCCACCCCACTTGCACTTGAGTCTACCTGGGAAGGATGCTTTTTTCTAATCCTCACCAAAGCACTGCTTAAACCAAGAATGGCCCTGAATGTGAGCATCCGTTTGGCTTGGATATATGTTTGTGGTTTTCTCCTGTCCCGAGCACGGAATCCTGACATAGCCCAACCCAGTGAAGCTTGAATTTTATCCCAACATCAAAATTTCAAGTGAACACAGTTCTAACAGGGGCTGGCTACTGATGAAGAAAAGGAAGTAACCACAGATTCAGAGACTTCAAATAGAAAAACGCTTTAGAGACGAGGCAACCCCACCTCCTCACTTCTCAGATGAGCAAACTGAGGTTCAGGGAGGGGAAGTGCGTGCCCAGGTCACAGAGCTGGAGGGACCAGAATCTAAGCTCGGCCTCTCTCTGTCCAGGAGTACCCATTACTATCTGGGTCACTGTCACCTGGACCTTCTGTAGCCCAGACACTTCCAGGCACACAAATGCTGGTTAAGAGCTAAAATGAAAATTTTGCACTTGGAGGCTGAATCTTTCCCCTGACCTCCAGAGCAGGAGGTCTTAAAGAGATGCAGGTAGTTCTCAATCCTTAAAGCCACTTCCATATCACCCTCCATCTCTTCTGTTTCCTCAACTTCAAGCCTTAAGCTTTTCTTAGAAATTCCCGAAGACTGCTCAAGAAGGGAACTATATTGGGTGCCTTAATTTTAACAAAAACCCTTTTAGCCTCAAAGTTGTCAGGAAGAGTGTTTTGCCTCAGAGGTGAGAATGTGCTGGAGATCAGATGAGACGTCAAGTATCCACATGTGACCACTGGAGAAAGACCCCATGGGAGTAACAGGAGCTTATGGTGCACACTCGTCATGGGCACAATTAGAGAGATAAAGACAGTGTCATGATAGACCTTTTCCCTCCCCAAACAGCAAAGGAAAATCTACTGTAAGTTCTTTGAAGGGCAGTCCCAAGGGTTGGAGCCCAGATCAAGTTTCTGGCTTTTCACCCACATCGGTCGGAGCCATCTGAACAGATCATCTGGGAACATGAGTGGACATTTAGTGGAAATCAGAAAAGGGTAGCTAAGTTCCAAAATGAGCCTCACACAAACACAAGATTCCTTTCTCGGGGCACCTCCCAAGGGACCATGGAGTATCCAAACCCAATCCCCGCCCCTGGGAAGAGACATGCTCCCACGATTGTAAAGCAAACTGCTCAATGAAGTTTGATGCTAAGAAATGAAATAAAACCTACCCAGGGGTGTATTTCTTGGTCAAAATTTAAAAGATGATTGTGCTTGTAACCCACTGCAGACTTGCCCTTGTTTTTTACTGTCTATAACGTCCTCCTGATAGAATATTTTTCAGTTGAGTTTTATTCTTCTCAAATACCCTAATTTCAAGCTGGATAGGAATCGGGAAAGCCCATTAGCACTTTTTTTTTTGTTTGTTTTGTTTTTCAAGCAAGTCATAAAACAAAATTGGCATAAAAGAGGGAAAAAGTACACAGTAATATATCAATAAGGATAGTTTCGTGTTAATACATGTTGTATGTTTAGACTCCAAGTTGTTCTGAGAGGGAAAAGAATTGTAGGCCAGAGGTTCAGAGATGGGTGTCGAGGCTGGGGCTGGGAGCAGGGAAAGGAGCAGTAGAAACTGGGAAGTCCCATGAGCTTTAGTGTTATGGGAATAGAATTGCACCGTGGACATGCTGTGTGTTAGCCTGTATGACACATGACAGTGGCCACCGCACATAAGAAAAAAGAAAGTTGCTCTCTGGGTCAGGAGCCTTACTTATTCCTTCCTCAACCCAAGTGAGATACTGAGCCTGTATCTTCTGCTATGGTTTCAACTCTTAGATTCTTATGCAGCTTCACCAGTTGGACAAAGCAAAGTGCAGACTTTCAAACACCCCTCTGCATGTGTCATTAGATACCCAAAGCTCTGGCTTTACAGCCTGCGAACTCTAGTCATCCAATTATACATACTGTCCTGAAGCCACCCAGGCACCAACACTGGGGTCAAATTCACCTTCCCAGTGATGAGAACCCAGAGTAAACCAATGTCCATCCAGCATTTGTGATGAATTTTCAGTGTGCATGCTGGGCTCTCAGTAACCCTTTATCAAATTAAGGAGCTAAGAATTTGAGGCCTACAAAGGGGACAGCCATTCCTGCCGCCACCCACCAGGTCGCTTTATGAACACATCACAATATATGTTGGTTATTCAGCGTTATCTAAGGAGAAATATCAAAGCCAAAAGAGCATACATCACTCTTAAGGCCAACCCTGCAGACTTAGCCAATCTATCAGGCCTCTTACTTATAAATGACTGAGGACTGCATCCGCCTTTCCCTCTCTCCAACTTCCACTCCTGATTTGAAACTTCCCTCCTGCCCAAGGCCCATAATCTGCTGTGTAGCAGTCGCAAGCACAGCAGGGTGGTGGCCTAGATAAAAGCCTCCAGGCTCGTTATGGGGGAGACCCACACTATCCCATAATGAAACCTCCACTGAGAAAGGGGCGCATACTTACACACCCCACCAGATGCAACTTGCTCAGAGCTCTCAGAGTTTCCAAATTAGGAACTCAGATCCTGCCCTCCAAGACATTTGGACCAAAGCCTTCACTGGTTTAGGAAAAAAGCAATGTCCTGCCAGGTACCTGGGAACACTTGCTGATTTCTAATGACTAAGCTCTTCCCAGTTTTGCATGAGGACATTACTGACCCCTCTGAGGATACAGCTGGGTTTTTAGCTGTTTTTAACAGATGGATGGCTCAGCTCTCCAAAGCTGGCCATGGAAAGAATACTTCATTTCCAGACAAAGGCACTATAGTCCCCACACTGTCTGGGACAAGGACAGAGAGACACAATCACAGAGCATGTGCCACAAGAGGAAGAAGTCAGATGCCCCTTACTGACATTTTCCAGGAATAGGACTTTGGTGGTTCATAAAATATTATTTTTTCAAGGTAGGGCCTGAGGGTAAGGGAAAAAATACTTAAACCACTGGGTGTATGGTCATCCAATGGTTGGTGTCAGAGTGAATGAATAAGTACACCATAATAAGACTATTGACAACATTCTAAACAATTAATTATGAGAACTATACCATTTTTCCACATGCCATCCATTAGTTTTTGAGAAATTTTGCATTCCCTCCTCCTGCATTATTTCACTAAGGTGGAATTCACATTACATAAAATTTATTGTTTTAATGGGAATAGTTTAGTGGCACTTAGTACATTTATAATGCGCAACCACCACATCTTTCTAGTTTCAAAACATTCTCATCACCCTGACATAAAACCTTGTACCTATTAAGCAGTTTCTCCTTATTACTCCTTCCTTCCAGGCCCTGGCAACTACCAATCTGCATTCTGCCTCGATAGATTAACTTATTCTAGATATTTTGGACCCATGGAATCATACAATAAGTGACCTATCGTGACTGGGTTTTTTTCCCTTAGCATAATGTTTTTAAGGGTCATGTACATTGTAGCTTGTATTGATATGTCATTCTTTTTATGGGTGAGTAATATTCCATTGCATGTATATACCACAATTTGTTTATCCATTCATTCATTGATGAACATTTCAGTTATTTTCACCTTGTGGCTATTGTGAAGAGTATTGCTGTGATCAAAGATTTGCTTGAGTACCTATTTTCAGTTCTTTGGGGCATATACTTAGGAAAGGAATTGCTAGATCATGTGGTAATTCTATGTTTACTTTTTTAAGGAACTGCCCAAACTACTTTCCTTTCCCCCACATTTTCAGCAACATATTTATAAATTTATTCTCCTTTCTTAAAGATGATATCCATATTAAGTGGCCTATTTTTCCACGTGTGATCTCTTATTTGACACCTTCGATTTTATGCTATAATAGGAGATATTAAATCCTGTTTCTCATTGTTCTAGAGATACAAAATTATCTGGATGCTTGAGATAGAAAATGTTTGAGGTAAACCCTTCTTGGTGTAACTGAGTAGGAAGCCATAGCTAACATCAGCAACATTTAGGGGCTGTGCCAGGCATAGCATTAAGCCCTTTATCTGTTTCTTCTTATTTAATTCTCTTGACAACTCAACAAAATAGGTACTACTACTGGTTGAAAATCCCTTATCCAAAATGCTTGGGTCCAGAAGTGTTTTGAAGTTTAGATTTGGGACTTTTTTTTTTTTTTTTTTTTGCAGTTTATGGCTGGGACTGGGTTTGAACCCGCCACCTCTGGCATATGGGGCCGGCACCCTACTCCTTTGAGCCACAGGCGCTGCTCTAGATTTGGGACTTTTTTTATTGTTAGTAGATTTGACTTATAATGGACCGGTTTGTTCAGTCACCACAATTCAAAATCCAATGAGCATTTGTTTTGAGTGTCATATTGGTACTCAAAAAGTTTCAGATTTGGGAGTATTTCAGATTTCAGATTAGGGCTACTCAACCTGCATTATCCCTATTATACACATGAGCATACTGAGGTCTTTACCAAGAGTTAAATGCTCTTCCTCTGGCTCCAACAAGAGAAATCTTCTGTTCTGTTTCTCAGAAGCTGCAGACTATTGTGGCAGAAGATAGGTAAAGAGGCCGTTATAACACAGGGTAATACCTGCTACAATAGGTATCATAACTGGGGCCCAGAGGTACAGCACTTGGCCCGGCCCTAGGCAACAGACTTCCCAGAGCGTATGAAACCTAAGACTATTACTTCCCTGTCAGTGCTTTGGGACCCTGGGTAAGGTCAGACCCTCCCAGGCACTCTTTGGTGGCACCATCCATCTTGGCCTTGCCCCACCTCCATACCCAGCACCTAGCTGCTGCTGGTTAAACATAGGGTCATAAACACAGGCGCGTGTAGTGGGAACTCTCAGCCCAGTGACAGTATTTTGGGACTCCAGTGCCTGCAACCTGTATTTCAACTCACAGGCTTTCTCAGAACAAGTGTGGCAGGGATTAGGGAAGAAGACAAGAAAAGGCCTATGAGGGCTATGGTTGTCCTGTCTCTCCCTCCGCAGGCACTGTGTACCTGAGCAGACAAGGGAGGAGGGGCAGGAAGGGTAGGGAGAGGGACAGGAGGTCTTCAGGTGGGGCGAGGTCTGCCTGGGCCAAGGGCAGGAGACTCGGTCACATTGCATGGAATCCAAAAAAGAAATGAACTGGTAAATCTCTCTCCAAAACCTGAAGTTCTCCATTTCCTCTTAAGGTTTGTTACTGCTTCAAAGATTCCTAGCTTGTGGCTATATACTCCCTGAGGCAACTGACCTCCACTGGCAGGTCCAAGAAGCAGTAGCTTCATAGGAAGGTCCAGGGGTATCTATCCTGTGGCCCACAGGCCATATGCTGATTTTGTGAAGACTTTTTTTGCTTATCTGTGGAATTAGATATCACGAAAAGTATGCACAGACCTTTGTGTGTATGTGTGTGTGTGCTAATTAGCATTTATTAGTGTTTGTGTATTTTTTTTTTTTGAAACAGAGTTTTACTTTGTCACTCTCAGTAGAGTGCTGTGGCATTATAGCTCACAACATCCTCAAACTCTTGGGCTCAAGCAATTCTCTTACCTAAGTCTCCTGAGTAGCTGGGACTACAGGAGCCTGCCACAATGCCTGTCTATTTTTAAAGATAGGGTCTCGTTCTGGCTCAAGCTGGTCTTGAACCTGTGAGCTCAGGCAATCCACGTGCCTCAGCCTCCCGGAGTACTGGGATTATAGGCATGTGCCCAGCCCCCTTTGTGTATTTAATGTGTGGCCCAAGACAACTCTTACTCTTCCAGTGAAAAAAGAGACAAAAAACATTGGATACCCTGGGACTCTAGTCTCTCCCCACTGATTGTAATTTGCACTCCTCTCCCTCAAGGGTTGTCAGTGGGATCTAGCTGTATCACTTACCTTTGGTCAGTCCTCTTCAGCTCCTCTTTGCAAAAGAATTGTGAAAACTCCTAGGATGCCTGGCAGCCTTGAGATGGCAGAAGCTGCCCTGACATGACTCTGCTGCATTTTTTTCCATGCCTAACACTCTGCTAGAGGCTGTGGGGAATTTTTAAAACACAAAACAAAAAGCAGGCACAGATTCCATCCTCAGAGACCTACCACCCAGGAACCTACATGCACACACCTGACTGCAAGCCCTGCCTCTCTCATTTAGAGCTGTGAGAAACAGCCTCTTCCCTGGGATCCGTCTGTCCTGGGATCTCTACCTGCCAGTTCAGCCATCTCTTCACCCAGTGCCCATGTCCGGACAGTGCCATTCTGGAATCCTTGCTTCACGTCTGCCTGGCTGGCTCCTCAGAGGTCTGGTCAGCTCACTTGAGCCGTAAGCTGCTGTTTGGGGGCTGTAACCCCAGCTATGTAAGCTCATCCCATTGCAAGGCCTTCCTGTTCTGCCCAGGCCCCATTTTTTGGTTCCCTCACCCTGCTGGAGGCCTCCCATGCTATCCCACCCCATCGTCTGGCCCTGGAGAAGCCTAAATGAAAAACTTATATAGGTATGAGAATGTGGGGTGCCAGAGATGAATGTGGGCACCTTAGCACTGTGGGGTAACAGCCCTCCCAGAGACGATCTTCATGGCACCTAGTGGGTGAAGCTGACATTCACTGAACTTCCATTCTGTCCCAGGCACTGCTTCCCCACAATATACAGATTATCTAACTCATCTGATTCCGACAATGCTCGAATGGAGGGCCTGTTCTTATCCCACTGTTATAGTTGGGGAAACAGACACAGAGAAGAAAAGGGACTTCCAAAATTCAAACAGCTAGTGAGTTGCGGGCCAGGCGTCTACCCAGGCTGGTCCATCTGGAAGAGCAGGCAGAAGGAGAAGTGTGGAAGTCGTGCAGACTGTGGGCTGCAGTCAAATACATCCACTTGCTGGTTGTAGCTGCCTCGTGGGCTTGGGGTGTGCAGACTGATCACAGATGGACCTAGGTCCACCCCTCTTGGGGCAAAGCCTCTGTTGGTTTCTACAGACCTTGTGCTAAATGCCAGCAGTGTCGGATGGGAGCAGACTGAGTGTACGTGTGTAGGGGCTGGCAGGGGACCCCTTTGAACTTGGGCTAAGTGGAACCAGCTTTCATCACCCCTTGTGGCACCAGACTTAAAATCAAGATTATCACCAAATATGAGGATATATCATACAAAGGAGATGAAGTATGATTGGGGGTGCACAGATATTGGGGGAGACAGAAAACTTTCTTCTAGTTTCCTTAACACAGTAATCTGCCTTCATGGTCAATCATAAAAACCATCTGTTGAAGTTCCCTGGGCCCAGTCTGTCTTCTGTCACCCCACGTTATAACAGGTTATGAGATGTGGAGGGAGAGAAAATATCCCTGTAGCAGCCCTCCTCCTGGGATCACCAACCTTGAGGAATCCCTGCCTGCCCTGAGGCTGCTTCCTGGAATGCCCCCAACACACACAAGAGCGGGCCAAGGCAGGCCTGTGGGGAGGGTATCTTTGCATGAGCTTTTTGAGTATTGCCACCTAAGTCTGGGAGGTTGGAGCCTACAGAGCTGGGCCAGAGCCTGGGCCACCTTGTTTGGATTCTTTTCCTGAGCCAGCTGTGCTTTTTGTGCAGCCTGGAATCCCCTTTCTTTCCTATCTCTACTGCCTTATAATGTCCTATCCACCCTGCAGATGTCAATTCAAATCGCTCGCTCCTCAAAGCCTTCCCTAGATTCTACATGGGGATTAATAGGTCCTTGGTCTTTGAACCTTGTCTTTGAATTTCCCTTGAGACACTTAACTCATCATTTCTCCTGTACCTCTCCTGTACTCACCCAGTTCCCCCACAAAAAATAAATTCCTTGACTTTATTCCTAACGTTCAAGTTTGAATCCCTTAGCCAGACAGCTGGTAAGTCCTTCTATATTCATTAGGCAACATTATCTAAAACAGAGAGAGGTTCTTTGTGTACTTAGTAGGTATTCAACAAATATGAATGGAATTAAATTATCTGTATTATCTGCTACTGTACTACAGAGAATGGCAGTTCATGGCTTCCTTAGCCTCAGTGGTGTCAACAAACCAGAGTCATTGAAGGAAGAAAAAAAGCCAACAAAGGAAGTATCTCCCTCTGGGGGAAAAAAACAAAGAGGTCTTTTCAAGTAATAACAGGGAGGTAGCGAGGCGTTGAGTACTACGCAGACATGTAAGCTACTCACTTAACAGCCTGAAATTTCCAAATGAAATGCTATCTAGAACACCAAAAAGGAGCATAGCCAATCGGAACTGTCCAATAACCTGGGGGTAAGCTCAATTCCAACCAAGGATCCAACATGGTACCCCGTGAGAACAAGGCTTGATGTCCATTTGAAGCCAGCGATCTTTGGAACTCTAGTCTCAGTGGTTCTCATGCCTGTTTCTTGGTACTGCCGGCCTCCTTAGAGAGTTAAAGGTAGCCAGTCACCAGCAGAGGTCTCCAGAATGTGCCTACTTTGGGAATGCCCAAGAATATTCCAGCATGCTGCCCAGGCTGAAAGAGTTCTCTAAACCCAGAATATTGAAATTCCAGTTGGCAGATTATTTTCTTCCTATTTTCTTACAAATGACCGCAATGTTCTATTGGAACCTGGAAACTAGCGTGGTAGAGTGGAAGGAGCCCTTAATAGAGGTAGAAGACTTGCACATCATCATGGTTCCTTAGCTATGAGAGCTTACATGAGTCACTTAATTTCAGGGAGCCTCAGAGTTCCTCTTCTGTCAAAATGTTAATTCATTACTTCAGCAAACATTTCCCAAAGGCAAAATATGTCCCAGATATTGAGGATGCTGTGATGGGAGTAGATTCTTCCAAGAAAGGAAAAAATGATGTCTAAATAAACAATTATCCTGATGCAGATTATGGGTTGTGGTGACAGTGTAGTTACAGTGAAGGGCATAGAGCAGAGGCTCAAACCTTTCATGAGTCGAGGAAAGTTTTCCCAGGGAAACAGTTTCCCTTGAAGTTGTGGATGAACAAAGGAAGGCGGTGCAGCGGTGCAGATGGGGGCGGGGCTGGGAGACAGCTGTGGGTTCCAGATAGAGGAGCTTGTGGGAGGCCCCAAAGCAGGAGGAGAACCGCATATCCCATAGAGTCTGAGAAATGGGAGGCTTTGTCAACTATGAAAGATGTTGGATGTCATTGCCTGCTCCTTTTTGTTGTCGCTTTTGAGGGGTTAATCTAGTGCCAAGAATGTAGCACTGGGAAACTGGAAAACACTGACCAGATTTACAATTTTGAACAAATTTGCAATAAATTCTTGCTCTTCAGATTACTCATCTGCGAAAAAGGACAAGAAATCCCTCCTTTCTTCACATTACAGTGGATTGAAGGAAGAAATGTTTGCAAGGGTCTTTAAAAAATTGAAATGAGTTGGGCGGCGCCTGTGGCTCAGTGAGCAGGGCGCCGGCCCCATATACCGATGATGGTGGGTTCAAACCCAGCCTCAGCCAAACTACAACAAAAAAAATAGCCAGGCATTGTGGCAGGCACCTGTAGTCCCAGCCAGCTACTGGGGAGGCTAAGGCAAGAGAATTGCCTAAACCCAGGAGTTGGAGGTTGCTGTGACCTGTGATGTCATGGCACTCTACCAAGGGAGATAAAGTGAGACTGTCTCTAAAAAAAAAAAAAAATTGAAATGAGTTATAAGTGTAGGGTCTTGACAGGACTTTCCCCGATCATAAATAAACCCAACTCATTCGGGTGTCAGCTTGAAGATTGGAGAAGTGATTGCATCAGTGTTTTTATCTCCAGCCCCTCGTTCCCAAGGGGTCAGGAGATAAATAGCCATTTCTTTCTGATTGGTTTAGTGATATTTCATTTCAGTTCGTAATCAGATTTTTGTCAAAGGGAGAATGAAAGCTATTAATAAAAGTTTTGTTTTAATTGTAATGTCTGTAATTACCCTGCCTGACTGGTTAGGGCAGATTGCCAATGAGCTGAGGGATGTGGGCTTAATCCTGTATAATCCCAAAAATTCTGGCAAGGCAAAATTCGATTGCAACCATGACCAGGTAAAAGAATGTGGTGGCTGAAACTGATGCTATCAGGGCTCCTCTGCTTAAGACTTTTGAGGCCTCCCTGAGACCTATTGCAGCAAGCTTAGGTTAAAAGCCCTCTGCAATCTCACCAACCTTGCCTGTACCACCTTATTTCCCACTCCTCAGAAGCCTTCCTCACTGCCATCCCCACCCTGCACTTTATGTGCTGGCCTCTGCTCTAGCTTTCCCATCCTACATAGCTCACCCAAGTCCCCCTTTTCCCCACCAGGACATCCGCCTCTCCGTGTGATACTGTGCAGCATGGAGGCCAGCACAGCCTCATCTCCTCCATCCAACCCATTGATCTCTCTCCTTTCCAGTAGTGCATTCATTTGGCACTTTCCCATACTTAGGTTAGCCTTTAATTTTATTATTTGTGAAATTAAACCTTGCAGGGCATTTTCAGTTTACAAAGATCACTCATATAGGAGATTATCATTTGACTCCCACAGCCACCTAGATGGAGAGTGGAATCCATATTATTAAGATTTTCCCATTTTAGAGACAAGGAGTCTAAGGCTTAGGAAGTTCCATGACTCACCATGCCACTTGGCTAAGCAAAGCAGGACTTACAGTGTTGTAACTCCCATGAAGAAACTCAGAGACTAGGAACCAGTTCATACACTTCTCTCTCCCCCCAGACCCCCTGCTTAGCCCCATGTCAGTCACATAGTTGATTCTTAACTGACACTTCTTGAAATGAAATCCCCATGCAACTACAGGGAAAATAATTCCAATGGCATGTTTTATTGGTGCAAATAATTGTTATTAGCACTATTAGCTTCTTCGTGTATAAAGAACAGTATGCTTACAACATTATTTTTATTATAGCAACTCAGTAAACAACCTACGGGAGACTCACACACATTTTATACAAGGCTTCCCCAACCCCAGAGGTCAATCAGAGGACAGCTACAAATGCAGGTGCCACTCCCTTTGCTACAAATGCAGGAGCAGTAGCCCTGCTCCTTCCTGGCCGTGGATAGAACTTGCTCAGCAGGGTGGACATGCCTGGCTAGCCCTTGGAAATCCGAGGTCACATGTGCACACAGAGGATCCTGGTTACGTTCAGCAAGCCCGCAGGTGGGCCTTGGCTCCCCCACACAGCCAGATGAGAGGGTTGCCCTGGCCGGGACACTGAGCCATTCTGAGTCAGACATAGGAGGACTTCCCAGCATTAGAGCAAATTTCCCAAGAATTTCAGGCCACGTTGACTACTTGGCAGAACTGATAAGTGATATTTTTTTTTTTTGGTCCTACCCCTGCATCTGCCTGCAATAATACCAATCATGGCTATAATAAATATTTGTATAGTCCGTGCCAGCCCAGGAGCACGTTCTCATGCATTACCTGCTTTGGCCTGAGGCCTCTGGAAGGCAGGTTCTCACTTCCAGTTCTCTGTTTGCTCACTTGAGGAAGTACGGGCATCTGATCAAACCTTCAGAATGGTACCCAGGGACTGAGAGGAGAGCGCCTCTCCCGGTGCTGCAACTAGTTTCTCCTTAAAGAGGCAACACATGCTATTGTTTTCTTGTGTATTCTTCTAGATTTCTCCCCATTTTGGAGATGAAGAGATGGGGGCTCCAAGAAGCTGAGTGACTTGCCCAAAGACAGCACGGGTAAGTTGTACCTGCTTCTCATACGGTGCCCTGTAAGCTTCCCCCACACTCAAACCACACGTTAGCCAAGACTTTGGCTCATAGGAGAACTTAGAGTATGAAAACAAGTAAAGCCAGATAAAAGTCAAAGCCAGAACAGGAGGGCTGGAGCCCTGCAGACTTTCCATCAGGGAACATAACTGCCTAGCCTCGTTAGGCACTGTAAGGATGTCCACTCCCTCTGCTGGCTCCTAGGAGGGTTAACCAGCTACCCTCCCAGGACCCTTTCCTGCCTCCTGACTGGCACGGGCAGGGCCCAGCATTCCTACTCTTCTGCCCGAACAGAGCTTTCCCACCCACTGTCTTATTCCTTCAAGACTCTGAGACCTTGCGGGCTCATCTGATTTAAAAAAAATGTATTCTGGATGGCTAATGGGAGGTAAAGCCCACAGCCTGGTGGGCGGCCTGCAGTCAGCCCAGCCCTGAGGCTACACCACGGAGAGTTTATCTCATCATCCCACCACCTCCTAGTGGCTTTCCAGAATGTCTCCCATAAAGCCTTGAGGTCTCTAGACATGGAGTGGAGATGGTGAACCGGGAGGAATAACAGAGTGGGATTCGTGCTGGTGGCAAGGGGCTGTCTATGGGGGAACTTCTGCAATCCCCAGCTTAAGCAGTTTCTTCCATCCATGCTCTCAAATCACATATTTGCAATGATTTGGGAAAGGCATTTCAAAGATGGAGAAGGAGCTGTTTGGGCACACTGAGGGGAATCAGACAAGAAGTAAAGCCAGTGGAGCTCAGGGACAGCATTTAATTTGCAAAGAGGCAATTCAAGCCGCATGTGGTGACCTAAGAAATGTCATGTGTATCTAAGGAGCTACTAGGTGCTGAAGCAGAAAAACAGTATAAGAGAATACTCCTTACCTGGCGCTGGATGAGTACTCAATAAATATTTTAGCTCACTCATATATGTCCTCTGCATTCATTAATTCATCATCTGTTATTTATCCAAACTGTTAAAAAAAATAAATATTAAAAAAAAAAAAAAATAAATAAATAAATAAAATAACTCCATGCTATGTTAGGAATGCAAACCTAAATCCCTGCAAAGAAACAGTGAAGTTCATCCTCAGGTAACATGAACTTCTCTGCACAGCACACCCTCTGGGACCAAGGCTACAGCCCAAAGCCTAGCAAGTATGCAATCTACCATGCTGAACATTCCACAGAGGTGAGTTATTACTGGAATGGGAGTATTTCTGCTCACTCCCTGTATGATTTTTATCTTTGCATTTAAAGCTTTAATATTGCAGTAAGGTAGCTTTTGGCTTTTAATTGCCCTGAACTTTTGTTAACATGAAATGAAGGGAGGAAATGGGAAGGAAAATAGAAACGTATCTGTATTACTTGTGAGTTGCATAATTGTATATTCTTACCACTCCATTGGTTTTCAGCTATTCCAGTCTATAAACCTCTCTCCCATCACCACTGAGAAAAAGAAACAAGTTAGTCATTCTGTTATTGCGGCAAAGTTTGCAGAACGCTAAGTTCCCTTCTCTAGTATTAAAGAGGATTATGCAACTTTTAATTTGAGGTCTGTTTTTTAATTACACCTGTGTGGGAGATCCTGAATCACACAGTGTTTGGTTGTTCTCTTGTTTTTCCAAAAACACCTTTTCCCTCCAAGAGGATATGACGTTTGAAGACTTACGCATCATTCATTGGAGTCAGGCAGAACCAGAGCTTTCCCATTATTTGTGGACAGAAAAGACACACCGCCTCACCCCGCCACTCCTAACTCACAGATGACCTCAGATCCTCAGCTCTCATTTTCCAAAAATAAAAGTTTACCTAGACACTCTACCACACCCACAAAAATTGGCTTCGAAATCTTTTACCAGTTTCGAAGAGTGAAAATGAGAGTTGCATAAGCAAGGTATTCCACTGTAACCATGGCTACAGGTTTTATTAGCCCTAATACTGGGATATGGTCAGATTGGATATATATAGATGACAGACAGAAGTGTGAGTGGTGTCAGTGTTCACTCATGAATTCTGCACACGGGAACTGTAGCTCCTAATAACTGCAGTGCATAAAACAGCAGGAGAAAGGGAGGGAGGGGCAGGCGGGTGGAGGGCTGCCTCAGTAAGAGAAGCTTGGTGTTCTAATTTTAGCTTAATTCAGCTTTTTAATATAATCCTCTAAAATCCCACTTCCTTGCATCAAGATTGCAATTTTCCTTCTCAGGCTCTTTCGCATGTCCTGTCTGTTCTTCACAACAATCTTGAGATATATCCAGGATGGGTAATAACCCCATTTCTCAGAAAGCATGACTGATTTTGCCCTAGGTCAAAGCCATGATGGACAACTGAACTGAGACAAGGTCTGGGTCCTCTGACTCCTAACTTAATATTTTGACCACTGTAGCTCCCACCCCATCCTATGCCAGCGTTTTGTATTATACCCGGGGATATTTTGTTACATACCAATTCCTCATGAAAACATCCCTCATCCTTATCATTTGTCTGATTAACCACAAATCAAGATCAGTCAGTCAAACTGAAGATTACAGCTACAAAGTTAGGCTTCCCTTCTATCCTCACTTTTTTTTTCAAGCCCCCTGCATGGCTCTACCCTATATAGATTATAGCACAGGGTACAGGTAATATAGTCCCTGCTTTTGAGGGGTTTAGAATCCAGGGGTACAAGCTTAAAATCCCTCCAGGAAACAAGACTGGGTGGGGCAGGCAGGCTGGAGTTGGGGTGGAGACTTGGGGGGATGGAGAGTACAGACCCTGTAGAGCTCCAGTGGATTGCGGCTATGTGGGAAGTTAATGTGGCCAAATCTTAGGACAAGCTGGAGATCGAGAATATATAACATTGGAAGAGGCAGAAAAATAATAAGAAATGAAAGTGCAGATGGATGGGATATAGCTCCAGGACTGCCAGTGAGCACCAGGCCTACTCACAGCAGTCATGCCTCTGGGCGCCCAACACCCACTGTCATCCATGATGCCCCATCCCACTTCTCTTCTGACATGTTTGCTTCTATTAAGATGTGAGCTCCTTAAGGTCACAGAAGACTCTTTATCAAGAGCATATCCATGGGATGTAGCGTACATGCCAAGCTTTCAAATGATCATAGATGGATGATTGATTGGGTGAACATCATCTGAGGCTGAAGTTCTCAGCCTCATGAGAATGGTGGCCATAAAGCAGAATGGTTACAGCAGGCTCTTTGGACTCAGATATAACTGGATTCAGACCTCTTTCCGTACTTTCATAGTTCCATGGCCTTGGGCAAATTATTTAATCTCTGATATTCTCAGTTTCCTCATCTGTATAAATGGGAAGTAAAACATCCTAGCTCTTGAGTTGTTGAATGAGATCCATCTGTAAAGCCTCAATTATCCACAGGCTTGCACTCTGTAAAAACTCAAGAAATAATGGCTTTTTGATTCAACCCCATTCCTGCAAAAGGGTGATAAGACATTTTGCTTAAACCTCTATGTTGAGACTTTGGCCTCCTGAAATATCTGAGTCAAAAGAGGCCAGTCAAAGGAAAACAAGTGAGCATTCTAGCTGAAATGAAGAGGAGAAAATTGATAGTGATGGACAAAACAAGGCTCCCCTGAGAAACTAGATCTTGAAGGTCAGAAGGGCTAAAAGAGGAAGACGCAGCTGGAAATGAATAGAAATAAAGTGAGAAAACAGGGGAGAGGAAAATGTGTCTGCCCTGATTCTCCAGGAGTTGGTTAACTCTGTCTCTATTTAATTCAATGAAAAAATGATCGAGCTCTAATTAGGGAAAAATAATTATTTAATAAGTGGATGTTTTTAACTTTGACACAATATGAAGAGAATAATAATGAATACAGTGCTTCACAGTTGTCAAGGAGGGTTTAAGGCACCCGGGGTATGAAGTATACTTAAGCTACATGCTTCACACACGTTATCTCATTTACTCTGCCCGGCGATGCATTCTTCCCATGCATTCATTCATTGATTCATCCATTCAGCCAATACTTACAGCCCCCCACTGTCTACCAGGCACTGTACCAGACACTGAGAGTAAAATGATGCAGCACAGTGGATAAAATACCTCACCCTCTGAGAAAAATGCTCATGTTTCTGTTTACAGAAGAGGAAACTGAACTCAAAGCATTTAAGTGAATGTTCCACAGAGTCCATACCATGTTGGTGGGGAAGGAGCCAAAACTGTTTTTTCTTTTTTTAGCAATCCGTGCTTTAAAGAGCCAAAATTCTTAACTACAAGTTTTCTGGTTTATGAGAAGAAAAGCCATAAACCCTCCATCTCAGGGAGGTAAATTGAGGGACCTGATTTGCCAGCAGGCTGGAGGTACTGTATTCAATCACATTAGTACAGTTGGAATTTTCAGGGAATCAGAGAGACATAATGTCTTGTGGTTAATCCTAAAGCAAGATGAAAAGGACTAATTATTCTCAGTGCCTGGTGTGGACCTTTTGGAGACAGTATAATTAGGAATGAGAAAAAAGAAAAGGATAGAAAGAAGGAAAAGGAAAGGGTAAAAGAAAACAAAAGAACTAGAGATTCCAGGCCTTCCATGATAGAAAACCAAAGAAAATCCAAATGAAACCCTTCTTAAATTCTTTTCATTGTTCTTAAATCATTCTGTAATTATTTTCCTGGTATCATCCTTGAGAAGAGATAGGGTGTCTTAATTTCCTAGCATGTCTTAATTAAAGCTTGATTGATTGGAAGATTGACTCATTTGAACCCAAAGTGAAATGGCGCTTTTTAATTTTCTTTTCTGCTGAACCTGAAATAGTGCATATAGCGATTAGGAAAGGATCCTTTGTTATCAGAAAGTCCCTGCTACAATGGGCTCTTTGTAACTGAGTGAAGGGAGGGTAGGTAACTACTTAGGAGCTGATAAAACATTTGCTCCACCACCACTCCCTATATGGGATTTTCTTGATCATTATTTTTTCCTCCAGTGAGTTTCGTGGCTAGAAGATCTGGCTGGACAGTGCACTAAATGGGTGGGGAATTATCATCAAAGCCCACCCAGAGATGTGGCTGATGGTCACTTTCCTGTATCCCTAATGACCGGGATTGGCTGATTGACGATGAGTCAAGTTATCATTTTTTTCAAAACCTTTAAAGTAACTTCATTCATTCAGATACATGCCAAACTCTGGACATCCTACTAGAACAAGGCAAGCAAGGGCCCTGCTCTCATGGAGGTTATATTCAGCAGAGAAAGAAGGACAATAAATGTGTAGACCAAAATGACAAGAGTGCCTTAAGTGAACATGAAACTTCAGAGTGGAGAGAATCAGCAAGGCTGTGGCCAGGCTGGCGGGCCTGGGGGTTGGGCTACTTGACATGGTTGTACTCAGTTAGCAAACTCTTGCTGAGATAACATGAGGAAATTTGAGTGGAAATGTATTTGAGCATATCAGGAAGTGTATCCTGAGTGTTAGGATACAGTCATGCCAAGATCTAAGAACAAATGTATCAGGCAAAGGGGCAAACCCAGTCCTCAGTTAAGTAGATGGTCCTGACGTAGGGGTGGCCAGGGCACAGTGAGTGAGAGAGAAAGGACAGGGCCTGGCACATACCGGAGCTGAGCAGATACACTGGCGGAAGGAGAGAAGGGAGGAATATGGAGGCCAGGTCAGAGAACGAGGCAGGGGCCAGAGGATGGCAGGACTTGTGGGCTGTGATAAGGAGGTCAGAATTCACACTTCATAGATGGGAAGTCACAGGGTATAGACAGGGCCTGGGGGAGATGTTGCATTTTGTGTGGGGAGAACAGGTTAGAGCGAGGGAGCAGTTGAGCCAGAGAGACTGGTGGGGAAGCCGCCACAGGTCCCCAGGTGAGAGACAGCAGGGACTAGCCGTGGAAGGAGGGAAGTGCCTGGGTTTGGGATATGTTTTGGAAATGGAGCTGATAGGACCAGCTGGTGTGGAAGGGATGGAGCAAGGAGGGTAGCAAGGCTGCATGATGGTCCTGCTTAGTCTATGTGTTAAAGGAAGTCATTTTTCCAGTATGTATTAGCACCTGTTATGTGGTAGGCACAAAGCTGGATCTTCAGATTATGCAAAGGAATGAGGATCTGCCAGTTAGTACCTTGAAGGGAGTGTGAAGAACAAGTCAACAAGTACAAGACAGTGTTTGAGATATAGTGTATATACCCCTTTGTACTTTTCTCTGTTCTTTTCATTTTTAAAGGAAACAAAGAAAATATGAAATCAGTGCTATTGTGGATAAATGTCTTTATGGTAGCTCAGAAGAGAAAGGAATCCAAGTGGTGGAGGGACAGGGGACCAACAGTCACAGCAGCCTTCCCAGAGGAGACTTGAAGGACAAGGAGTTCTCCTGGTGAGCGGATGGAGGGAGGATGGTGAGAAGACATCCAGGCAGATGGAACAGCACAGCCATGGGAAAGAGCAGGAGTGTTTGGGGAACTTAAGGAAAGCAAGGCAGTGGGGGCCTAGGGAGGGTGTGGAAGAAGACAAGGCTGGGACTAAAGGCAGGACAGATTATTAGTGATGTGTCCTTCTTGCTAAAGAGCGGGCCTGTCATATAAGTGATGAAGAGCCAGTCACAGGTTTCACAGGGCTAGGCCATCACATTCGGATTTTAGAAAGGTGGGCAAAGAAAAACTAGAGAACCGCTCAAGGGTTTGGTCAAATTCAGTAACAATGGAAATGAAGAGGATGGCCCTCTGTGTCTAGGGAACCTTCCTCTGCCTTCTCACTGCTGCCCTCCATATCGACAAGGCCTGACTTCCTCTCTCACTTAATCCTTGCTTTACCTTCAATGCCCACATGGTCCAGCTACACTGCCCGCCTTCTTTCCCAGGTGTGCCCTGCTCTTCGCACTTCAGAACCCTCGCCTGTGCTATTCTCGCTACCTGGAAGGCTCTGCCCTTCATTCTGTGTACACTGTACACCTGCACATTCACCATCCCTCAGATCTCAGTCCAGACTCACCTCTGCAGAGGCCACTCCAGTTGTGTCCTGCACAGCTCTACCAGCACTGCTGGTTCTGTTTCTTTGGATACTTTCTGATTGTCTGTCTTCTCCATGAAAAGTAAGGAGCTTTACCACGTCTGTCTTACTCATCACTAAATCTACAGTGCCTGGGACAGGAGCTGGCACATACCAAGCTCAGCAGGTATGAGCAGAAGGAAAGAAAGGAGGCACGAGGAATAGGGAGGACAGCATGGTTTGGGGGTGAGAACGGAGGCTCGTGTCCCACTCCACTCAATAATGGGGGCTCCTGGGGAGAGGGGAAGAAGCTATATCTAAACCCTTATCATTCAGCTCCTGAGGGATACCCATGAAATGGTTGCATTGAAAACGAATGATGAATGAACAAATTTAGAATCTCCTTACTACAGGAAAACTAGACAAAGGAGAGAAGATGCCTTTTAAAGGAGACCTGCATGATCAAGGTCATGACTCCAGAACCATCCCATATTAGAAAAAGGCAAACAAAATCATCATTAGCTGAGGAGTCATGAGGTGTTTGTTTTGGCCAGCCTATTCGTTTGGGGTCAGATAATCAGAACTCACTTTTATTGCCTAGTGAGGCTCTGAGGCACTTACATCTACTGACTCATGTAATTCTCACAATACCTTATTATTATAAGCTCCATGTTACAAATGAAAAAACTGAGCCCTGGAGAGAGAGGTTAACTTGCCCAATGTGATACAACTAGTGAGTGGCGTGGCCAGTATTTGCACCCAAGATATTTGTCCCAAAACACTTCTCTGAAGCACTAAGGGAAACCTCTCTGGGGCCAAAGCTGTGCTCTATGAGGGTTATTTAACTCTGTGACCATTGGTTATAATCAAATCGTGACCATGATTACATTTACAATGGTTATGATCATTACCAACATTAGCTTTTTTGTCCCTTCTCTGAGTCAGGATAGGCCAAGTACTACAGCAAAAGAAAATCCCCAATTTCAGTGGCTTCACTCCACGAAGGTTTATTTCTAACTCATTTCACTGTTCCCTGTGGCCAGCAGGGGCAGGCGCTGTGCTCCACACAGGCATTCGGGAACATCCTCCCTATCTGCTGTCCCAGGGCTCTCAGAGTCCTCCCAGGGATCCTTTGCCAGCCAGCAAGCAAGCAGAGACAGAACATGAGGGCCTAGGAGGAGATTTCAGGAGCCACGTTCCCTTGGCCCAGAACTCAGTCACATGGCTGATGTCACAGAGACATCAGGGGGCTGGGAAGTGTGATCCAGCTTGTACCAGGAAAAGAGTATGGGGAGCATCTCGCAAAGCATGGTCTCAATTCTTATTTTAAGGACATGTGCAGGGGACACCTGGCAGGAAGGTGAACTGGGCACCAGAAGACGTTGTTTCTGGCCCTGACTCTGCCAGTCATCAGCTGGGCAATCTCCAATAAGGTGCAGCATCTTCAGCTCCCAGGTTCCTCATCAATAAAGTAAGGTAATCCAGCCGGATGGCCCATCTCAGCATTCTGCTAATCCAGAATGTCTGCATGATGAAGCATCATTTTATTCCTTTTAATAACTCTTAATCATTTCTATATTGATGCTGTATTTGTGGTTTTGTTCAAAATCGCAAGCATAATTATACCATCAATTCTGAGGGAAAATGCTATCTATTTTCCTTTAATACTGAATATCTAGTTACACCTCATATATACATACTCTAGGGCAGTGATTCTCAACCTTCCTAATGCCACGGCCCTTTAATGCAGTGACTCACAGGTTGAGAACCGCTGCTCTAGGGGGAGAAAAGAGTCTCCAACTTAGTATAAAGACTAGTTATTTGAAGTGATTAAATTGGGAAAAATATAGAGACCTAATTCATAATGCCTAGAGCCAGCTTTAAGTAATAAACGTACTGTTTGTTCTACAAGCAGATTATTTGCTGTGACCTGACAATTTTTTGTACAAAACAGTGCTTACATCTATCAGAGGCATCTGAGCATGCCAGTTAGCAAGGTGAGAACCATCAAGAAAATATATATCCCGAGCAGCAGAGTTAATAACTACTGACGGAGTTTCCACTCCGCGCCCTCACAGTCAGAGCACCTTGCTTTCTGAAAGGTGTGATATTATCCTAACCACAGGGATTTTGCCAGGCAGGGTGGTTTGAGAGCCAGGGCAAGGATTTATCAGGCAGGGTGGAGAGGCCTAGGGATGAATAAGCTGTTTTAAATCCCTATGAGCGATAGTGGGGAGTGACGTATAGGCGGACAGGATTCCTGATTTGGAAGAAAAGAAAACATGTATCTATACGTTCCTGACTCAGAGACTTCATAGGAGACTCGGGTTGAAAGAAGGATAAGGAGGGTGACGCCTGTGGCTCAAGGAGTAGGGCGCCGACCCCATATACTGGAGGCGGTGAGTTTGAACCAGGCCCCAGCCAAAAAACTGCAAAAAAAAAAAAAAAAGAAAGAAGGATAAGGAGGCACACCCAGAAATGCCTTCTCATGTCCCTCTGCATGAGCTTCTCCCGGCCACATGTCATGGAGGACACGCGAGCCAGGCCACTGTCCCGCACAGCCGCTGTTGTCCTGAACAGCAGAGATCACCTCCTCTCTCTCCTGCCCTGTCTGGTCTGTTCTCTCTTTATGCAACACACATCTGTGACTTCCTCGCCTTACCTAAAACCCCATGGTTGTCACAGCACACACAGTCTCCCACATGGACCCTGGGGCCCCTACCTGCCGCTGCTGCATTCAGCTACGCTGTCCTTTCAGGTCATTGTAGGGGACAGCGATGGTTCCAATGGTTCATCTGATAAAAAGCACAACAAACATGCTATTTCCCTATGTTTTCAGACTTTTGGGGACACTTCACAGTATTCACAATTGAGCTTTGCACCGTGCCAGTATCGTAGCCAATGGGGTTTATCCGAGGCATGACGATTGCTAATTGAAAACAAGTGAACTGATGGCTTTAAACTTAGAGACACTGCACCTGAAAAGGACCTGGCAAGCATATTACTTGGAAATGCTTTAAAGTAAGTTCATCCTGTGTTTCACCCTGGCCACATGTTTGCTGTATTCCTAATTCAGATCTTAGCTGAGTTATCCCCTGCCAGAACCTGATCTCCCTGGTGGGTTACTCCACCCCGCTACCCGATGCCCCTTCATGGCATCATGGGTTCCTTGCTCATAGCACTTCGTGGAATTATACAGTGACGCCTGTCTGTGTGGCTCTTTGATGAGCGTTTGCTCCCCACACTAGACACGGAGCATGAGAAGCACAGGCGAGTTTGCTTGCTCTCACGCCCAGGAGTAGCAGGTGCTTGATGGAAAGTCACTGCAGGATGACAGAGCAGACACCCGTCCTGGTCATCATCTCCTTTAGTCACTGTCCCTTGCCCCTCTCCAGGCAGAACTGCTTGCTCCTTCTGCTGTGCTGCCCCCGTCTCCCTCTACACAGAACTTCACCCCGCCACTTCTCACACTGGACAGCTGCTATTTCTGTTTCTCTTCCTTGCTAGACTGGGAGGTGGTCAGGGTCTGAATGCACAGGACTGGGTGTCTAGTCCAGTGAATGTTTCTACATTGAATTGTGACCTCCAGGGAAGCAGTTCTGGCCACACAGAGCAGTAAGCAGCACAGAAGGGGCTCCTCACACAGGCCGTGGTGCTGCTGTGGGTGGAGATACGCCTCTTCCCCACCTCTCCTGGCCCAGGACTCTTTCCCTCATTCGACACAAGGCTCCTGTGCTCATGAAGGAAGGTCATCTGCTCAACTTGCTCATACAATAGTTTTCGAATGTGATGATTTCCAGAAACACATGGGTTGTTACAAACAGAAAATCCTGGGCCCACCTGAGACCTACTGTACCAGGGTCTTTGGGAGTAATCCCCAGGACTCTGTGCCTAAGTGTCTCTTCCTGGCCAGCAGCCCATCCTGCTGTCACTTAAGATCCTTGGGCAGAGGAGATAAAGCAAGGATGGTAATAATCACAACACTAGGCAGAAAGCTCAATGCATAAGAGAAAAGGTCCAAGGGGAGATCTTTGCCCCAACATTGAATTCTACATGTAAAAAGGCCCCTCACACATATCCAGGCGTTAGAGGGTGCAAAAGAGGAATCACTTAAGGTTTTGATAGAGAATTGGACCCCACCTCATCCAACCTCCACAAAAAGACTGACAATTTGTACCATTTAGAGCTCGCTCTGAAGTTGGTCTCAGGGATTTTAATTGAGTGCCATTGTGATCTTTATTGTTAACATTTCTAGAAGGCTTTCCAGGCATCCTCAAACTTTTTAAACAGGGGGCCAGTTCACTGTCCCTCAGACCATTGGAGGGCCAGACTATAGTTTAAAAAAAAAACTATGAACAAATTCCTATGCACACTTCACATATCTTATTTTGAAGTAAAAAAACAAAACGGAAACAAATACAATCATACCACCTCATGTGGCCCACGGGCCGCAGTTTGAGGACCCCTGGCTTTTACTATCTCATAGACATATTTTAGAGCTTTGCATGCATTATTTCATCAAATAAACAGGCACAATGAGAGGCTGATGCAAAGTAGAATGGCCCAGCCTCTTCTTGGAGAGCACAGAAGGAACACTAGACCCAGAGCCAGCCCTGGACACAAGCCCAGAGCAGCTTTTGGCTCTTGGAGTTGGATCAAACCTCCCTGTGGAATGACCCACCCTGGTCACTTCTAGAGGTCCCAAAGTCTGGGAGGAAGACTGGGGCCTGCAGATAGCTAGTTGTTCTCTGCTGACCTCACCTATAAGCTCAGCAATCTTCTACACACTGTCAGATTTTCCCAAGTGACCATTTTCTAGCATCTAGAATTACAGCCACAAGTCTGCAGACCAGCCCTCAGCAGGGACATTAGTTATGGAGCCCTTTTCATGTGAATGGGGTGGAAGTCTAGGTTCTTTAGCAGTGGAGGTTGGGCTTGGGGGTGAGGGATGGGGAATAAAAGCTCAAGGCCAAAATTAGTCCATTGTTATTTGGATATATCTGCCCATTGTATCAATTATGTTTGTATAGTACTTTACAGCATATAAAATGCATTAAATATATTGAGTCCTTTATCTTCACTGCAGCGTTACAAAGGAAGCTTATTATCTTTGTTTTGTAGGTGAGGTTCATTTGCTAGAGTCATGTTGATTGACCCAGGACTCAAACCCAGGTCTTAGGGCTCCAGATCACTGTTTCCCATCAACACCTCATATGTGGGCAGATAGAAACCTGTGGCAGAAAGAATGAATGAATGGCTCTCTCCCCCCAGCTGGATACTACAATGGATACAGCAATAAATAATATTTGGTTTCGAGGAAATTGAAAGTAACTTTTCCTCTCTTCTCTCTCCACTCACCCACCCCCACGATCACAATCAAACAAATGACGTTGTTGGCACCTACTGTTGGTTTTACAAGAATAGATGAATTACTTTTCAAACAGTGTCAGCTATACATGAAAGCCAACAAAAGGATAGGCTCTCCCAGAGGGCACATTCCTAGGGCCCCAAGTGTGGCTTCTTTTGCAAAACAGTCCATGGAAGCACTAACTTTTAATTCATACCACCAAGGAGATATTTGATTGTTTTCTGGAAATGCTAATAATGCAAAGCTCATAAATACTAATGAAACACTATGGATTAGCAGAGCTCAGAAAGTAACCTGGGGGACCTAGAAAAGAATTCTTAGATTAAAAAATGTAAAGAGTACCTTTTAATCAAATTTTCCCCAGACTGTGTTCCCAAATGTTAATGAGTACTCTCTTTGGCTGTGTGGAGAGCAGACTCAAATAAGTACCTTTAGGAATCCAGAAGTGAATTATTGACTTAGTTTTAGCTTGAAAAGAAATCTGTTTGTTCAAAGGCTATTTTCAGTTCCATGGGATGGATAAGTTTAAGACAAAAGTGGGAGGGGTAGGTGCTGGGATGCTGAGATCCACACATAATTCAAATGCATGCTTCTATTTCAGCCAACTAAGCAATTGAGGTTGGAATGTGCTTATTATATTTGGCTTTTATGACTTGATTCTTCAATAATAATAACTCCCCTGGAATGGAACAGGCTCCACTATGTCAGAAACTGTATCTCTGTCATTCATTACTGACTCTCCACACCTAACAGTGCATGGAACATGATAGGTGTTCCATAGATGTTTGATACATGGGTAAAGAGCTTTCTTAGAACATTTCTCAGAGCTTTTTACATCGTGCTATCTTTTCCTGAAGGAAACCCTGATCACAACATTCTCCTGTTGTAAAGACCCCAAATAAAATCAAGCCCTGTGACAGCCTTTCTAGCTTCTCCTCCTATCCTCTCCACTCCCATCCTGAGCCCCAGGCTCACCGGAAGATTCCCTGTTCTCTTGCCCATGTTCTAGAAGTTTTTCAAGAATGTTCAACCTTTCTTTTCACCCGTATCTCCCTGTACAAATCCTACTCATCTTCAAGGTCCTCCTTGAGTAGCTCCACTGTATAAGTGATGCCATGAGGGGATGGGACCAATGCCAGCAGACTGACACTAAGGCCAGCCAGGGCTTGATGGGTACATGGGCACTGGGAACATAGGACATTAACAGGGTGTGTTATTCCACATCCTTCTCCAAGGGCTCAACCTCCTTCCTCTCTCTCCCAGGAGGGTCCCTGATGCCCTTCTGCTCTCCACATGTGGCCTTCACAACCCCTGGCACAGAAGGGTTTGTGAGTGACTGTGGTGGTGGTGTCCTCTAAGGTGAATCAAGAATGCTAAGTATAAGATCAAATTGGAAAAAAGCACCCAATGTCATCCCACGACACAGCAGAAATATCCCTCTAATAGGACACAAAATACCAGGTCACACAGGCTGAGGTAAAAGCAAAGGTCATGCATGGCAAAGGGAGAAGGAAAATGTAGAAGAGACAAGTGGTATGAGAGGGGGCATCATGGGGGTCTGAGTATGCCGAGGTTTGCCTTGCTTCACAGACAGCCTGGTGGCTTGAGGGCGTGTGGAGACAGATCCACGCCCTGAGATGTTCCCAGGCCCCCAGAGGGACTTGGGTAGAGCCTCCAGTGAGAGCATATCACTTCTCAGAATACTTTCCTTTGTGACACATTGAGTTTAAGTTCAAGCACCATATACATTCAATAAACCTGCATTTGGGCAGGACTTGGTTTTTATGTTATGTATCTTAGTGCATTTAGGAAGTATCTAACAATGGGAACTAAATCTCTGCAAACTCTTCTGTAATAGCCTGGGATAACCATTTAAGTCAATGTAGGGAATAGTCAAGTATTATAAGATTCCCTAAGTTCTCGGATGCTTGCCAAAAATGGGTTAATTCCACACAAAGGTATCAGAGTGTATATTAAACAGCTCGCCATATGGGGATCTAGATCCAGACTGCCAGGGTGAGCAAGGCCAACTCTGCCACTCACTATGTGACCTGTGTCTCCAACTCTTCAGCAGTAGAATGGGGGAATAACAGTGCCTGCTTCATGAAGTTATAGTGAAGATTAAATGAGTTAGTAAGTATAAAGCACCTGTAACAGTGCCTGGCATACGAGAAGTGCTTATTAATAATTATTGTCATCTTGTAGCATGACTTCAGGCTGTTTGGGCCAAGTGGCATAGTAGTAGGTACCAACTTATATAATTCAAAAACTGTATAAATAATGTCATGAGGGCCACAGGCCAGCAGACTGAGACTGAGGCCAGCTGGGCTTGATGAGCACATGGGCACTGGGAACATAGGACATTGAGAGGATTATGTTATCTGAGAAATTTAGACTTCCCAGGACAACCCTTGGGTACCATGCATAACACACCACCCAGGAGAGCCCCATGTGTATGCTCCAGGCCAGGGCAACAGAGCGAAGCTTGAGCCTACCATGGATTATGGGCCCAGGACCCCTCCACCTCCCTGGCCACTTTCCATAAACACAGCACCATCTTGTTCCTCAGTTAAAAGGCAAAATGCCATAATGACCAGCCCAATCCTCTACCACAAAAGTAAACTCACTTAGAAACTTTTGATCAAACTCCTACTTCCACAGTGGAGAAAGGATTAAAAATGTCCACTGGACGTTCAAAAAACTCGATGCCCAAAATTTTACCATACTTATCAATATTCTCCATTAATGTGAACGGCTTAAACTGTCCTCTAAAGAGGCACAGGTTAGCTGACTGGATACAAAAACTCAGGCCAGATATTTGCTACATACAAGAGTCACATCTTACCTTAAACGACAAATATAGACTCAGGGTGAAAGGATGGTCATCCATATTTCAGGCAAATGGTAATCAGAAAAAATCAGGTGTTGCAATTCTATTTGCAGATACAATAGGCTTTAAACCAACAAAAGTAAGGAAGGATAAGAATGGTCACTTCATATTTGTTAAGGGTAATACTCAATATGATGAAATTTCAATTATTAATATTTATGCACCCAACCAGAATGCACCTCAATTTATAAGAGAAACTCTAACAGACATGAGCAACCTGATTTCCTCCAGCTCCGTAATAGTCAGAGATTTCAACACTCCTTTGGCAGTGTTGGTTTGATCCTCCAATAAGAAGCTGAGCAAAGAAATCTTAGATTTAAACCTAACCATCCAACATCTGGATTTAGCAGACATCTACAGAACATTTCATCCCAACAAAACTGAATACACATACTTCTCATCAGCCCACGGAACTTACTCCAAAATTGATCACATCTTAGGTCAGAAGTCTAACCTCAGTAAATTTAAAGGAATAGAAATTATTCCTTGCATCTTCTTGGACCACCAAGGAATAAAAGTTGAGCTCATTAACAACAGGAATCTATATACTCATACAAAAACATGGAAGTTAAATAACCTTATGCTGAATGATAGCTGGGTCAGAGATGAGATTAAGAAGGAAATTGCCAAATTTTTGGAACAAAATGACAATGAAGACACAAATTATCAGAACCTCTGGGATACCACAAAGGCAGTCCTAAGAGGGAAATTTATAGCACTGCAAGCCTTCCTCAAGAGAATGGAAAGAGAGGAAGTTAACAACTTAATGGGACATCTCAAGCAACTGGAAAAGGAAGAACATTCCAACCCCAAACCCAGTAGAAGAAAAGAAATAACCACAATTAGAGCAGAATTAAATGAAATTGAAAACAAAAGAATTATACAACAGATCAATAAATCAAAAAGTTGTCTTTTTGAAAAGGTCAATAAAATAGATAAACCTTTGGCTAACAAGGAAAAAAAAGAGTAAAATCTCTCATCTCATCAATCAGAAATGACAAAGACGAAATAACAACAGATTCCTCAGAAATCAAAAAAATCCTTAATGAATATTACAAGAAACTTTATTCTCAGAAATATGAAAATCTGAAGGAAATTAACCAATAGTTGGAAGCATGTCACCTTCCAAGACTTAGCCTGAATCAAGTGGAAATGTTGAACAGGCCTATATCAAGTTCTGAAATAGCATCAACCATACAAAATCTCCCTAAAAAGAAAGGCCTGGGACCAGATGGCTTCACGTCAGAATTCTACCAAACCTTTAAAGAGGAACTAATACCTATATTACTCAACCTGTTCCAAAATGTAGAAGAAGAAGGAAGACTACCCAACATGTTCTATGAAGCAAACATCACCCTGATCCCCAAACCAGGAAAAGACCCAACAAGAAAAGAAAATTATAGACCAACATCACTAATGAATATAGATGCAAAAATATTCAATAAGATCTTAACAAACAGAATCCAGCAACACATCAAAAAAATTATACATCATGACCAAGTCGGTTTTATCCCAGGGTCTCAAGGCTGGTTCAATATCCATAAATCTATATGTATAATTCAGCACATAAACAAATTAAAAAACAAAGACCAAATGATTCTCTCAGTCGATGGAGAAAAAGCTTTTGATAATATCCAGCATCGCTTCATGATCAGAACACTTAAGAAAATTGGTATAGAAGGGACATTTCTTAAACTAATAGAGGCCATCTACAGCAAACCCACAGCCAATATCGTATTGAATGGAGTTAAATTCAAATCATTTCACCTCCTCACCATGAGGTGCCCACCTCCGGACTCTGGAGGTTCTCTCAGATGCAGTCCTGCAAACTTGGACTTATCGGCCTCCCTAACATTTGTTTTCTTTGCTGTCTAAAAAACACAACAAGGTTCTGGAACAAGCCATCCAGTCCTTGAGAGGTTCACTGAGTTCCAATGATGTTCCTCTGCCAGATTATACATTGGAAATAGGAGTATTGAAAGAGAGCAAAATGGCGGCCGAGTAACAGCTTCCTTGCATCTGGGCACCGTGAGTCCGGGGAGATAGGACTCCAGGCACCTCTGGCTGGTGGGATCTGCCTATCATCACCCCTGTGAGGATACAGAGAGTCAGCGAGAGACTTCTGGACCCCAAGAGGAGGACTAAAACAGTGGAAAACCGGCAAGTGGTCACATGTGTTCAATCGGTCTAAACCCGCCTGCAACTGTAAGTTCAGTAGCAGTGAGACTGCAAACCGGAAAGGCCTTACCTGTGAACTGTTTTGGTGTCTTTGGACTTGGCACTCGGTTGAGCTGCCTTGGGGAGAGCCTGAGCGGGAATGCGGAGAACTTTGGCCATTGTATAGGGCCCCAGTCTGAGCCGCTGAGCCAGACGGAGCTAATGGTGTTTGGCTATGGGTCACAGGGAGCCATTGTGAGCAATCTGCCCCGGCAAGCTCCGCCCTCAGGGTCGCAGAGCTAGAATTGGGTGGGAGCTGGTAACCCAGCACCGAGTAGCCTAAGGGTGGGGTCTGAGCCGCCTTACAGCCCTAACCCTCAGGGGCAGAGTGAGACCAGTTTTGGCACACTGGGTAAGTGGATAGCCACTTTAGCAGTGATTCCAGCGACAAGCACTTTCCTGGGAAGGCTTCTGCTCAGCAAGTTTACAAGTTCAAAGTGCCTTTTAAGTGGGCTGAAGAGAGATTTAGGGTGTCTACCTGCTGGGGTTTGAGAAATCAGCAGCCTCCAATCGTATCAGAACTGTGATTAACATCTCATACCCCAGAAGACCACGTAATGCCCAGACAATATTCAACAACAAATACATACTGCTTTGTTTTTGGTTGTGTTTTGTTTTTTGTTTGTTTGGTTGTTTGGTTGTTTTTTTGTTTATTTTGATGTTGATGTTTTGTTTTTTAATTTCAACCTTTTCCGTACAGATCTTTTTTCTTTCTCAATTTTTCTAGTTTAATTATAATTTCCCATTGCTGCCGTTTTTAATAACTAGAACTTCATTTTTGCTACTGTTTTACCGCTATTATTTGGTTTTTCACCCAATTTTATCCCGTAAAGTTTTCTGTTTGCTTGTTTTGGTTTGATTTATAGCATTTTTGTCTTTCCTCTCTACTTGGTGGAGGTGGAGTACTGTGTCTGATCAGGTTAGCAAAGAGCTGCTGACCTCAAGAGAACCACCCAACTGGGTACCCCCAGAAGGTGGTTTTCTTTTAAGGTTGTGTCAAAGTACCCTACTGTACACCTATATTGCTCTGTCTCCCTATTTCTATGCCTCTCTTCTTTTTGTAATATTCCTTTTATCCATCCCCTCTCCTTTCTCTATTTTTTTTTCTTCTTTTCACTCGGTCCTCCTTTCTTTCATCCCTTTCTTGCTCTTCAACCTTCTCACCCTTCTGGTCCTGTACCAAAAGGACTCATCTAACCCTTAGTCCACAGGCACGAGAACTTGAAGAGCAAGAGGAAGTGAAAGGAAAATTAGGGCAAGGAAACAGATAAAAGAAATCACTCATGAGGAATAATCAGCAGAAAACTCCAGGCAACATGAAGAACCAATCCAGAACAACCCCACCAAGGGACCATGAGGTAGCTACTGCAGAGGATTCCACCTGTAAAGAAATGTTAGGAATGACAGAAAGGGAATTTAGAATACACATGATAAAAACAATGAAAGAAATGATGGAAACAATGAAGGAAACTGCTAATAAAGTGGAAAATAACCAAAAGGAAATCCAAAAACAGAATCAAATAAGAGACGAACGATATGAAGAATATAAAAAGGATATAGCAGAGCTGAAGGAACTGAAACAGTCAATTAGGGAACTTAAAGATGCAATGGAAAGTATCAGCAACAGGTTAGACCATGCAGAAGAAAGAATTTCAGAGGTAGAAGACAAAGTTCTTGAGATAACTCAGATAGTAAAAGAGGCAGAAAAGAAGAGAGAGAAAGCAGAACGTTCATTGTCAGAATTATGGGACTTTATAAAGCGTTCCAACGTACGAGTTATAGGAATCCCAGAAGGGGAAGAAGAAGGCCCCAGAGGAATGGAAGCCATACTAGAGAATATTATAAAAGAAAATTTCCCAAATATCACCAAAGATTCTGACACGCTGCTTTCAGAGGGATATCGGACCCCAGGTCGCCTCAACTCTAACCGAGCTTCTCCAAGACACATTGTGATGAACCTGTCCAAAGTCAAGACAAAAGAAAAGATTCTGCAAGCTGCCAGGAGTAAGCGCCAGTTGACCTACAGGGGCAAATCCATCAGAGTGACCGCAGACTTCTCTAATGAAACTTTCCAAGCAAGAAGACAATGGTCATCTACCTTTAATCTACTTAAACAGAACAATTTCCAGCCCAGAATTCTGTACCCTGCTAAGCTAAGCTTAAAAATTGAAATGAAATACCTAGGAATATACCTAACGAAGGAGGTGAAGGACCTCTATAAAGAAAATTATGAAATCCTCAGAAAGGAAATAGCAGAGGATACTAACAAATGGAAGAACATACCATGCTCATGGATGGGAAGAATCAACGTTGTTAAAATGTCTATACTTCCCAAAGCAATCTATCTATTCAATGCCATTCCTATCAAAATACCAACATCGTACTTTCAAGATTTGGAGAAAAGATTCTGCGTTTTGTATGGAACCGGAAAAAACCCCGTATAGCTAAGGCAGTTCTTAGTAATAAAAATAAAGCTGGGGGCATCAGCATACCAGATTTTAGTCTGTACTACAAAGCCATAGTGGTCAAGACAGCATGGTACTGGCACAAAAACAGAGACATAGACACTTGGAATTGAATTGAAAACCAAGAAATGAAACTAACATCTTACAACCACCTAATCTTCGATAAACCAAACAAGAACATACCTTGGGGGAAAGACTCCCTATTCAATAAATGGTGTTGGGAGAACTGGATGTCTACATGTAAAAGACTGAAACTGGACCCACACCTTTCCCCACTCACAAAAATTGATTCAAAATGCATAAAGGACTTAAATTTAAGGCATGAAACAATAAAAATCCTCCAAGAAAGCATAGGAAAAACACTGGAAGATATTGGCCTGGGGGAAGACTTCATGAAGAAGACTGCCATGGCAATTGCAACAACAACAAAAATAAACAAATGGGACTTCATTAAACTGAAAAGCTTCTGTACAGCTAAGGAGACAATAACCAAAGCAAAGAGACAACCTACACAATGGGAAAGGATATTTGCATATTTTCAATCAGACAAAAGCTTGATAACTAGGATCTATAGAGAACTCAAATTAATCCACATGAAAAAAGCCAACAATCCCATATATCAATGGGCAAGAGACATGAATAGAACTTTCTCTAAAGACGACAGATGAATGGCTAACAAACACATGAAAAAATGTTCATCATCTCTATGTATTAGAGAAATGCAAATCAAAACAACCCTGAGATATCATCTAACCCCAGTGAGAATGACCCACATCACAAAATCTCAAAACTGCAGATGCTGGCGTGGATGTGGAGAGAAGGGAACACTTTTACACTGCTGGTGGGACTGCATACTAGTACAACCTTTCTGGAAGGAAGTATGGAGAAACCTCAAAGCACTCAAGCTAGACCTCCCATTTGATCCTGCAATCCCATTACTGGGCATCTACCCAGAAGGAAAAAAATCCTTTTATCATAAGGACACTTGTACTAGACTGTTTATTGCAGCTCAATTTACAATCGCCAAAATGTGGAAACAGCCTAAAGGCCCACCAACCCAGGAATGGATTAACAAACTGTGGTATATGTATACCATGGAATACTATTCAGCTATTTAAAAAAAATGGAGACTTTACATCGTTCGTATTAACGTGGATGGATGTGGAAGACATTATTCTTAGTAAAGCATCACAAGAATGGAGAAGCATGAATCCTATGTACTCAATTTTGATATGAGGACAATTAATGACAATTAAGGTTATGGGGGGTGGAAGCAGAAAGAGGGACGGAGGGAGGGGGTGGGGCTTTGGTGTGTGTCACACTTTATGGGGGCAAGACATGATTGCAAGAGGTACATTGCCTAACAATTGCAATCAATGTAACCTGGCTTATTGTACCCTCAATGAATCCCCAACAATTAAAAAAAAAAAAGAAAGAAATCATTTCCACTCAGATCAGGAACCAGACATGGCTGCCCATTGTCTCCACTGCTCTTTAACATTGTAGTGGAAGTTTTAGCTATCGCAATTAGGGAAGAAAAGGCAATCAAGGGTATCCATATAGGGTCAGAAGAGATCAAACTTTTGCACTTCACAGATGATATGATTGTATATCTGGAAAACACCAGGGATTCTACTAAAAAACTCTTAGAAACGATCAAGGAATACAGCAGCATCTCAGGTTACAAAATCAACAGCCATAAATCGGTAGCCTTTATATAGACCAACAATAGTCAAGCTGAAAAAACAGTTAAGGACTCTATTCCATTCATAGTAGTGCCAAAGAAGATGAAATATTTGGGAGTTTATCTAACAAAGGATGTGAAAGATCTCTATAAAGAGAACTATGAAACTCTAAGAAAAGAAATAGCTAAAAATGTTAACAAATGGAAAAACATACCATGCTCATGGCTGGGAAGAATCAACAATGTTAAAATGTCCATACTACCCAAAGCAATGTACAACTTTAAAGCAATCCCTATTAAAGTTCCACTGTCATACTTTAAATATCTTGAAAAAAGTAATACTTTGTTTTATATGGAATCAGAAAAAACCTCGAATAGCCAAGACATTACTCAGAAATAAAAACAAAGCAGAAGGAATCACACTACCAGACTTCACACTATACTATAAATCGATAGTGATCAAAACAGCATGGTACTGGCACAAAAACAGAGAAGTAGATGTCTGGAACAGAATAGAGAACCAAGAGATGAATCCAGCTACTTACCGTTATTTGATCTTTGACAAACCAATTAAAAACATTCAGTGGGGAAAAGATTCCCTATTTAACAAATGGTGCTGGGTGAACTGGCTGAGTCTTCAACTTATACAAGACTGAAACTGGACCCACACCTTTCACCGTTAACTAAGATAGACTCTCACTGGATTAAAGATTTAAACTTAAGACATGAAACTATAAAAATCCTAGAAGAGAGTGCAGGGAAAACCCTTGAAGAAATCAGTCTGGACGAGTATTTTATGAGGAGGACCCCCCGGACAATTGAAGCAGCTTCAAAAATACACTACTGGGACCTGATCAAACTAAAAAGCTTCTGCACAGCCAAGAACACAGTAAGTAACGCAAGCAGAGAGCCCTCAGAATGGGAGAAGATATTTGCAGGTTATGTCTCCGACAAAGGTTTAATAACCAGAATCCACAGAGAACTCAAAGGTATAAGCAAGAAAAGAACAAGTGATCCCATCCCAGGCTGAGCAAGGGACTTGAAGAGAAACTTCTCTGAAGAAGACAGGTGCATGGCCTACAGACTTATGAAAAAATGCTTGTCATCTTTAATCATCAGAGAAATGCAAATCAAAACTACTTTGAGGTATCATCTAACTCCAGTAAGATTAGCCCATATCACAAAATCCCAAGACCAGAGATGTTGGCGTGGATGTGGAGAAAAGGGAACACTTCTACACTGCTGGTGGGAATGCAGATTAATACATTCCTTTTGGAAAGATATTTGGAGAAAACTTAGAGATCTAAAAATAGATCTGCCATTCAATCCTATAATTCCTCTACTAGGTATATACCCAGAAGACCAAAAATCACATCATAACAAAGATATTTGTACCAGAATGTTTACTGTAGCCCAATTCATAATTGCTAAGTCATGGAAAAAGCCCAAGAGCCCATCAATCCATGAATGGATTAATTGTGGTATATGTACACCATGGAATATTATGCAGCCTTAAAGATGGGGACTTTACCTCTGTCATGTTTACATGGATGGAGCTGGAACATATTCTTCTTAGTAAAGTATCTCAAGAATGGAAGAAAAAGTATCCAGTGTACTTAGCCCTATTATAAAACTAATTTATGGCTTTCACATGAATGCTATAACCCAGTTATAACCTAAGAATAGGGGGAAGGGGGAGAAGGAGGGGAGGGAGGGGGAAGGATGGGTGGAGGGAGGGTAATTGGTGGAATTACACCTGCGGTACGTCTTACAAGGGTACATGTGAAACTTAGTAAATGTAGAATATAAATGTCTTAACACAATTAACTAACAAAATGCCAGGAAGGCTGTGTTAACCAGTGTGATGAAAATGTGTCAAACGGTCTATAAAACCAGTGTATGGTGCCCCATGATCACATTAATGTACACAGCTATGATTTAATAATTAAAAAAAAGGCAAAATGCACCTTAAGGTGAGTAGAAAAGTGTCTAGTTAAATACAAATATAAAGGAACATCATTATCATCCTTAGTTCCTCCACTTGCCTGGCAACCTTGGGAAAGTGCTGGACCCATTGTCCAGAGGTAAAGGGTGTTCATGGCAGCTCTGTGTGGCCTCAGATACATCACCTCACCACTCTGGACCTCAGAGTCTTCATCTTCAGTGAGTGTTAAGATGATCTCTAAAGTCTCCACCCTGAAAAACCAATGACTCCTTGGTATTTGGGTTTGGGGCAATATATTACACCAGAGGTCTCTTAAATTTCTTTGAAACATTTCTGTCCTTGAAATCTTGTTTAGAAACAAGCACCAGTAATTCTGGAACTGAAGAGAGCTTGTAAGATCTGATACTTGAGAGCTAAGCCCTATGATACACCTGGAGAGGTATAGGGATGACAAAGGAAGAGGGGCCACTCTGCACAAGCAACCAGGAGAATGGTCCTCTCAGTGCTCTGGACTCAGGCCGGGAGCTCGAAGGCAGCAGAAGACCCCAGTCTGGCTTCCAAACACATTGCTAAGCAGCCTGCAAGTCTCCTTCCCCACAGAGAAGAAAGGGAATAGGCAGGGACTTGGGAATATTTGGTTGAGGGATGGAAAGCAGAGGCAAGGGCAGTGAGGGAGCGGCAGGTAGAAAGCAGATCCAGTGAGGAGTCACCCCTGGTTCTCCCAGCCTCAGGAGGAGCAAACACCACAGGCACAGGAGTTGGACGTAAGGAGGGGTGCAGGCACGAAACAGGGAAAGGAGCATAAGGGACAGTGCCAGGAGTGAGCCAGGGTGAGGACTGAGCACTTTGCCTGGACGAGACCCATGTCTCCTAACACAGGCAGTGAGATGTAGACATTCCATCTGTGCTTCAGCTGTAACAAGCACTGAAAAGGTTACTAGAAGGTCACGTACAAAACTGTCCTGTGGGGAGTGTGTGTTCAACACCTGTCCAGCGAGCTGCAGTGAAAAAAAGATTGAGAACTGCTGTTGTCAAGGGTCAGGGGAGCCAAGCCTGACCAGAACATGGAGCACGCACATTGATTCGTCTATCCAGTAATCAATGAACACCTTCTACATGCCAGACCTGAAACACTATTAATTTTTATATCCTAAGTCCAATATAATGTGTGTACATAACAAGAATTCGTTGATGCTTATTGACCTAACATGTGTATTTATCTTGTTTATTGAGTCTCAATACAATTTTAGTGAACTCTGGAAATATTCAATTCTTTCCCCTTTCCTAAGCCTAAAATCTATGATGCTATTAAAAATGTAGACCATTCCCTCTGCATTTCTCTTGAATTATCTCTTTTAATCTCTTCAGGTGCCATCGGTGGCATGCCCAAACCCAAAGCTGGAAGAGGAATAAATTACAAGCAGTCAAGCCTGCATCCTTTTGAGCCCAGAACTTCATAGTGAACTGCAAGGGTTTTCTGGCCCCCATCCAGCCAAGCACGATGGAGAGAATCAGCTCCTTCTTGAACGCCATTTGGGATACTATCTCAACCAAACACCAAGAGGGCATATTCAACACCATCTGCCTGGGGATCATCCTGGGGCTGCCACTCTTGGTGATTATCACACTCCTCTTCATCTGCTGCCATTGCTGCTGGAGCCGACAGGGCAAGAGTGGCCAACAGCCAGAGAGAAACAAGAGGAAGAAGAAAAAGAAGGCCGAAGAAGACCTCTGGATCTCTGCTCAGCCCAAGCTTCTCCAGATGGAAAAGAGGCCATCACTGCCTGTCTAGTTAGGCAGGAGGCAGAGGTGTCCCCTCTCTGGGGCGAAGTCTCTTCCAACAACACACAGATGAAGAAACAGGAATCCCTGAAATATGTGCACAGAGTAACTGCTCAACCGGGGAACAAATCTCAGACTCAGTGTTCTAGTTGAGGGGCACTCCCAGGGAGTACATGGATGGACAGTTCTTGGGCACTGTCTTGGCAGCTATGTGTCCAGTAGCAGCTCTTCACTGCAGACCCAGGCGTGCCTTCCACTCATCTCTGGCATAGCCCATAAATGCAAAAGCACAAAGAGCATTTATCCAGGCATCTTCATTTGCACACCACTCACACACATCCCCCACACACATACACACATACAAATTCAGGCAACAAGTACATGGGCAAGTATATTTTCTGTTCACCAAATGGTTGTTGGATGTGTACTTTGTGCAAGAAGCATATCATCTACAGTTGCAAAAATATCACATGGAAAGCCTGGCTGGATTCAAGCATATATATGTACAATTATAGAACCCAACAAGGCCCCATGCACTATCTATTCCATACACCACTCAGGTTCCAGATGTGTGCTTTCCTATGTCAATCTCTATATAACCTCTTCCTGGAAATACTCATAATTGGACAATCCAGCAAGCTGGTACAGCCCCATCCTGTGTATGTTGATACAGACACACCAAGTTCCTGTGCTTCTGGCCTCTCACTTATGCTAAAACATTTCAAGTGTGATGGATCAAAATTCATCAAAACCTGTTTTCTCATAACTCATGACAAAGTCCTCATTACCACTGATCTGTATTTAATGTGGTCTAAGACCTCTCTTTGAGATGCTTCCCCCAAAACCAGTCACCATTGTGGATTTCTCCAAGCAAAAACAAATAGCTCTTGGTAGTGACTGCTAGAAAGCTATAGAAACCCACTCATTCACCTTGGTGGACAGCAATGGTTTACCTGTGCAGTGTATGTTTTACAGATGGAAAAGATTAGGAGATGCTACACATGAGCTGGGTATCTCCTACGTAACCAAAGGTTTCCAGCAGGGAAGGGATTAAGACAATCACCAGTACAGTCTCACAGAGGCACGCTGGAAACAATTTTATAAGGCAATAATGGGTGCATGGTATGTTACAGGTGGGACGCAGAAGTAACAGAGTTTAAATGAAAATAAGATGAAGCTATAATGAGGTTCATTAATATTTACCTTGAAGCTTAGTCAAGTGCCTTGCACATAGTAGGTACTCCTAACTATCTGTGGTTGCTGTTGCATATGTGATTACATTAAGGGTAAACTCATAATACCTCACCAATTCTCCCCAAGTGACCTTCTCTTCTAAACCCTCTAATTGCTGCAATGGGTGAAACTAGGTTGAATCCTGCCAGAGAACACATGTAGAATCGATGGTCAAGGTAACACATGAGCCCTAGGGAGGGTACTTGAGGATGTGTAAACAAGATCTGAAGTTGAGCAGAGCTTCTCCCCACTGGGTTGAGGTTGGGAGGTGGAGTTAACCCTTTTGTAGGATGAACTAATTGGCATTTTGATGTACTGCAACCATATTATAGAGATGGACAATTCTCAACTTGGAATCAGGTTGTGCTCTGGAAGTTCATTTGCAAATTTTCTGGGGAGTGCTCCTGAAATATTTTCCCAGGAAGCTGTTCTAAACAGTAGCAGAATCACTGTCTAATAATATAGCTCAACTACTATATTTATAGTATTAAGAACCAAAATTTTATAAGATTGTGTTAATGGAAACATGGGCTCACCTGATACTCACCTGCCCTTCAGGTGTACTCCAGCTCTGAGAAGGGCGGGCATCTATTTTAGAAACCCAGTCATATTCACCATACGTGACCGTAAACTGCCTGGGCCCTCAGGCCCCCTCTTACAAGCCCCTGTAACTCCCTGATTCTCTATTCTCTTGGCACACAAAGAGCTTGTCCTGGAGCCTCTGGCTCTCCCCTTAGCCACCCCAGCATGTCTCCTGCTTCCCACCAGGATGAGCTGCCTTTCCTGTCTCCACCTCTCGGCCCCCCTAGATGACATGGGGGACATGCAAGCTGACAGTTGAGCGGGGGATGTCACATGTGTTCTAGGAGAGTGAATCAGCAGGATTGGGGACCACACAAGTAACATCGTTTCCATGACAACTGCTTGCCCCTTTGAATTAAGACAGCAATCAGTCGTCACTGTCACCCCGAGTCCTGTGTCCAGGTGCAGCACTTCTGCTGTTTCCAAGGAAAAAGACTTGCTCTAGCTCCAGGCACAACCACCCAGAGACCCACTTCTCTGTTGCTTCGTTGCCTCAGACCCAGAAGACCCAAACCCTGAATGGGGCTTACCTGTTCCCCAGCCCAGCCTCCCCTGACCACTTTTACTGGAGCACCTGGAACAGTGCCAGGCACACAGTAGGTCCTCAAAGGTTTGTTGAATGAAAGGAGATTGTGGCCATTGCTGGTGCCACTCTCTTTTTCCCACTTTATTCTTGTCTTTCCATGTTTTATGTTTCTCTCTTATTACCTCTTGTCCCTGTACCACTGCGGCCCTATCCCTTTACCCTTCTCCATTTTTACTCCTTCCCAGCTTCTGTCCCAGAACCACCAGTAGCAACCAGTGGGACGTCAGGACGGGAGCCTACTTAACTGGGGAGGTTTTTCTTAAAGAAGAGGCTTCCTTGACCAGCACAAGCTTGGGGAGGGGATGCCCTAGCTCTGGACTTCTGAACAGCTTTACCCAGACTCAGTGGGTGCTCAGAGGAGGTCCTGCCTCCATGGCTCAATGGATTCACATTTTTTATTTCATGGGAGGAGGGAAGATGTAGAGAAAAGGTAACCTTTCAAGACTATAAATGGCCCAAGCTGTATAGTATTTGTCAGTATTTTTTTTCTGTAAAATACAAATACACACATAAGAAAAACTTATTTAAGTAAAATACTTTGAAAAATAAAAGTTATGTCTGGTCTCCTTACTTGCTGGAGTCAGATAGTTCTTTTCTTTTCTTTTTTTTTTTTTTTTTTTTTTTTTTTGGCCGGGTTTGAACCCACCATCTCCAGTATATGGGGCCAGCGCCCTACTCCTTTGAGCCACAGGCACTGCCCCAGACAGTTATTTTCTAAACATTAGGTATTACCCTGGCTCAGACGTCACTCAGAAATGATGGATGCAGGCAAAGACCGGGCCTTCCCCAGTCACTTCCTTCCCTAATGGAATCAAAGGCTGGAGGGGCAGGAATGTGGCTGTCTCACCTGTATTTGCAAAACAGACAGTCTCAGGCCTCAGAGTCCAGAGTCCTCAGAAGTGCCAGATGTAGAAAAGATACAGTGATGTTCCCTGGCAACACTTACAGAACTTTCCCTTCAATGAGGTCGAGCAACATCTTCTTAAAGGAAAAGGGAGGAATAGCAAAAACTTAAGTAAAAATAGACCTCTGGGTTAAATCCCGATGGGAAGAGAAGGGACGGAAACCTCTTTAGCAGCCGCTCGGGATGGAGATGTGTGTGTGTTTATGTGCATACACATGGGAATGTGTATCTCTTTTTCAAGTCGGCCAGAGGTCCACATTGGGTATGAAATAATTCAGATGCTCCTGACTCTTCTCTCAGTGATGCTGACTAAGCTTGCCATTAAAGCAGAGACCGTCTAGAACAGTGCTGTTGGGGAGAGCCAGGAATGATGGAAATTGTCTGGAGCTGCACTGGCAATATGGTACCATTAGGCATATGCGGCTACTTAAAATTAAACAAAATTAAAAGTCCACTAGTTCAGTTATGCCAGCCTTGTTTGAAGTGCTCCATGGCCATATGTGCCTAGTCGCTTCTATCCTGGACAGCCCAGGTCTGTAAGTTTGACGGGGAAGCTAACACATGGGCAGACACCGAGCCTTCCACAGAGGGCGTAGGAAGGCAGGCCTATGGCACTGGCTCCCCCTGGGCCTGTTCTCCCCATGACAGGCTATTTCTTGGGCTCCCTTCCACAGGAATCACCGCAGATCATGACAACTAGAAAACAGAGAACCTTCATTCAGCTCCCTGTTCATTCCTCCAAGACATCCCACAACTTTCTAGTGTAGAGGAAGAACAGTTTGCTGCCCAGAAACTGGTAGGGGAGGGAGGGGAGAAGCAGCTGCTGCACCATCAGCCCCTCCCTCTGGGCTCAGCCCTGACCTTGGGTTTTGAATATGGATCTGAACAATGCCATCATGCCATCAGCATTCTTTTTTTTTTTTTTTTTTGTAGAGACAGAGTCTCACTGTACCGCCCTCGGGTAGAGTGCCGTGGCATCACCCGGCTCACAGCAACCTCTAACTCTTGGGCTTACACGATTCTCTTGCCTCAGCCTCCCGAGCAGCTGGGACTACAGGCGCCCGCCACAACGCCCGGCTATTTTTTGTTGCAGTTTGGCCCGGGCTGGGTTTGAACCCGCCACCCTCGGTATATGGGGCCGGCGCCCTACTCACTGAGCCACAGGTGCCGCCCCGCCATCAGCATTCTTAACCCACCAGAGCACTCAGTGCTGGCCCCTTGTTACTTGACCTTTGTACTGTTACCAACTTGAAAATCACAGGAATCCCTCCAACCAGGTTTCTCTATCACAGGTTCAGAGGGATGTCTTTAAATACTCAGATGGGCAACGCCACACAGTATACTTCACTCAGGAATGGCCATGCACCATCTGGCCTCCTTTTGAAGTTACTTATTCCATTCTCATTTTTGAATGTTTACTATGTGCCTAGCACACTAGGTGACAGAGAAACTAAGTTGTCCTGGAGGGACTCAGAGCCTGGTTGGGGGAACAGACAAGCAAATAGACCATTACAATACGGTATGGTCATTGCTTCCTCAGAGGGAAGCTGAGCTCAGGACAGGCTGAGAGAGATCACCCAGAAGCTGTATAGAGACTTACATGGGAAGAAATTAAGAAATAAGGATACCATTTGCATGATCTACAAGGTGGAAAAGCACCCTGGAGCAGTGATGCAGGGTGCAGCCTGATGGGAACCATTCAGAAACCATCCGAGCTCTCTGGAGGCTGTAAGTGCAGTGGGCTGGGACTCAGGACTAGGGCTGTCCTGATCCTGATATTAACTCCAGCTCCACTAGTTATGTAATTTAGGCCCATGACTTAACCTATCTGTAAAGAGTTACCTGTAAAGTAGAGCTAATGAGAGTGCCTACTTCATAGGAAGGAGAGGATTAAATGAGATAATGCATATAAATCCTGGCTTGTAAGTGCCCAATAAATGGTAGTTCTTATTAAGGGTAGAAGGAAAATCATGAGAGAGTTGTGTCCTGGGAATCAAAGGAGAAGAAACTTTCAAGAAGAAAACAAGGCTGTAAAGTCAAATGATGCAAACAGGTCACATGAGCTAGAGATGGAAAATAATTTGCATTTTCTATTTCCCTTGGTGTATTATGTTCCCTAACTTCACCACACACTGCACTAACCTGCAGGATTACTGATACTCCATGAATTAAGGTCTCCAAATTTGCAGTCTGCAACAGGCAAGGTGGCTTAATCATCTGCCTTACCTCCACCCACAACCAAGCCACCCTGGCGTGACATTGCCACCTGGTGGCCAAGTCAGGAGAGAGTCCGAAGCAACCGCTTTTCTACCTTACAGGTGTTTCCCTTAGAACATCAATCCAGCTGGTCCACTTGTTCTCAGAATAAATATAGTATGCAAAAGAAGCACCAGCTTTTATGTGACATTCACAAATCTTTCAGGGTCTGGCATGCCATACTTATTTGATATATGGGGGATTTCTTTTTTTATTGTTAAATCATAGCTGTGTACATTAATGCAATCAAGGGGTACAATGTGCTGGTTTCATATACAGTCTGAAATATTCTCATCGAACTGTTCAACACAGCCTTCATGGCATTTTCTTAGTCATTGTACGTAGACATTTGTATTCTGCATTTAGTAAGTTTCACCTGTACCTATTCTAAGATGCACCGTAGGTGTGGCCCCGCCCATTACCCTCCCTCTACCCCTTAACCTCCCCCCTCCTTTCCCCTACCTTGGCCTTTCCCCATATTCTTGTGGTATAGTTGGGTTATAGACGTCACATGAAAGCTATACATTGGCTTCATAGTAGGGCTGAGTACATTGGATACTTTTTCTTCCATTCCTGAAATACTTTGCTAAGAATATGTTCCAGCTCCATCCATGTAAACATGAAAGAAGTAAAGTCTCCATCTTTCTTTAAAGCTGCATAATATTCCATGGTATACATGTACCACAATTTGCTAGTCTATTCGTGGGTCAATGGGCACTTGGGCTTCTTCCATGACTTAGCAATTATGAATTGGGCTGCAATAAACATTCTGGTACAGATGTCTTTGTTATATTGTGATTTTTGGTCTTCTGGGTATGAAACTAGTAAAGGAATTATAGGATCGAATGGCAGGTCACTGCTGGTGGGAATGCACATTAATACGTCCCTTCTGGAAGGATGTTTGGAGAATACTTAGAGATCTAAAAATAGACCTGCCATTCTATCCTATATGGGGGATTTCTAACCTATTTTTGTTGAAATGTTCTTCACTTACCATCACTGCCTATGGTAGATCTTCCCCTAACCACAGGTCTTCCCCATCACAGTAAGATCACACCCTATTGTAATAGTGTGTTTCTTGCACTCCTAGAACTCCACCCCTATTACTTCCCCATTATAATTAAGCTTTATGAAGCTAGAATTATAACTGTATTATTCAATCCTGTGTCTTCCAATATCTACCATGGAGCCTGGCACATACTATATGCTAAATAAATGTGTCAAATAAAAAAAAAATTAACCACTAGGGCGTTTCTTAAAAATGCAGATTCCCAGTCCCTCCCTGCCCTTCTGGCTGGTTATTAAGTCTGGAGTAATGCCAGGCAACCTGCTCTACTATGAAGCATTCTAGATATGCAGGTGGTCCCGGAAACACATCTTGAGAAATATTATCTACATGTCCAAAACAACAAAAGATATTGTATAGTCACATAAGTTTGCAAAACACTGTATACTATATCTATACCTTCCCCCATTTTACCCCCTTGAGACCTTCAATGCATGTGTCACATGAAAGGTTCCAACAGATACTATAATAAAAAAAATTCACGTAACTCCACGTAGCTTAGAGTTTTCACAAACTTATTTGACCATTAAACTTCTTTTTCTCTTAACATATTGGGAGAAAAGGGAACGCCATTTAGGAAATGGTGCCGTGGAGGGCTGGGGCACAGTCCATGCATCACCTGCTCCCGTCTTCCGCCGCCTACACCGGCTACGGCTCAATCAATATCATCTCCTGGGAAACCCTGTCTGAAATGCACATGGATCCTCCTTGACCTTTACTAACCTTTGTTTCTCACTCTTCCCTTTCTTTTCCTTCCATTTGTGACCCATAATAATCATGTCAGTGGCCATTCATAGCAAATATATCTTTGGGCTGGCTAGAGATACACCTCTATCAAGGAAAAAGAAAGAAAATGAAAATGTTGTGGAAAAAAAGAAAGAAAATGTTTTGAATGAAATAGTGAAGACTGGAGATCCAATCCTGTTATCTTAGCATTCCAGAATCCCTTATAATATGTAAAGAGCACTTTCACTATCTCATTTGATTCCCACTTTACAAAAGAAGATGATGGGGTCCAGAGAAAGTAAGCCAACTTACCCAAATCTGGAATGGAAACCAAAGTCTTCAGACTGTCCCAGTGCTCCTTCTGTACACTGGGGCATCGTGGCCCAGGTTGATCTGCTGACTTTGCCTCCTCAGAGACTATTGAACTTGTAGGAGTCAAGTTTCCTTTGAGTCAGAAACTTGGTGAATTCAGTCAAGGGTCTGCCCAGAAGTTTTCACACCAAATGTCTCCTTCATATGTTCCACTGCAAGCACCATCTACCTTCTTATCCTTCTCTAATTAGTATAAACCTAATTCTCTTTACTCTCCAAAATAAAGAAGTCTTTCTGTTCCATTTTGTTTTTTCTTTTTATTTAAATTATGACACTGCAATACTCTACTTCTGTCATTATAAGACTACTGAGATTCATCTTTCAGGCTCCAGGCTAGATATTAGAAGATACAACAATAAATAATACAGTTATAATTCTAGGTTCATAAAGCCTAAGTCTAATGGAGGAAGAATAGAGGTGGAGCACTAGAAGTACAGGGAAACACACAATTATAATAGAGTGTGATCTTGCTCTAATGAGAAGACTTGTGTGGTTAGGGAATAAATAGAGTTTTGTGGGCTAACCCGAGAATGGTTTTTTTGTTTGTTTTTGAGATAGGGTCTCACTTTGTCACCTGAACTAAAGTGCAGTGGCATCATCATAGCTCACAGCAATCTCTAACTCCTGGGCTCCAGCAATCCTCCTGCCTCAGCCTCCCAAGTAGCTAGGACTACAGGCGCTGCCATCACGCCTGGCTAATTTTTCTATTTTTTGTAGAGACAAGAGTCTCCTTCTTGTACAGGCTGGCCTTTAAGTCCTGGCCTCAAGCAATCCTCCCTCCTTGGCCTCTGTGCTGGGATACAGGCATGAGCCACCACCTTAACCTGTTCTTTTTTTTTTCTCTTTGCAGTTTTTTGGCCAGGGCTGGGTTTGAACCCACCACCTCTGGTATATGGGGCTGGCGCCCTACTTCTTAAGCCACAGGCACCATCCCTGGCCCTAATGTCTTTATATAACATTTCCCTCACAGAAACAACCAATTGACAGACAGAATTGGGGAAGTGAATTCACTTGCAAGCTAGAAACTGCCTGAAATCCTTTTCAGGGGTGCCCCTCTCACTTTTAATCAGGCTAACAACTTCCACCCCACTTCCCACACCACCAGCCCTATACACCTGGTCTGGGGCTAGGGTTTTGCTCTCCCTGGGTAATGTCTTCAAGGTAGTTCCCAGGTATTTTTTGTTTATCAGACCAGCAATGACACTGCCATATCAAACACCAAAGGCAGGCTGGATGCTAAGCTGAACCTCACTGGCTGACTCTGCAAACAGTATTACCCAAGAAAGAAGAAAAGTGGGGACCTATTGTTGGGGGCCCTAACGTAGCCACACATGAACCCTTTCCCCTCCTCCCCCTCTACTCCTAAGACAAAGAAATAAAGGATCTGGCTAGCCTACCACCAGAAGTTGTCCCCAAAGGACCTAACTTTCCAGGAAAGCTGTGGAATTTGCCCACTTGATATGACCCCATATAAAAGGGACCTATAACTGCCACCCAACCCTGCGCAGACACCACCTTTGCACTACCCAGGCGGGTCACCTTCCGCTTTCAATAAACCTGACCTGAGTATCTCTGCTGTGGCCTCTGCTTTGGGCGCCACGGCTTACACCTTTCACATGTCCTGATCAAAAAGCGAAGTGGTGCTGCTCTGGAAGGCCGAAGCATGTGGATCTCCTGAACTCAGGAGTTTGAGACCAGCCTGAGCTAGAGCGAGACCATTTCCCACACCCACCCCCTTCCCCCGCTGTAAAAATAGGCGGGCACTGTCACGGACTCAGCTACTCAGGAGGCTGAGGCAAGAGAATTCCTTGATCTGAAGAGTCTGAAGTTGCTGTGAGCTCTGACACTACAACTCCCTACCAAAGGTGACCAAGTTAAGATTCCGTCTCAAAAAAAAGTGGTGCTGCAGAGCTCCCAACAGGCCAACACTGCCACCTCCTGGCCAGGCTGCAGGTAGCAGCCTCTTGCTCGGTTGCCAGCTGAAACCTATTGAGCTCACTACTGATCCTAACTCCCCCTCCTAATGTTCTCCCTCCTCCTCCCCCTACAAAGGGCTTAAAGTAATGACTTGGAATTTTTTTAGTTAAGGACCTTTGCCAGCAACTGACTAAATTTCACCAAAAGCCTCTCGCTGTCTGTACTTGTTTTTCCTTCTGCCAAGTCATCCTGTCATTTGCATATTTCTCTCTGTCCACAGCTCCAAACACCACACCTGGTTCTTTTTTTGTTTGTTTGTTTTTAGGTAAAGTTCTCCACACCTGGTTCTTTTCTTCCCTTGATCACAATTCCTTGAGTCATTCCCTAGCTTCCTTCATGCAATCCCAGAGAATTCAAAGTTAAAACAGGAGTTTTTATCTTCATTTAAAAACCATAAATCCTGGGACCCTATTCCCAGAGGCAGCTGCTATCAAGAACCCAACCAGCTCTCAGCTCTGCAGTGAAAGGACAGTCTCCTCCCTCACTGCCTGCCCTCCTTGAATCCTATTGATTCTTCTTCCTAGATGACCCTTCCTCTGAGCCCTCATTTCTCCTTCCCACCATTTCTGCCACTGGCCAAGAAAGCCATTATTTCTTGCCTAAACTACAACATTAGCCCTTACTTTGTCTGAGAATCTTCATTCTTTCTCCAAAACTCCCCTTAACACCCCTGACCCTGTTCTCTGCTATCACCAGACTGATATTTCCAAAATATAAGTCTGACCTCATCACTCCCAGGTTTAAAAACCTCTGAGTGTTCCCAACCGTCCAAATGCTTTCATCTAAGTGGTGGTCAACCCTGGCTGTGCCTCAGAACCCCCTGGGAGCTTTAGGAAGTTCAGATGCAGGAGACTTACTTGAGACACATTGAAGCGGGGTCTGCAGAGGGGACATGAACATTTGTGCACATAACAGCTCCCTCTGAGTCCACCAGGAGTGAGAGCTGAGAAGCACAGCACAGCCATGGCAAAGAGAGAATCCTGCCCTTTGCCCAGGGTGGCTCCCCACCAAGAAACTACATCTCCTCCCTCAAATGCCACACTCCATGTTTTCCCATCTGTGCCACCAAGTGTCTTTTGCCACAGGTGCCCTGCTTCCCCTCAAGCTTCTGATTTCTCCCCTGGCCGCTCATCCTTGCCAACATCACATCCCCATGAAACTTTCTCCCTCTGGCACCCTGGCAGGATTCGTCACCCCACTCTGCTCACGGTGTCCAGCCCCTGTTGACTCCCTCTCCCCATTGTGCACCCACGATCACTATTTACTTCCACAGCTGCCTCTTCCACCACCCAAGAGCTGCTCAGAGGCAGCAGCTATGTTTTGTCCATCACTGTCTTACTTGTTTCCCACAGGGAGCAGACAATGCTTTGGAAGTTTACCAAATGTTGTTGAGACATCCACCTTTGCTTCTGCCCTAGTACCTGGATTGCCTATAGGGTCTGGGAGAGCTTCCATTTGCTTTAGTTTGTTCTAAAGGGTAGAAATTGTCCCTGTAAGCTTCAAAACCTTAAAGGCTGGCTTTAAAAGATGTGTTTGACCATCTCTGAAAAGCAGATCTAGCCAGAAACTCATTCTGCTGGCCCATATTCAGCTACCTATGGAAGCTGTCTGTGCTGGTCACGTAAAAGTGAAATGAGGCACAGAAGTGTAGGCTTGAAATGTTTTCCTCAGCCAAAGACCTTTTGAAAATGACTTCCTGCCCTGTCCCCAGAAGAACCTTTGAAGGGTCAACTAAGGTTTTCTTTGTCTCCTCCCTTGCAGCACCATGAGTCCTAAAGGCAGAAGAATGTAAGAAACTCCAGTACTTGGCCAGCAGTGGAGGAGCCCTGGGGTCAGGGAACATGGGAGTGTACACTTTGTGGTCTGCTGCCACCATAGACACATGCAGAGCAAGAAGACCCTGGGTGATCCCTTGTGCCACAGCTACTCAAGGAGTGGTCACCAGTTCAGCAGCAGTCTTCACCCAGCCCTGACCTACTGACCCAGAATGTCCAGGGAGGGGCCCCGAAATCTGTGTTGAGAAGTACCACCTATTATCCACCATCCCTGGTTCTGGTCAGTCCTTGGGATCTGACCCACTTTGGAGAGGGTTTTTCTTTAAAAAACTGGACCTGTGAGCCTAAGGTTTTAGAATCACAAAGGTGAGTACTCCACTTGCAAACAGGGTTACAAAACAGAGGGGAACCCTAGAAGAGGACTTGGACTTGGGAAGTTGTGCAGATAGACCTTTAAGACAGACAAGGAAATCAGTTCAGCCTCAGGCCCTGACAAAGCTGGAGCCAAACTAGAGAAGTCTGGCAGGTTTCTATCGATATCTCCTTAGAGAAGGTTTTGTAGTCCACTACCGTTCACCACCTCATCTTCATCCTGCTTTATTTCTCTTCTATGGCACTTATTGTTCCTTGAAATTATACATTTCTATGTGGTTTACTGTCAGTCTCCACCAGGAGAATATAAACACAATGGCAGGGATAATATGTTTTGTTCACTGGTGTAACAAAAATGCTTTGAATAGTACCTGGTACCTAATAGGGCTTAGTCTATACTTGCGGAATCAATGAAAGAAGACAATACACAAGCCCCATTAGTACAAGGATGGTGTCTGTCTTGCTCCACCTCTATGAGCTCACCTCTTGCTCACCTGTTTCCCCAGTGCCCAACACACTGCCTGATACAAAGCAGACACTTAATAATTCTTGTTGAATGAAGGAACAACATGCACACACAGTTTAAATGATCAGCACCAGCAATGAAACTGAACTTCATTCAGACTGCCCATCGGCAAAGCGAGCAGTTACCACAGCACTGTTCAAGGTATCTCAAGGGAGAGGTGGAGGGAAAGAGAGGGGAAGACTGCTCACCTGGCTTGGCATTCACCCCAAGCTTGAAAGCTGGAGAAACCTAGGCTATAAGCTCCGCTCTGGTCCTGGAGGGCAGTGCAGCTTTTAGGGCATTTGCGTGCCTTCCCACTCACTTCTGTGTTCCAAACGTTATTATTTGCCATCACGAAGAAACTGCAGCCAACCAAATTCCATTATAATGCACAAATTGTACCTTCACTTGCACTTAGGTTAAATTTAGAATTCAAGTGCACTTAAGTGGGGAAAATAACACAAGGCAATTTTTTTTAAAAAATCAAGTGGTTTATTATTTTTTTCTTGAATAGGAATTTAAGTTACTTCAATGGTCACTGACTTCACTGCAAAAATACCTTCCAAAATGATAGGAAATAAACAAGAAGGAGCTGACCTTGCCAAGCCTCCAATCAACAGTCAGACTCACAGCACTGGCAGCCTCAGGAAACCCAGGGGTCACACAGAAGTGGCGAGCCTTGGGGAGGGAGGGACGAAAGGGGGTCACAGGAGAGACTTTGAGAGGTACCAATTATCAAGAGAGTCAAATTATTTACACTTGAAATGAGTGAGAATTTATTCACAACATATGCAGATCTATGAAAGTAATTATGCAAATGACCCAAAAGAGGGCATTTAAAAATAGCAGTAAAATAGGAGCTTTGGTTTCCAGCATGCTGGATACTAGTCAGAACTTAGCTAAATGTGAATCCATCCTGGCCCCTTTTTATTCTCTTTATTCTCCCTAACACCAGCAATATGAAAGAGGGGGAATTTGTGCCTTTTTCCCCCCCCTCAAAACCCAGTGGGAAAAGGAGGAAACAAACATCCAGTTGCCTCAGTCCCAAACCCTAGGTAATCAGAGCCTCTCTTTGGTGCTTCTTCCTAGAGAGAAGATTTGGATTAGCAGAGCTTTAAGTGTGTATGTATATGTTTCTAGAAATTTCCAATCAGTGAAGTGGGGGATGATTCATTTTTGTCCTACTCCAATATATTTGTTACTGAAGACAAGCTGAAAATCCCTGCAGTTTCCATACTGTCTTTCCCATACATCCTGTGCAACTACTATTTTGTTGATTTTCAGGCCCCCTAAAAATCAAGATGGGGAAAAAAATGCAGGTGACAGGAAGGAATCTTGGTGATTGGAAGCTGGAGGACCTGCTTTGGTCTGGGGGTTATCTAGCCTTCTTAGAAACCAGCACTATGAGCACTCCACCTTCCATCCACCAGGCACCAATGCCCCACCCCATCCCAAGCTTGCCCAGCCCCCAGCCCCGGCTGGTCGTGTCCCTGCAATTGTCGCTCAAAATGGGCCATCAGAGTGTCCTCCTCTTTCCTTGCAGCGTCCGCTTCTTCCTGCCCACCACGCGATCACTGCTGTAGCCATGAGGGCGGATTTTCAACTCCACGTAAGGAATGGAGAATTCGTGTCCTTTCCATGGCTCCCAGTTCACCCCCTGCACACACACAAAAAAAGCCACATCAACAGAAGGTAGGGTGGGTTACGGAGCGACAGAATCCTTCTTTACCAGGGAAACCACTCTCTGGCTGCTTGCGAGTAGCGGGAGAGGTGACTGGATTAGGATAAGGGAGGTCAGGGCAGGCGCTGGGAACGTGCGCCCTCTGCTGGGAAGTTGGGGCGAGACAGGCTGGGGACATGGAAGCCTCCGAGGGAGGACATGATGTGACCCAGCACCCAGCAGGTGGGTGACAGGGCCCGAGCGCCATGAGATTAACTCGGGGTCAACCTGGCCAGCAATGAGCAAATTATTTTTGCCTCACTCTTTTCCTTTCCAAAAAGTTAAAGGCAAAAATAAACGTATTAATTGGCCAATTGTGTAAAATCATTTTCAATTTAGACTGTTTAGATATTAGCTCTGGGGTAACAAATAGCCTGCTGAAAACTAAATTTCATTTTATGTCTTTTGACTGGTGAGTGCAATAATATTTAATTCACTTAATAACCTTGCAACCTGGCCAATAAAGAGCCCAAGTGACCAATTTTATGTATTTTAATTTGTGAGGTAAATAATAAACAAGAAGCTAAATGCCTCGCAGACTGTGAAAAGCACATTAACCAGATGAATGTCTTTTATTAGCAAATATGGGATGGTTTAGGGCATGCTGGATGCTCATTTCAAATATCTGATCTCCTATCACAGGATTCCCTGAGTGGGCCCATGAGCTGCCACCTTGATTCATTGACCTGCCCTCCTTGGCTTCCCCCAGGCGGGTAGAGGGAAAATTTCTTCTTCCGTTTGAAAAATCACAGAAAGATTGGGAGTCCTCCTAGTTTGGTCAGAGCCAAAGTAATCAAAATGTACTTGGAATTTAGATGTGTTAATATTTACAGTAATATTAACACAAGGTGAGTTCTAGGGAGAGATGGCTTCCTGAAGGCTTAGGATCAGGGTATAGGATGAGCAGTTAAAAGCCCAGGATGGGCACTCCAGAAGGGAAGAGGATTAATGGTGAGTAGAAGCAACGATGCAATTTTCAAGATGCTAAGAAGGAGCTGGCTGGAGATGCCCTGTAGCTCACAGATTCAGGCTAACATAGATGATATACAGTAGTCGCGGAGGGTCAAGAAATCACAGGTAGGAAAGTTTCAGAGTGAGGGTGGGGAGAGGAGACTCCTGAACTCCCAGCTCTGTGTGTACACTCCTCAAATGGAGCAAGTGGGCTGCCACACTGCTCTGGGCAGGCTTTGGGTGAAGTGGACCCAAGGATGTGTCTGACCTAAAGCAGAAAGGGCTTTGTTTTTCTGATGATCAAGAAACTTGAAAAAAAATAGACAAGATTAGGAAGTGTCTAAAACAACTAGACGAGATAAGGAAGTGTCTGTTATGAACTGAATATTGTGTCCCTCCAAAATTCATATGGCAGATCCCTGCTCCCCCAATGTGGTGGTATTTAAAGGTGGGGGATTTGGGAGGTAATCAGGTTTAGATGAGCTCATGATGGTGGAACCCCATGATGGGTCAAGTATACTTATAAGAAAAGGAAGGGGCCAGAGCTCCTCTCTCTCTACCATGTGAGGATACAGCCAGAGACAGCCGTTTGTAGCCAGGGAGGGAGTCCCCATGGAGAACTGAACCTGCTGCCACCCTGAGCTTGGACTCCCCAGCTTCCAGAACTGTGAGAAACAAATGTCTGGCGTTTAAGCCCTCCAGTCTGTGGCATTTTGTTATAGCAGTCTGAGCTGACAGTGTCCATGTGTGAACTAGTAAAATGCGATGGTGTGTGACTCACATCATATGTCTTTACATGCCAGTGGGCAGTCTTAGCTTCCCACAACCTGTCCCTGAGTGAGCAGCACTGGTGGGAATGTAGAGCAGGAAGGGGCCATGGCCACTGGGCAGGAAGGACATGACCTCAAGACCACAGAGCCCAGAGAAGAAACTCCACTGCCCAGCCTCGAAGCCCAGAAGGAGAGAGGCTACCAGACAGGCCTGGAGGGCATCCCTTTGGGGACTGAATGTGGACAGAGCCTGGGACAGAAAAGATCTTTACATGCCACCTACCTCACTGTGCTTGGTCTCCCCATACCTCCCATTGGGGTTAGCTAGGTGGCAGTTCTTGTACCACCAGCCACCATGATGCGTCAGGGCACAGTTGCTGAGCGCAATATCATTGTCTCTGTCAAAAGTTGTGAATTTCCATCCATTGTGGTAAGAAAGGGCATCCCCTGCAGGAGAGAAGAGACAGAAAGTGAGAGATACTGAGGTGTGATCAAAAAGGCAGGGAGAATTCTAGGCATCGAAAACACCAAGGAGTCAGTCAGCTATGTAGCACAGGTAGTCGCTGCTCTCTCAAAATGGCCAATGGGAGCATGGCACAGGTGAACAGGTTCTCCTTCCTGGCCTACCACCCAAACTTCAGGCCTGTTTCTGTAACTACCATAAAAGCATTTTCACTTGAAAGTTCCCAATCATGTCAAATATCCAAAACCAAACATATCAACTCTCCCATAGTCCCTGACGATCTCTCAACAAGAACCCCACTCTCTGTCCTTCCTGGCTCAGCTTCACCCCCATCTAGTCACCCAGACCTGAAACCTCTGAGCTGGTTCAACAACCCCTTCAAGTCCTTCCTCCTGCAGGCCACTCATATATGCCCACGGCTCCTGCCTAGGCCCCTCTCCCACCTGAACCTAAGACATTCATTTTCATCATCGCAGGCCTCATGTCCTTCTTCCTACCACACAGAGGTGAGTCACTCTTCCTTGCTTTGCAGGCCTGCAACTGGGTTATACCTTATGCACAAGCTTGCATCCCCATGTCCCCACCAGGCAACCTCTGCTGTGACCAGTCCTCCGTGGGGTTTCTCTCTGCCCTTCATTAGTCCAAATTCCCACTCCTGAGAAAAATTCTCCATATGGATCCTCCCACCCACCCTAACACACACACATACATACACACACATAAATACACACACACACACACATACATACACAAACACCCCTGAACTTGCAGAGCCGTTCTGGGGACATCTGTACAATTCAGCGCCTCACTGCAGCCTTGTCTAAAAATCTGCTTTATTTTACTCATATTTCTCCTAGTTCCTTATCATATTTGTCATCCTTTTATAAGCCTATTTTCTTTTCCAGCTCATAAAAAGCAATAAGAATCCTTATCAATCACAAGCTTAATCAAGTTCTGTCCCTGCAATAACAATACTCACATTTGCATCTCATCTCTGAGTTTACCGATCATCTTCACGCATATATTTTCACTTGACTCTCACAGCAAGGCTGAGAGGAGGGGAGGGCACCTCTTAGTCTCACAAAGAAGCAAACTCACAAACGTTAGACTCAAAGGACTTGTTAAGGTCCCAAAGTCCATAAATGGTGGAGCCAGGACTCAAATCTCAGTTCCCAGGTTCCCAAGTCCAGAGGCCTTTCTGAGGTGCCACTCCACCTGTAGCTTTTTTATTTCAACAAGGGGCTCCAATTACGCCAGCGAGAAGGAGCCTCCACAACAGTGGCTCTCCACGTGTGGCCCCCAGACCAGCAGCAGTCACATCACAAGGGAACTTGTTAGAAATGAACATTCTCAGGCCCCACCCTAGACCTATAGAAACTATAGGGTGGGACCTGAAAATCTCCATTTTGACAAGCCCCTCAGATGATCCTTGTTCAGGCTAAAATGGGAGAGCCTCTGGCCTACAACGTCATTCATTTATTCAGGGAACATGTACCTAACACCCGCTATGGATCAGTACGTGCTTGGCTCTGGGAATCCAAAATGAGGAGAGCCTTGCTCTCCAACACTTAGCTGGGAGGGGTGAGGTAGGTGTGTGAAGAGTTGGTAACATGTATAAAGGGAAGGTTCCAATTTGCCCCTCCAATTTGGCCATCTCAAACTGCAGCTTCTTCAAGCCTCACCCAGAACGGGCACAGAGGCCCCTCCCAGACAGATGCAGCAGAACAGTGTCCGCCTGGTCACCAAGTGACAAAGGGGCATTGTCACTTTAGTTATGCACATTTCCTCCTCCCTTCAGATTTCTTAGAGAAAGTTAACTACACCTTAAAACAACATGTGACACCACCTCAGTGACATACTTTAAATAAGCACAGCTTACCTCACTTGCACAGAAAGTTCTTAGAGCTGTTTTCTAAGAATCTATGCAAAAATTTTCTTAAAGATATGTTCGTGATTATTTAAACGGGCACTGGGATAAAGAAAGGTAATGTAGATTTTGCCCCAAATGCTTGAGATTTTTCTGCAGGTGGATTGTCTATCTTCTAGAAACCGAAGCCATCCTGAGGTCAGAGTGTGCACAATGAGAGCAGGGAGCTGGAGGGGTTGGTGGCAGTCCCATTAAAGGTCTGAACCCAAAGTCAAGGTGGGTTCAAGCTAGTCATCATCTCTCATCAAAACGCCACCCTCAGATCCACTCTTCTCCTCCAGCAATACTTGGGACAGAAAAGACGACCCAGGCAGCTGCCTGCTCTCAGACCAGGAGAAGCCATTAACATCTCATCCCCTGTAAGTCACATACAGACACAGGACCATGTATCTTGACCTCAAATGTCTTATCTCAGAATTAAAAGTGGGAGAGTAAAAGAGTGATTTATACCCTTTCGAGAGCTCCCTTTTGTCCATCATCTACCCATCAATTTTTTCTCTTTTTCAAGTGCCAGTATTTAAAAATCCACTTCAGAACAAGTGAGGCACTGGGATTTGAGGTAGAATAATTCTCCACTGTGGATAGTTGGCATCCCTAACCCCAGCCCACCAAAGGCTCAGAGTTTTCTACTCATATTTCCAAGTGCCTCGAGGAGGTGGACCCACTCCTGACTGGGTACCACTGAGTCCCACACTAGTGGGACTTGAAGTCACCTGTCTGAGCCCATAGAAGTCATTCTGCACCATTTTGATGTGCAGCTCTTTCCTTTTTCATCACAATCTCTGAATAGGTGAATATCATCTTGAAGGTGCAGAATCAGAATTTAAACACACACACCAGTATTTTGCTGGCATTTGTGTCATGAAGGAAAACAGCATTTCCAATATGGCTTCAGTGAAAGTCAAAAGTTGAGGGCCCACCCAGACAGTCTGAGCAGGGTACAAGCCTTGTGCTGCACATTTCTGCCAGTGCTGCACATCTGTCAGCTCTAACCAGAGCTATAATGAAGTGAGAAGCTGGTGAGAGCTGCCTCCTGCCCGAGATACCAGAATGTTCCCCTTCCCCTGGAATGCTGCATCCTCTAAATCGTGCCTCATCATTTAGGACATGAGTAGCCAGAAACTTCCTACATTTTAAAACCTTCCTCATGGACCAATCAGCATATATAAGGAAAGCTAAAACTCCACTAACCCCACCATTGTAATTCAGAATTGAGAAGTAGGAATGATAGTACACAGGGGAAGACCAGAGTGCTGCCTAAATGCTATATGAACGTCTGCTAATCAAAAATACGCCCTATTAAAAAAATACATCCTCCACTGACTGGCACTGTTGGCCTGAACAACCATAGAACAGGAATTATCCCCTAATCAGAGCTAAAATGCAAATAGAGTACCTGGGAGGAGAATCCCATTAATTCACGAATGTGTTGACTCCCTTTCACTCACTTTCCCATTAGCATCAGTTCATTTACTGGATTATTTTAAGCTTCGGAAAAGGCAGATTTTCATGGTCGAGGGAAGGGGAGGGATGAGCAGCCTGGGAAGATGGGCCTGAGCGAGGTCCCCAATCTGGAGCTCAAAAAGGGCACTGGGTTTTGGGGAAACATGTGTGGCACAGGAACCAAAGGGAAATACCCAGCTTCACATCATATGCAGGGAAGGTCCCACAGAATGGAGCCTGTAAAGACTGACACTCCTTAGCCTGAGAAAGAAAGGCTGAACCTAACTGGTATTGAAAACCAAAGGGATGACCAGATTAGGCTCCAGGCAGACTGAGACCAGAGAAGGAGGAGGCCCAAGGGCTCTAAGGGAGACTGAGGTGTGCATACCCTATTGCACCAGAGAGAGCCTGGAATCAGCTGCCGGGTATGTAGTCCGAGCTGACTTAGAGGTGAGGCAGCCAGCAAGGAAGAGGCAGGCAGTGTGCTTAGCCCTACAAAACAGCATCTTTAAGTCTCCTCTTACTCAGTTTATATCCCTATAATCGCATGGATGTCCATCTACATTTCCCAGTTGTATTTTTTTCTGTGCCTGACTTTCAGGTTCTATGGAGTCATGCACTGTATAATGGCGTTCCAGTCAACACCAGACCACATATATGATGGTGGTCCCATAACATTACAATGCACCATTTTTATAATGTTATATCTTTATAAGATTATAAAAATCACCATAGCCTAGTGACGTCATAGTTACCCTAACAACGTAGTGCGACACATTCTTCATGTGTCTATGGTGATGTAGAGAAACGTACTGAGCTGCCAGCCATGCAAAAGTATAGCACACACAATTAGTGCGGTAAACATCACTTGATAATAATAAGTGATCATGTTATTATGTATTTAGTATCATACGTTTTAATCATTATTTTAAAATGTGTGCCTTTCTACTTATTTTTTTTAAAAAGTTATTCCTAGTCACCCAGTACCTTAAAAAATAAAATTACATACATATATATATATTTTTTTTTGCAGAAATAATAGAGCAATAGTTTATTAGAAGAAGATAGGAAAAGTTCCAACACAACAGAAAGAGTCCTGAGTGGGTTGCCCAAAATAAAAAATAATTTTTAAAAAAGTTAACTGTAAAACAGCCTTCAGAAAACATTCCAGAAAAAAGGCATTCTCACCACAGGAGATGACAGCTCCATGCTTATTATTGCCCCCAAAAGCCTTTCTAGGAGGAGAAAAAGTGGAGATGGGAGACAATGATACTGATGATCCTGACCTTGCATAGGCCTAGGCTAACGTGAGTGCGTGTCTTAATTGTTACAAAAAATATTTACAAGGTTAAAAAAAGTAGGGAAGGATTTTTAAATAGAAAAAAGCTTATAGAATATGTACATAAAGAAAGAGATTATTTCTGTGCACATAATGTGTTTGTGCTTTATGCTAAGTGTTCTTACAAGAGTCAAAAAGTTAAAAAGAATTTAAAAGATTACCAAATAAAAATGTTACAGTACATTCAAGTTAATTTATTAGTTTATTATTGAAGAAAGTTTTTTTATTAATTTAGTGTACCCTAAGCGTGCAGAGTTTGTAAAGTCTCCACGAGTGTACAGTAGTGTCCCAGGCTTCACTTTCACTCACCACTCACTCACTGACTCACCCAGAGCAACTTCCAGGCCACCAAGCTCCATTCATGGAAAGTGCACTAACAGGTATACCATTTCTTAACTTGTATGCTATATTTTTAAGGTCCCTATTCTATGTTTTGTTATATTTGGATATACAATGTCATTGTGTTCCAACTTCCCACAGAGTAGAATGACAGTTTACAGAGGTTTATAGCCTGGGACTAACAGGCTATCCCACCCAGGTGCGTAGGTGACTATTCCATTCCCTAGGGGTGCAGGAGGTTATTCCACTCAGTTTGTGTATGTATGCTCTAAGATGTTCTACAAAGACAAAATCACCTAACAACAGATTCCTCCAAATGTATCCCTGCCATTAAGTGACACAGGACTCCATTACGCCCTGGGTGGATGTAGTTCAGCCTGTTTCCAGCCCACAAGACCCAGAACCACTAAAGGAAGAAGTGACAGGACCCAAAACCATGCAGCCTCTTCAGCTGCAATGCCTTCTTTTCAAGGATAACTTTTTTCCCTGAAACAATTGTTTCCACACTTTTTCCCACTGCACCCCTTCTCAGAATCCTGAACAGTTTTCCTGTATCTGTAGCCCCAACTCCTCCCTTGTGTCTCCTGTCATGCCCCCATGTCACCAAACTCATCCCTTCCCTGACTGCTAGAGAAACTATTTGAGTCTCAGGGACTATTCTGTAAGATATTCAAAATGTAGTAAATGTAGGATTACATATATAGAAAAGCTCTACTGGCAGTTTTGTTTTTTAAGCTCACCTACTAGGCATTGGTAAACAACAGCGAATATAAAACACATATGATTTTTTGAATGAAATTATAAGATCACAAATTGCATTAGCAGTTGGCCACTTCAGAGCAAGGCCCCAGACACTCAGAAGTTCTGTTCATAGTCTTCTGCCACCTCAATTCCTTCTGCTTAGTCCTGCCCACACCTAGACTCCTGGAGAGCCCCTTCTTCTCCTGCCTCTAAGCTCCACCCTCCTTTCAGATCCAACTCGGCTCCTGGAGGACCTGCCTTCTGCCTCTTCAGTGACCATCACTGCACCCACCTGCTCCACACTCCTGTAGTTCCTGGGGTTTCTTACCACATAACTCTCTGCAAAGGTGACCTTACAGCTTTATGCATCTATTTACCCATGAGTCTAAGCGTGTCTAATACAGTTAGTCAATTTGGCAAGTAATACGTTCCAACGTGGTAACCCCAAAGTCAAGAACATGCAAAAGTCAAACAACAGACTTAACTTGTTAGGGTTTAAAAATCATTAAAACAACCACCACATTTACCCTCTTAAATAGTTTGCTGCTATCACTATTTCATTCACGTTGCCTAATTTCGTTTTCTTCCTTCACAAATGAACACCATCATCTGGCATAAGTCCAATGAGCAGCTGGTCGAGGTTGAAGATTCCCTGGCTCTCCGCAGAAATGCTCAGTTCTGCGTTGTCACGGTTGTGTTATGTTAATGAGACCTACACTTACAGTTTGAGTCAACGCTTTCATTTTCTGTCTTTATAGCAAAGTGCTGCAAAATGCTTATGTAATCACACACACACACACACACACACACACACACACACTGCTGTGCAGACAAAAATGACTGCCACATTGTTACAACCAAATGAAAGGCACCATGAAATTGCTCAGAATGTGGGTTCATCCACCAATGTACAACACTCTGAATTGGGGGAGTACAAGAAAAGGGTTTTTCTTCGGGGAAGTTCTAATTTTACTTTGTTCACCCCCAACCCCGTGCAGGGAGCAGGCCTTCAATCGTCCATGAGGACAATTCACCTCCATAGAACAATATTCTACCTGCCAGCACCATGGCAAACCAATCATCAGACAACAGACTGCAAATGTTTCCTTTCCTAGCAATAAGGAGACATTTTTCTCACCTGCCGTGCCTCTGTATTTTCCAACTGTCAGCTTATACCGCTCCTTGCTGGAGGCCACTTGGAAGAAATCATAGATGGCATAGGCAGACTCATTGGCAGTCTGTAAGTCCACTCTCACCTCATACCGGGTAGGAGAGCCCATGGTGAGATTGTGTAGCTTGTCAAGTCCTAAAAAGAATAAATGGCCTTTCAATAACCAATCGACCAATGTGTGCAAGCAGGCACTCACCATTTGCGTCTGAGGCTTTCAGAACCAAAGGTCACCTTGGCCTTTTCCTTCTCTGCTAATAAGGGGCCTTCCCAACACTTTTTCTGGGGGGTGGCTCCTATTCTCGCCCTATGATTTCTTTAGCACAGTCATGCTAAGGTGTGTGGAAACCATGCCCTGGGTATGGAAAGAAGTGGTGAGGAGGGCAGGGTAACCCCGACATGACTCTGCCTCCATTGTCTCCATGGCTCTGAAACAGAAGCAGTTCTATTGATCATCCGTTTAACTCACTAAGTAGAGGAGCAGACGGGCCACTTACTCTAAGGTCTCTGGAGATTCTGTCCCGAGCAAACCACAAATATCATCTGCTCTATTAGACACTGCACATTCAGATTATGATTTTTTTAATTCTTCATTTCCCAGTTGATGCTTTTGGCTATTTCACTCTCTGTGAACATCTGCTCCAGAAGAGAGCAGAAGGGAAGAAGGAAACACTGCCCACAGAGCCTGGCCTCACTGGCAGGGCTTTAGGGACTCCAGAATAGCCTCCCAGTTACAGCCCAGAATTCTAGTCAATCAACTGTTTTTCTACGATTGTGGTTTCTAAGAAATTAAGGCTGTGGGCAGATCTTATAGAGCTTAGATAGCAGATATGTAAAACTCCCAGTGACGGTCCCACCTTCTGACAAGTCCAGAGTTCAGGACTGCCCACCAGCCCCCTGCTGGACAGGCTGGTCAGTTCCCTGTCACATGGGCCTCTCCCTGAATGTGGGGAGCTCCTTTAAGCAGCCTGCCCCGCTTGTCAAAGGCAAAATCACCCCTCCACACCCCAACCCTCCTAGATATTCTCAGAAATCATACCAAGCCAGAACTCTTTCATGGGGTCCCCAAAACCTTCCACGTAGCTCCGCCAACGCTTGAAGAAATCCAGCTGGCCGGTGTTCCGCCTCTGGAAGACCTGAGAAGGGAGATGGACAATTCACTCTGACACAGTGAACAGCTGGGACTGAGCAGAAGGGGTACAATATTTGTATTTCCCCAGGTAGTCCTGGGAGACAGGAGAGGTCAAGAGCCTGCACATATGCAGACCTCCTCCAGCTAGTGCACCTTTTTTTCTTTTTTAGAAAGGTTTTTATTTATATACCAGTAGATTCACGAAGTGGTTCTACAGTATTAATAAGCATTTTTCAGGTGCAAAGCAGTATGCTAGTTACTGAACCACACAGGACAAACAAAGGCAGACAAAGTTCCTGTCCCCAAGAAATATCAATTCTTTCAGTTCCGCAGGAAGAAACTTGGGGGGGGGGGGGGGGGCTTGTGCTTTGGTTGCTAGTGGTGGGTGGTGGGTGGCGTATGGCAGGACCTTCCAGCCATACCTCTGCTGGCTCTCACCCATAACCTTCAACTCCTGTTCAACTCCACTGGGGCATGTTATGCTTGTATGTTGTCTTTTTCACTCTTAAATAGAAAATAGGAAGTGAAAGGATGGTTTGGTCTTAACAGCAGAATGATAGAAAGGTTATTAACTCATAGTTTCTCGGGAAGGGCTAAAATCCTAAGAGTTCACTCTCCGCTCTCTGTTCCTTTTCCCCCTCTGTTTTCACAACCCCTGAAAATAGCAGATAGAAATGAAGTGTAGATCTTTCTCTTTACATTCATCAGCTCACTGCTTTTGAGAACATGTTTTACAGCCTTGGAGCTCCTGAAAAGAGCAGCAGGGTTTCAGGCCTCAGCCGTATCTTGAGGGCAGAAGCACACCACCAATGAGAAGTGTTTCTGCCCCTTTCGTACTGGCCTAAGAAGACAGAAGGAGAGATACAGCAGTTTGACACACACTGTTAATTTGACCACAATCACTACTTTTTTCCTTCTTTCTGTCCCCATAAAGCAACAAGCCACCTGGCCTCAGTGCTGACCTTCCTCTTCTCTTTCTTTGGAATGCCACACTGTTTCCTTGCTCTCTCTTCTCTCACTCTTTCCCCCTTCTCTTTTACGCTCTCATTTCTTGTAAGAAGATAAAATAAATTTTATACTTTTTATCCTAATCTTTGTCCGGAGAAATCTTTCTCAAACCTATGTGCACTAGCTCGCTACCCTAACGGGAATTATATTTTAACTCACTTGATTCTTAACATAGCAATTTTGTAATATTTAGGGTGAAAAAAGGTTCATCCAACAAATATTTGCAGAGTATCTATTGTGTACTAGGCACTATGCAAGGTGATGTGCCAAGTGAATAAGCCAGAAATGGTCTCTGCCCTTATGCAGATAATAACACAGGAAATGAAATTGCTGGATTAAATAATCAAACAAACAAACATGCAGTTCAAACTGATGAGGGCTATGAAGGAAAGATGCAAGAGGGCTGTGAGAGCCTGAAACAGGAGGGCCTGAGTGAGGAGTCAGGAATGCCCCGCGCAGGATGTGGCAGGAGCTTCAGGAAGACAAGAAGCCAATGTTGGTGTTGCTGAGGCTTGAGGCAGGGATGGGAAGGGACCTGGAAAATTAGCAGGGTCAGTCCTGGTGGGGCTTGAACAGGGACTGTGAATATGTTGGCCCATTATAAGAGTGATGGGAAATGTTGAAGGTTTTTAAGCAGGAAATGAGATATTGATCAGATTCCTCCAGCTGCAGTGTAGAGAACAGACTGGCTAGAATGGAGTGGCCAGGAGCAAGAGTAGAAATGACAGGACAGTTAGGAAACCACTGTAGAGGACAGGTGAGAGAGGACGGCAGCCTGGACTGGGGCTGCCCTGAGGACAGGAGGTAATTAAACAGATGTGCTCATAGACAAGACATGGAAATAGAAGAAGAGGAAGTCAAGGATGGCTCTATGGTTTGTGTGTGCAGACAACTATTCTCTCAGCTATTGAATGAGATGGGAGATTCTGAGCAAGGATGAGCTTTTATAAGTGCGTCAGGAGCTCATTTGGGATGTGCTAAGTGTGAGTTATTTCCGAGGCATCCACATGTACAAAGATGGCACATGAGCAGGTGACATAAGGGCTAAAGTTCCAAAGAGAAGTCTAAGTGAGACTTAGGTGGGAATGTGTCTGAGACAATATTAGCAGTTCACCAAGTCCTAGTTCACTTTGCTCTCCCCAGGAACATGGGAAAATGTCCTTTGTCAGCTTTGCTTGTGTTTAAGTTGGAGCTATATTTCAAGCCAAAAGGCTGTATGTGCAAGCACAGGAGAGTGGGTAGGGTTCTCTGTGCTCTCTGTCCCATTGCCAGGTGCCATGGTGAAGGCCACATGTTGAATGGCAGAGCCACAAGACAGAAACTGCCTGAATCTCTGGTTCATCACTTATAAGTGGCTGCCAAACCTACAGAAGATGTTGCACATATGAGATAAAAACTTTACTTGTTGACCATTGGAATTTGGGGTTGGTTGTTACTGCAGCACAGCCCAACCGATCCTAACTTGGACAGAGAGCCACTGCGACCTAAAGAGTAAAATGAAGTCATGGGAAAGGATGACACCACCTAGTGAGAGGATAAGGGCTGACAAGAGAAAATGGCCTAGATTCAACCTGAGGACCTCTAGTCTTTAATAGCCACACCAAGGAGGATGAGTTCATTAAGACAAGAGAAAGAACACTGAAGTGTAAAAGGAAAACTAGGAAAATGTGGAACCACAAAAGCCACTGAGAGAAAGGTATGGGTATTAGTATCAAATACTGGTGAGAGGTCAAGGAACTTGAGGCCAAAAGTGCCTCTACAATTTAGTGACACAGAAATTAGTGTTAGTGAGAAATAAAGGAAGACGTCAAACTGGATGGGCCATTGAGTGAGTGAGAAGTGAGCAAATGAAGACAGCGTTGGGTACCATTTCACAAGAGCATGGGCCTCTTTATTTTTCAAAATTCCTCTCTTTGGAGAAGGGAGGCAGTTCCAGTCCAGGTAAATTAGACTCTTTTGTATGAAGTAAACCTCAAAAGAACTGAAAAGCTACACACACCTGTGTACACTGTTGGAACTGATAATAAATGTAATTCCTCATGACCTTGAGAGCCAGACTAAACGCCATCCTCACTAACCTCAGAGCTGATTCCTGCTAACCAAAGGTTGGAATTGCATCCTTCTCTCTCCCTATTTCCCTTTGTATTCATTCAAATGCAGCAGCCCCAATACAAAATCTAATCTTCTTCTTTCCCACCAGACTTCCCAGCATGTGCCTTGAAGTAAAACACATTATCTTCAATTTGGTAAGGTAAACCACCTGATATTTGTGCTTTCTTTACAGTTTTCTCTGGAAAGAGACAGGGAGGGAGGAGAGACCAGGTTACCCTGCCACAGTGTTGAAAGCTCCATCTGGGCACTCACGGGTAACTCCTTCTGAAGCACAAGCCCAGGGGGGAATGAACTAAGGCACCCAGGGGCGGGGAAGCTCCAGGCTCAGGTCAGACCACAGATACTTCCTGGCAGGGGTTAGTGAGGGAGTCACTTCCATTCTTGACTCTCAGCCAGCTCACTGTAAAACAGGATTGGAAGCGGGGAAGAAGAGTCTGCCTCACAGAGTTCCTGGGAGGACTAAATGAGACCGTATGTACAAAAATGTTCTATAAATGGAAAAGAGCTGCTGAATTTGGGGGTGATTGTGACAATTACACACCACATTAACATCACTCACTTCCCCCTGGATTCAAGTGTCCATGTTTGAAAGATACTATATTCCTTTCTTGGCTTGCTTCTCTTTTCTCCACTCATTTATTCACTTATGTAACAATCATTCAGTGCACATCTGCGGAGTGCTGGCCCTGGGGCAAGCGTTTGTGATGCTATTTTATGTAGTGGCTGATGCAAAGGTAACACACACATCTCCTCATCTGTCAGTCAGAAAGTTTAAAAATATTAGCGTCACTGACTCTGTTTCTCAAATAGCATTGCTTAAGACTCTCAGGACTTGTTAATTTCCTACCAAGGTTTCCTGTCCCAGCCCTTTCCCTGGGACTCACCCTGTGCCTTAGACAGTGAAATTCTAGCACAGATGTACAGATGTGGCACCAAGGTTTGGGTCCACACCTGTTGTGTCAAGTCATGTTCCCACTACAAGGTCAAATTCAATCAGGCTCAAATCCAATCCTGCCTCCTAGGACAGACACATTACAAATCAATAAACACAATGCCCAAGCTTGATGGCTTTCCAGCTGATTTTTTTTTCTTAAAAATGCCTCAGTTTGGCCAATGGAGCTTCAAAAATGATTCTGGTGCTCTTGGCATCACTGTTTAGACCCAGCTCTACACTTACCTCTACTAGCTATGTCCTTGGGCAAGTTAGTTAACCTTGTCAAGCTTCACTTTTCTCAGCTATTAGATCAAGATGTTAATAGCCCCTCTGTCACAGGCTTAAATTAAGGCTTCAGCAAGGTCATTAATCATAGTAAATCATAAAGTATTTAGGCCAGAGCCTGGCACATACAAATATAATAAGTTATTATAATCTCTCAATAAATGTTGGTTTGCATTTATTATATCAGATTCCAAATGAACCTACCCTCGAGAACCATTTATACATCCTTATCAGGCATCTTTAATTGACTCACTTGGAATCTAGTCCATTCCTATCCTATAAGGTGCAAACACCCTATAAGGAACTACTTGGGAATAACAAAAGTCCCTTAGCAAATAAATTTCAAGGGAGGAAAACCTCTTTAGATCTGGTTCTACACTACATCTCCAGAAAGGCCTCTGATATAGTCCTTAAAGCTTTCAAGGAGGAAAACAAAGATGGAAATATTTGAGGCATTTAGGCTTTCCTCCATGTTCCTTGCAGCCTCCCACCAGCACAGAGTGTACCTGGGGGCAGAGCTCTTCTGGCCTATTCATCAAATTGAGCTCCTGCTGCCTGGGATGCAGAAGAATTGCCTTAAAAGGATTTTAAAAGCACAATAAAAAAGAACAAAGTAAGATAGGTTGTCTTTCTGTGACAAAGGACTCTTGAACTCAAAAACACATGAAAACTGCCCATAAAACATTCGGTGGAATTTTCAGGACTCCCCATGTTTTCTGGAGCATAGTGGCTTTAAGGAAAACCCTACAGATTCTTGGTTCATGCTTACCTCCAGGTGTTTAGGTCAGAAAACAGTTCTTGGAAAGAAGTGTGGAGGCAATTGGTATGGGATAGAACGCAGAGTGGTTTTATTATTTCTGGAATTGACCTCTGTGCTTGTATAAAGGACATTTGCATGGGCAAGGTCCCTGAGGGCAGGGATTTTAGTGTGTTTGGGTCACTGCTGGATCTTGAACATAGAAAACAGTGCCTGACACATAGTAGGCACTCAATAAATATTTGTGCAATATATCGTGGGTATTCCCAGGCAGACTAGCTGACAGATCTCTATCTAAAGGTTGGTTAGACAAATGTCTCCCTCCCTATGCAAACTCGGTGTTCAAAAAAGCCACGCTAGATGACACAAACCAAATGTCCTGCCAATGGTCAATTATAGGCACAAAGGCAGGAAATTGGGCTTCAGGCCTGGAAGGACAGAATGCTTAGAGTCACAGTGATGCTGATGAAAAACAGCAGGAACCACCCTATGGGTCTGGAGAGGTAGAAGACCTCCCAGGTTACATTCTGTTCTGCTATTTTTATAAATCTATGAGGAATTTCCCCCAGCCAATCCAATTACTGCCTTTCAACCGTCAGATGCCACTGTGCAGATAATAAGTTTTCGTTACTGCAGCTCATCAGATGGTATCGTTTTATTCATGGCTGCTCAAGTATGTTTAGTTTCCCAGGCCCCTGGGCAAACGTGTAAATGAATCTAGTTTGAGCTGGATGAGATCAGGCTTTCTCTTTGCCACAGTGAGCTGCAGAAACAGCAGGTTATGGCTGCACACTGGTTTGGGGCAGTGAAAACTTTATCAGTTCAGCCACAGGAACAGACAAGGTAGAGGGAGATGGAAGGATCTGAGTGCAGCGCATCGTATAATTGGAGCAGGCGGATGCAATCAAAGAAGGTGCCCTGCAGTCTAAGCTGACAATGACCCAAGAGAATAAAATCTCTACACAGAAAAGGGATGATTAGAACACGGCCCAAATTTCCGTCTTTCAGGCTTTAGTCTTTTAAATCAAAGTCCAAAAGGTCTTGTTTCTGTACCGTGGAGCCAGGTACAGCAGGCTCTGATTCAGATTCTCTGACCCCTCCAAAGAGGTCACACATCTCCATCCTGGATGACCTGAGATGACCAACTGGGAAGACCAGTGGGCAAGGAGGCCAGAGTCCTGAAACCTGGTCCTGGCCTTGTTATTAATTTATAAGAACAGACAATTAAGTTTAGGAACTCATCCCAGAAAAAGTGCTACATACTTCATTGCTGAATATCACTACAGTCACCTTCAAAGTCCTCCCCTTGGCCATCTGGAGAGTGTAGTGATATTCAGTAATGAGGTATGTAGCTCTTTTTCTAGGACGAGTTCACGAATTCAATTGTCAGACCTTTGTATGACAACAGCTCTGATGGCCATTCCAGAAAAGAGTTCCAAAATTGTTTTGAAGGGAGGATTAGGCACTGGCATTGGTGCAGAGCTTCCTAAGGGGAGGATCTCAAAGGTGACCAAGGTGATATACAGCAAGGAGGTATACAGCACTTTTTTTAGGAAGAGTTTGAACTTAACTGTCTGAGCTTGTATGTGACTTAGCCAAGGCACTTTGGCCTGTAGGCTTCACTTTTCCTCTCCATAAAACAGGAAAAATAATCCTCTCTCAGTCTAAAGCTATTGTGTGTGCATCAAATTTAGGATACTGCTTTGAAGAGGGTAAGATACAGGTAATACATACAAATAGGGCACTTTTAGATGATGATAAACCCATAAGCCTTTCTACTCCTCAGCCTTAGTTTAACCAAGCCTGTGTAAATGAAAAATAAAATCCTAATCTTCTCCCCCGACCCCATCCCACTGACTGAACAGATCCTTTCTGGTGTAGGAGAGCCCAGAGAAGTCTTAAAAATTGAGTTTCCAACCATGACAGGATGGGAGGTTGGACTTGCCTCACATTGTACCCCCTCCCTTTTGGAGTTCAGGCACAACAACTGACCAGCATTGGAAGACTGACCGAACAGACTCTTTGTGGCAATAAGATACAAAATTATAAATAAGACCTAAGGCAATGTCAAGTAAGAGTTAAGTCACTCACCCCTGCAAGTCATTCTGACCCAGTGTACTATGTCTTCCTCTTGCAGCCTGATCCCGGCATAACACCACACAATAATTAACAGACTCCCTTGTCTTAATTTAAATATTCCTTTCTGCTAATTCTAAGTTTTTAGAAATGCTTTGCTATTTTAACCAATTGCAAATTAAACAATCTCTAAATCCACCTATGACTTACAATGCCCTGATTTAAGATATCCTAAAAAGGATAGACAAGGTAGGCTCTCTTGTGAACATATCCTTTTATCCTTTTCAGGCCAAACCAATGTTATACCTTCCTCAAAGTGATTTATGTCTTTGCCTGTAACTCCTGCCTCCCTGAAATGTATAAAACTAAACTATAATAATTCGATCACCTTGAGATCACTTACTCAAGGCTTCTTGGTTGGTTTCTCCCCCCGACCATGGTCACTCATATTGATTCAGAATAAACCTCTTCAAATTATTTTGTAGAGTTTGGTTTTTCCACTAACACCCATTCTAGGATTATTTAGGTTCTCTCCTTACAGTGGGAGAACCCTTTCTAAATATACCTGTAAGTCTCCAAAGCTACTCTCTTTCATGGACAAAGAATAGTTCCCCCAAACATTCCATGGGCACTGTGTGACTCACAATCCAGCCGCCTCCATCCGTGTCCATGTCACAGTACACCTGCAGGGGCCGGCTAGCATCACCATGCAGATAGATGGTATATAGACCACTCGCAGCGTTGCTGTTCTGCTGAACCTGACTGCAGTCCAAAGGGTGTGGGAATCGGGCGCCAACTGGGAGCCAAGCACAGGGACAGCATCATTAGGAGAAGGACAAGGAGAAAGAAGGTGGGGCTTTTCCCCATTTTTAAAACAATGGATTTTGTTTGGAAATTATTTTATAACCTATTTTGCTTCCTCCAACTCTTGACTCACATCTTATTTTTCTACTTATTCTGTTCTTATCAAACTCCCCAAACGTACCAGAAATAAGGTCAAGTTCACATCATTCCTCCCTCAAACCAACTCCACCACAAAATAACACTCCGTTTTGCTCCCTTCTTAGTCTCTCCATTCTGGGATGGGTCTCTTGTGAACATAGCCCCATTTTCATTTCCTCAGACTGAAAGAATTTCCTAACTCTGAATGCACCTGCTCCTCGCTGGACACCTTGTCTGGCCTCTCAATGCTTGTCAGTCAGAGTACAAGACTCCGCCTTACCTGTGGAGAGGGCAGTAGCTGCACTCCTGCTCCGGTGATCACCCTTAAAGGCAACCAGGGACACAGGGTAGGTGACGCCCTGCTCAAGGTCTTGCAACTCAAACCTCTGGTAGTCTCGTCCCAGCTGCACCTCCTACCAAAGGAGATAGTTGTAAACATCCAGTTATTCAGTTGACTGCCCCCTAGCACCCTAGGTGTTAATATCATTCCCTGGGGCTAACAATAGCAGCTCTCAGAGGGCACAGTGTTTTGTCTCTCTGAAGGCACAGTGGTAGTCCAGAATCCCAGCGTGTCCCAGCCACTTCTCTGAAGGGCTGTGCTGTGGTGGAGATTCAGCACTGTTGCTTCCAGACCAGCCAGGTTTCCTGGGGACTCTTGCCTTCTGATATGCACTGGGGCTGTGACCATAGCCACCATGGGGAGTAAAATGTTGCCAACAGACTAAGCAGACATTAATACTAGAGGTGAAACTGGCCATTGATATCTGTGAAACACAGAGATCACCGGTATTTCAATAAACTTCCTCCTGAACCTGTAAACGGAGGGCTAACTTTCCTAGTAGGGTACGATAAGAATTAAGTAAGATAAAAAATAAACCAAAAGGTCCTTCCTTTTTTTCCTTCCTCCCTTCTTTCTTGCCAAGGAGAGAGAATAATAATTTTTCATTGGGACAAGTTTTTATAAACTGTGCTGGCTTTCAGATTCTAAGGAGGAAATATAACCTTCAGAATAAGGGTTAATCAATTCACCAATAAATACTTATTGAGCACTTACCATGTGCTAAGCACTGCCCTAAGCACTTTAGATACAACGATAAGCAAAACAGACAAAATTTCCTGCCTTATGGAACTTACATTTACTTGGGAAGATCAACAATAAACTAAATAACCTGGGGCAGATGTGTGCGGCCAGCAATGTGATCAATATGGCTCAGCCAGCAATCAAGCTGACTGGCCCCACTCAGCGGCTTCACCCAGAGGCTGGGAAGAGGAGGCACCAAGAGAAAAGACAAGCAGTGTCCAGTACCTTAATCGTGCCATCTGGAAACTGGTAGGTCAGAATGTAGCCATCGATCTGAGCAGAGGGGGGTGTCCAGGTCAAAACCCCCCCAGCCTGTGTTACAGCAGATGGACGAAGGTTTTGGGGAGGGTCAATTTCTGTATGTAAAAAGTCAGGGGATTACCATTATTAAGATACAACTGAGGCAAGGTAATTTTTGAGAAATCGATTTACATTTTCTCCCCACACACCTTTCCATTTGTCTTCCTTGCCACACATCCTTTCTGACCTTTGTTTCTAAAAGTACCGCCCCTTTGAAAACAAGAGGACAAGAGGAACGGGGCACTGGGTGGGTGCCAGGGTGCAGAATCTGGGCCCCCAGTTCCCAGGAAAAGTCGCAGAGAGTGATGGGTATGAACAGTGTAGCAGGTGCAATCTCACAGATGTCAGGGCTCCCGGGTGATGTGGAAAGATGGAAGAGTGGCTGATCTGAGAGGGCCCTGTACTCAGACACCAGGGGCGGCTCAGCACACACAGCTGAAATGAAAGACAGCTGAAAGGCCTGTCGCTGGTGACTTAACAAACAGCCTTGAGGAAGGAGCAGACCCCTGATTTACTGAGATTCTGACCAACCAGCAGAAGGGAGACTACTGATAGAAGTTAAGTTGTATAGAAATATGATACAAAATTATCTTTCTTACATATCTAAGTAGGTGGCTTTAGATACAAAACCAGTACAGAAAGAAATGGAAGTAGACGGGGAAAACTGTCCTTATATAAAGGGGGAGGGAGAAAGAGAGAAGAAGAAGAAGGATAGAAAAGACATACAGAAAAAGAAGGGTGTTTTTCTTCTGCGCACTTCCCCACCCAAACGCCAGGGGGAATGTGTGGGTACAGGAGTGTACACTGCAGCCCAGCACAACGGAAGCTCAGCAGAAATACTAGGCAACACCATTAATAACTGGTCAGACAGCGCTTTCATTTTTTTTAACCAAGTAAGATATATGGAAATTTCCATTTTGAAAAAAGCATTATCATAGAAGGTTATTTTAATTTAGAAGTTCTCCAAAAGATGTCTCCAGGATATTTTCCACCCAGTAGCATTTCAGTGGAGAACTGAATTATAGTATTTTGATAGAACTCAGACAGCTATTGTTTTGAATTAGGATGTTTTGACAAATTTTGAGTTTCTGTACTATCAGCTTGGTTTGATTTCCAAAAGCATGGCATCTGGCATAGATTTTATTCTTTCTATCACATGGAAGAACTGAATTTCCTGCTTTCATAATCAAAACAAAACTGTAATGATTTAAATATCTTTAGCTTCTGCCACCTCGCTGTCCGGCCCTCCCCTGGCTGTGGACCTGAGATGTCTGGCTTAGTTACTTTCCAGTTTCTATGGAGTAGAAAGATGATAAATTCATTATAGTTATCTTTAAAAATAGAAATAGTACAACCAAGAAAAGACAAAGAAGAAAGAGGGGGAGAAAGGAAGGAGGGGGAGGAGGCAGGGAGATGTGGCTGCTGGGACCTCTAGAGAGCAACACTGGTTATGAGGGGTCCCTAATGCGGAGAAGCGCTGTGTATGTGTGTGTGTGTGTTACAAAGCTTTGCTTAATTTTAAAAATTTTACTATAAACATTCATTTTTTGTATTAAAAAATGCCAATTAATTTTAACTATTCAGAAGCATAAGGAAATTCAAGGCATCTCTAACTCCTGTGGCCACACTCGGTGCACTTGACTGTGGACTGGACAGACAGACCTTGTCCACAGACCCCAGGGTGGGCACAGTACCCTTTTCCAGGTCCCTCTGAGGCCTGATCTCTAAGATGCTCCATGATGGAAGCAGAGGCCCCATCACACACACAAAACACATGTAGTCCCAGAGTCTTCACCCTCAGCTGGAGACAGAACAGAGGAAGATGTTCCACCAGCACCCCCACCATGGAAGCTGGAAATGGAAGGGGTGCTTGCCTCTCTCTTCCACGGCTGGAGCAGGGGACCATCCATTTTCTAACAGCAGGGGTGGAGAGCCTGAGTGCTGGGCTAGGCAGAGGGGTGAGAGAGGCTTCCTCTTGCACCACCATCACCCCACTTTCTCAACATTCTGCCATCTGATCTGAACTGGCGTGCTAACATATTATCTCAAAAAGGTAAAAAGGTAACCACTTTGAAGAATGTCCTCAGGTAAATCACCTGCCCTCTCTGCTCCCCTCTCCTCCCATTCAAGGAGGAAGACTCTCTCCAGGTGAGTAGGAAGGGTTTCCCAGTCCAAGTCCCTCTCAGTACCTGTCCAGGCCCTGGTGTCGGCCTTCTTGCTCTCCTGGGTCCCCTTCTCAGCCCACACGTACACTGTATACTCCACGCCTGGCCTCAGGCCCGTCAGGACGGTGCTGCTCTGCTCCTTCCCCACAGGAACCTCCTTGGTGACTCCATCAGCAGAGGTGTAGCGCACCATGTACCTGTCGATGGCGGCCTGCACCGGGTCCCAGGAGACAGTCGCTGTGTTCTCCGTCACCCGGTTGGTCACCAAGTTTTGGGGGCTGTCAATATCTTTTTTAAAAGATTAAGAAAAGGCTAAACTTTAAAACCAAGGAAGGATATCCTACCCCCATTTCCAGGAGCTCTCAATTCAAGTTATCACTAATGACAGCAAAATTCTATTTAAAATAGGAGTCAAAAGGTTCCATTTTGGGGGGAAGCAAACCATGGATCCTAAAACTGGAAAGAATCAGATCTTCTCCCAGTTTATTCATATAGAAATTTTTTGTCCTTGTGGTTCTCACCAAAATAATAATACATGCCTCTTCAGCCACAAGATAAGCCATCAAAACTGCTGTCAAAACAACCTCTTTGGCTTGGTGCCTGTAGCACAGTAGTTACGGCACTAGCCACATACACCCAGGCTGATGGGTTCGAACCCAGGCTGATGGGTTCGAACCCAGGCTGGGCCAGCTAAACAATGACAACTGCAACAAAAAAATAGCCAGGTGTTGTGGTAGATGCCTATAGTTCCAGCTACTGGGAGGCTGAGGCAAAAGAATCATTTAAGCCCAAGAGTTTGAGGTTGCTGTGAGCTGTGACAGCACAGCACTCTACCGAGGGCAACATAGGGAGACTCTGTCTCAAAAACAAAAACCCTCTTGTATGATCTTCATGGTATATGGTTATTTTGTTTCACAGACTTCAAGAGCTAAGTAGTCACATCTTCTAAACTTCTTGACTTACAAAGGGAAAGAGAGTGGAGGCCGAGAGAAATGAAGAGTCTTGACCACGTTCCTGCTGAGTTCATGTGTTAAAACCAAGACCAGGTCCTCTTTGCTCTGAATTTCTAGCCCTTTCATCTTCTCAGGAAGTTCTCTCCTTTCATTTGCCTTCCCCCTCCTGCGTCATCAGTCTCTTCTTCTCCACCCCGAGTCCCACTCAAGCAGGCTGTAGGATCTCCCATCTCTCCCCACATCATTCTCTCTCTGTATCCCTGAACTGACAGACAAACACCTGCGTACCTTAGCTTCACCCCTCAGGCAATCATATGTGGCGTCTACCTATACCACACCACCAAATCTTCTAGTTTAGGTCACTAACAACTTCAGTGTTACCATGACTAATTGGACACTTGCCATCCCCAACCGTAACCACTTTTGAGTAGCATTTGGCAGAGCTGAACCACTCGGTCCTTCTTGAGGCGCCCTCAGCGCTTGGCTTCCATGACTACACACTTCCCCAATTTTCCTCCTAACACAGGTCCCTCTTCCTTGGTCCTTTGTAAGCAATCTTCAAATGTTGGAGCTTCTAAATCTCCATCTTTTCCTCTCTCGCCATTTCCCTCTGGTGATCTCGCTCATGTCCCTGTTTTAAATGCCAGCTGGATGCTCATTGCTCCTGACTGTTTTCTAGTTGTTTCTACCACTGCATATGGCATTAGACACTCAGTAAGAATTTGTGGAATCAGTAAATAAATCATTCAATTAGCCAAGGAACAAGTATCTCAACTTCAAATAGCTGCCTATGGCGATTGAAATCTTAATTAAAATAACGAAAATTAAAAAAAAATCTATTTCCACTATTTCCATCACAGTGGAGAGATCTATTGGACAGTGTGCTTAGTATTTAAAAACATAATACAAGTAGTATCTCAACTTAAATATTTAAAAGTTTTAACATTCCTCCCCAAACTTACTATCTGCCATCCTCTTCCAAAAATGGTACCCCAGCACGTGTGTTGTTCAAATCAGAAACACAGCTCATAGTGGATTCCTCATTTTCTTCTTATCCCACATCTCAAATATCAACGAGTACTGTCATTTATACTTCAAAACAGATTCCCAGACATCCCCTCCTCTCTATCATGTCTGCCACCACACTTGTCCAGACCATCACCATCTCACATCCAGACTTTTCTGGTAGCTTCTTTACTAATCTTCCCACTTTTACCCATGTCATCTCTTACATTTCTTCTCCTCCCTGTGGCCTGGAAAATGTTTCGGGGGATTTTCAGATTAATATGAGGGTACAAGTAATTAGGTTACATTGTTTGCATTTGTTAGGTAAAGTTCAAGTTGTAGATGAGCCCTTCACTCAAGGGGTGTGCTGTATACCCCTACATCATGCACCTTAGGTGAGAGCTTACCAATCAACTTCCCTCCTCCTCTTTCCCCTTTTCCTTCCCTCCCCCACACCATTTGAATTAAATTGTGTTTTTCTCTCATGTGGGCATGTCGTTGTTTATCTATTGGTTCATATAGGTATTGAGTACAGGGGATACTTGCTGCTCCATTCTTGTGATAATTGACTAAGAAGAATGTATTTCAACTCCATCTAGGTAAAGCTTCCATCTTTTTCTATAAAAAAAATTGCTTTTAATGAGCAATGGCATCACATCACTCTTCTTTTATAAATACAACACACTTGGTTGGTTATATTTATTTATTCTTATAATAAATATAGCACACCACTTGGTTCCTTGTGATTTGCCAGTTTCTCCCACCTCATCTCTGGCCGCTAGCTCCCTCACCCTATGTGCCCCAACATCACCAGCCTCTTCCATTCTTCAACTATCTCAGGAGCTATTATAGCTGAGAGCCAGGACACATACTCTTCCCTCTGCCAGTAATGGCCACTTTTCCCCTTCTTCTACAAGCACACTGTCTAGTAGATCTCTCCACGGTGATGGAAATAGTGGAGATAAATAATTTTTTATTTTTGTTATTTTAATTAATTAAAATTTAAATAGCCACAGGTAGCTAATAGCTACTGTGTTAGCCAGGACAGTGTAATAGGAATTATTACACTGCCACTCACTAAGGGCCTCAATTCCCAACCTCCCTGGGAGCAAAATCTGCCAATGGAACATGGGAAAAATGGATGTTGCAATGTTCCAACTGCACCCTGCCTATCACCATGGCCCTGTCCACTAGCTGGAATGTGGGTGGGATGGAGACTATATAAAGGAGGGCAACTTCCCGGGGATGACCCAGCAACAATATGGAATGAGCCAGTGTCTCCTGGACTAGCAAACTACCATAGCAGCACTGATCCACATACACTCTGCCATTCCACTAAGATGAATGCTCTCCTTTGGTGTGTAAGTAACTATTCTTGAGTGTTTCTATCAATGCATATCCTATTATTACTCACTCACCCCATCTATGAAATATCCCTACCCTGTTATTCCTATACCTATGCCATGTTCATCTCCTTCATAGAACTTGTCATGAAATTTACTGTTAGAAATTTGCTGTCTTATTTATCATCTATCTTTCCCAGTAGACTTCAAGACAGTGGAGATCATACTTGTTTCATTCACCACTGTATCACCAGGCTTGGCACTTAGATGCTCATTAAAAGTCAGTTGCCTGTTGAAATGAACACAGGGCTCCAGCTGCCCAATTTAATAGTTATACATGGCATCTACTAAGTCAAACACATACATCTTGCCACCAAACAGATTTTCAACCCAATGGTTTAGGAATTTTATATTGGTTTCACATTATTTCTATAATTTTCTATAGCTGAGAGGCATAAGATTTAAAAAATTAGCTTTGGAAAATTTTTAAGATATTCATGGGACTTGGGCGGCGCCTGTGGCTCAGTAAGCAGGGCGCCCGTCCCATATGCGGGAGGTGGCAGGTTCAAACCTAGCCCCGGCCAAAAACCAAAAAAAAAAAAAAAAAAAAAAACGATATTCATGGGACTGCTCAGTACTGGGTCCATTCCTGTGCTTTTTTCTTTCTTTAGGTGAATGAGTTTTTTAATAGTAAACTCTCCTAAAACAGCCCATGGCCCCTACAGTTACCAGTCCCAAAGGAAGCTGCATCATCATTCAGGAGCAAAGGATCAACCTGAGTTAACGACCCCTATTTGCCTTCCTGTTACCTGTCGGGGCCTTGGTGTCGGCCTTCTTGCTCTCCTGGGTCCCCTTCTCGGCCCACACGTACACCATGTACTCCACGCCTGGCCTTAGGCCCGTCAGGATGGTGCTGCTCTGGTCCTTCGCCACTGGAATGTCTTTGGTCTCTCCGTGGGCAGAGGTGTAGCGCACCACGTACCTGTCAATGGTGGCCTGTACCGGGTCCCAGGAGATAGTCACCGTACTCTCTGTTACCTGGTCAGTCACCAGGTTTTTGGGGCTATCAATTTCTAAAAGGAAAAAATGCTGATCAACACACACCAATAATAGGCCTCAGAGTATAGAAACTGGTGGCCCTTTTGCTTGGGATGAGACCTTTTCATGTTTTGTGGGTTTTGCATCTCACAGGCTCTTGTTCTGTTTTTAGCTGTTTCACAGACAAACATCTTCCCTTCCCCAGATATACTGAGCTCCTCAAGTAGAAACTACAATATACCAGAATCTGAAAACCTGACCTATTACCCCTCCTGAGTAAAGGCTACTGAGTAAACACTTAGTGAGGGCTAATGAACACCTGTTTTATGCAGGCATGTTCTAGACAGCGTGCAGGATTCAGAGTTAAAGAAGACGCGGTCTCTGCTCACAAGGATCAAATAATTTTGTGTCCAGCATCATGTCAAATAAAGACCTCCTATTTTGTACTGGAAGATTCTAAAAGCCAGATCCAAATGTAAGCTCCTAAAGGAAGAGGCTGCATCCTGGTATTCCCAGGGGAAGATAGGACACACGGAAAATGCTCAGTACACATCGTTAAGTAACTCAGCAAAAAATAAAACGTATTTAAATATTCTTCAGGATATCATAGACTAGCTTGTCATGCTGTTTGCTGGCTAAATCAGTGTATAAAATGTGGCCATATATCTCTTTCACAATAGTAAGATAAGAATATAACAGGAGTGGGCAGCACCTGTGGCTCAAAGGGGTAGGGCGCCAGCCCCATATGCCGGAGGTGGCGGGTTCAAACCCAGCCCTGGCCAAAAACTGCAAAAAAAAAAAAAAGAATGTAACAGGAGTTATTCATACCCCCCAGAACTCTGCCCACGTACACTGTACCATTCCACAGAAAGGAATGGGTGCCTTTCTTATTTGGGTGTTTCTGTCAACATGTACCCTGTCACTACTCACTCATCCCATCTATGAGAGATCACTGCTCCATTCTTCACTATACCTAGACCATATTCCTCTCCTTCAGAGAAATCAGTGTAATTTACAGTCAAATTTTATACTTATAATATGGTTCGTTTGTAGTAAAGCAAACTACATACATCTCCTTGCTATGGCAGATGTGAATTCTACATTGTTAAGGTCAAATTTTCAATAATCATATTTGATTTTCACTTTCCCTTCCTACTCATGAACTCACTAAAGAGCCTTAACACTGCCCACAGCAAAAGATGCACACAGCCAGAAGAGGAGTTGATGGGCATGACCATGTATGCAATCACAGCCTGGAGATGGCCATGTGGGCCTGGCTTATAAGGAAACCAGTTAAAGGGAAGGGAGGTGTGGTGTGTGCAGTCTGTTATGGAGGGATACCATCCTGCTCTTCCATAAATCAATGGTTTCTATCAATGACAGAGAAGGAAAATAAAACTTGACCATCACAGACTCAGCATGACAAGTCTCATGTTCTGAAAGCACAATGCTCTATTACCTGTTGGGGCCTTGGTGTCAGCCTTCTTGCTCTCGCGGGCCCCCTTCTCGGCCCACACGTGCACTGTGTACTCCATGCCTGGCCTCAGGCCCGTCAGGACGGTGCTGCTCTGGTCCTTCCCCACAGGAACCTCCTGGGTCTCTCCATCATCAGCAGAGGTGTAGCGCACCACGTACCTGTCAATGGCGGCCTGCACTGGGTCCCAGGAGATAGTGGCTGTATTCTCTGTCACCCAGTCAGTCACCAGGTTTTGGGGGCTGTCGATGTCTGAAAGGACAGTGCTGATCAATAAACACAATTATAATAATAGGTACCAAACAGAGAGATCAATGCTATAGCCATCTTGTATTGAGGCAGGTTCCCGTTCCGATGGTTTCCCATAACTTGCTGGTTTTCAGTTGTTTCATGGCCATAGACCTCGTGTCCACAGATGGATCTCTGGATCTTCCAGGAGGCAGCACAGGAGAGTGGGGTGAGTACAACACCCAGAGTGAGAACAGCTGGGTTCTAGTCCTAGCCCACAGTGGCAAAGCAGAGGGATGTCCCTGCAATGGAGCCAGCAGACGAGGGGTCAAATCCCAGTTCTGCCATCAGCCAGCTGTGGCCTGGCTGGGCCTCGTCTTCTTCATTGATAAAATCTGGGGTTCGGGTAACATGGACCCCTTCAAGCATGAATGTTCCATGCATGTATCTAATTTTGTAAATTACCAACTTGTTCTTGTGACCTTGCTTTACTGCTGTATTTGTAAAATGGGATTGTTAATAGTTATTGTACACCTCTCTCTAGATAGTTCTGTAAACTAAGACAAAAATACCACCTAGAAAAGGGGCTTTGAAACCGCTAGATATTACAGTGTTTACAGCTCTGAAGCTACAGAATATTCGCTGTATAATTCAAAATGCAATCAAGGGCAAACTAATCTTTCTGCCTCAAGTCCCCTCTATAGGCCGAAAAAAAAAAAAACAAAAAAAAAAACACAAAAACAGAAGGCGAGGGGAGATAATACTAGTGCATGTTCTATAGAGTTACTATGAGTATTATATGAGTTAAGAATATGTCCCCTGGAGAGACATCACCAAGATAGCTGATTAGAACCTCCTAGCCCTTGTCCCATACCCCAAGAGTCAAAACAACAAATAAACAGCTGCATGTTAATGACAATGTTGATAACTAAAGGAGAGGCCAGCCAGGCGTGGTGGCTCATGCCTGTAATCCTAGCACCCTGGAAGGCTGAGGCAGGTGAATTGCTTGATCTCAGGAGTTTGAGACCAGCCTCAGCAACAATGAGACCCATCTCTACTAAAAATAGAAAAACCAGCCACATGTAGCAGCCCACATCTATAGTCCCAGTTTCTGGGAAGGCTGAGGCAAGAGGATCTCTTGAGCCCAAGAGTTTGAAGTTGCTGTGAGATATGACACCAGGGCATTCTACCCAGGGCAACTGAGGGAGACTTTGTTTCAAAGAAATAAATTAAATTAAATTAAAAGTAAAGAAGAGTACCAAAGTATGTCAGAGGAGTAACAGAAACCCTGGTAAGCAGAGAAACTCAGTATAACCTCAAAGAGAATGGAAGAAAACACTGGGGTCCAACCACCCCATCTTCCAGCCAGAATAAGCCAGGAACCAGGAGAAATGTCTCCTTATGGCACAGAGATAGGAAGGAGGATCCCAGCCACACCCCCCACCACGTGGACACCTACAACCTCACCATGGGGGTCCCCTGCAGCACTCATAGGCTCTAAGCCCAGCTGAAGGAGCAAACTAGAGGCCACACAACTGTGCTCCTCCCAGGGAAGGAGCTGATGCTGTGCCCTGTCCCCTATGGCCACACAGCGACTGTACTATACCAACTCAGAACTGGAGCTACTGCTAGAGGGTGCCTTGGTTTGGGTGAAAGTTGCTATGGCTCCCCTTCATCCCTGAGGCTAAACCACTGTCAAGCCACCCTTGCACGGTGGTCTTACAACCCCAGCTCAGCTCTGAGCAACTGTTCCACCCTTCCCTGTGGGGCAAGCACCAGTGGAACTGCTCCCCTTATCTCCACTCCCCATCCCCAGGGCTGGAAAGGAAGCTGCGCACTCCCTCCTGGGAGAATGGCTTTGGCAAGACAGCTCTGTCTACACTCTTACCCCAGGCTGCACCCTGCCCCTGGAGCCCTGAGCCGAACCTATGGACTGGCTCCTGAGGAAACTGTCTGGGCTGCCTAAACCCATCACACCCCTAGGGCTGAGCTAAAGTGGCACATCACTCCCTGGGGAATCAGTGCCTTGGCAAGCTGAGCAGCTGTGCATCCCAGGGCTGAACTGATGTAGTAAGTACCCAGCGTCCCAGGGCAGCAGGGACATTGGGTACTTACTACAATGTCTTACTAATAGAGCAGTGGCTGAGCTGAGACACCTGCTTTAAAGGCCAGCAGCTCTATTTTCCTGCTTCCCTGGAGCTGGACTGTCCCCCAGAGGGTCTGACCTGCTGAGACACCCCTCCTCAGGGAGTGGAGTTATGGCTGTGCTGATCCTTGACCCCTGGGGCCCAAATAACAGTGTGTGTGGCCATGCTGGGTGCCTGCTGCTGCTGCACCTGGCCACACTCAGCCTAGAACACCGTCAAGTCTCACTCTCCCAGGGTCACAGTGATTTCCAAATGGTGTGCTGTGGTACACTGGTGTGCCGTGAGAGGATCTTAGGTGTGCTGTGAAAACTTTTAAAGATCATTGGTTAAATTATTTTTCAAAAAAAGTTCAAAGCACATGGGCAGCACCCTGTAGCTCAAGGAGTGGGACGCTGGCCCCACATACCGGAGGTGGCGGGTTCAAACCCGGCCCCGGCCAAAAAAAAAAAAGTTCAAAGCACAGTCAAGTATATTCTTTTTAACTCTTTTTTTAAAATCAACATAATTTAAATGTGCCACAGAACTTTAACTGTAGGTTCAAGTATGCTGTGAGATAAAAAAAAAAAAAAAAAGGTTGAAAACACTGGGCTAGAATCACCACTACACAATCCCTCATCCCTAGGAACCCAGTTGCCACTGAGCCCTATTAACTCAGATTCCCAAATTACAGCCATACACTCCACCTAGGTTCAAACCTCCAGAGCACTGCTTCTTCCCTGGAGTTGGGCTGAGGCTGTGCCCTGCACCTCAAGTATAGAATCACAGTTACAACCTTATCCCCTGGACCCAAGCTACTAGGGGGTGCCTCAAAGTCCTGGTCTGGGTGCTATAGAAAGGCTTGATCCAATCGCAGACAGACAGCAACCCTAAGACACAAGACCTAAGTGCCACAACAGCTTCACAAGACCCTGTGCCTAAGACCCTAGTCTCCCAGCCCAGAATGAATTTGAATCTGGAACTCAGCCACAGGCAGCTGCTTGCAGCCCATTTCAGACCTCACTCCAAGAGGGATCCCTTCAGCTAAGTCGTCCTAGTGTGGGGAAATGAATATAGGAGTGCCACAGGGACATTAATGACCTGCCCCACTGCTGCCACCTCCACAAATGTCTGCAGTCTAGACCACTGGGGCGCCCACAGTCACTGCTGATGTTGGACACAGCTAGAGAAGTTACACAGAGACTGTATGAAATCCTTTCATTTGCAGCAACATGGATGGAACTGGAGGTCATTATGTTAGGTGATATAAGCCGGGAACAAAAGACAAAAATCACATGATCTCACTCATATATGGGAGCTAAAAAAATTGATCTCATGAAAGTAGAGAACAGAATGATGATTACCAGAGACTGGGAAGAGTAGGGGAGGCAGCAGGAGGAGAAGTTAGTTAATGGGTACAGAAATAAATTAGGTAGAAGGAATAATAAGTTCTGGTGTTCAATACACAGTCAGTTGACTATAGTTAATCATAAGTTATTGTATATTTCAAAATAGCCAGAAGGGAAGATTTGAATTGTTTCTAACACAAAAAAATGGATAAATGTTTAAGGTGATGGAAATTCTAATTACACTGATTTGATCATTACACGTTGTATGCATGTATGAAAATACCACATGTACTCTATAAATACATGAATTATTATGTATCAATTTTAAAAATGAAAAAACTTGTCTCTTATGATAGTTCTTAGCACTGAGTAGATGCCCAATGACCAGAAGCTATCATGGTTAATAAATATGTTTGTTGATTCTTTTTTTATTGAGACAGAGTCTCACTTTGTTGCCCTGTATAGAGTGCCATGGCATCATAGTTCACAGCAACCTCAAACTCTTGGGCTCGGACAATCCTCTTGCCTTAGCCTCCCAAGTAGCTAAGACTATAGTGCATGTCACAACTTCCGGCTAATTTTTCTATTTTTAATAGAGGTAGGTCTCAGACTCCTCAGCTCAGGCAATCCACCCAGCTCAGCCTCCCAGAGCGATGGGATTACAGGCATGAGCCACCACACCTGGCCCATACCTTAATTCTTTATAAATGCAAGAGATTATGCTCCTCCATACCACACACACAGAAGGTACTCAAAAATGTATTCATATTCACCAAAAAAAGTACCATTTTTTTGTTCTAAATAGTTTCTTACAAAGCCATTTTCCTAAAGTCATTTGTTCATAGATCCTACCACATAAGTTCATTTAGGCTGTGACCCCAAGAAAATCAGTATCTACATTCCAACCTGAGTTCCCACAACCAAGGTAAGGTCAACAGTTTTGTGACCCTTGACTGACTTTCTATCTTTGGCCTATAAAAGAGCCTGGAGAGGTCAATGAAGTGGGACTCAAAGAGCAGATTTATTTGGAAAGTTTCACTGTGAGTCCCATAGGTTTCAGTGGGATCCCTTATGAAGCTTGCTCTGTAGATCCTAAAACAGTACTTCTTAACCAGGAACAATTAGCAACCTTTTGGGTTGTCACACCTCAGGATGGGATGGGGAGACTCCTGGCATGTAATGGGGAGCTGGCAGGGATACTGCTAAACATCCTACAACACACAAGACAGACCCCTGCAACAAAGAATTACCAAGCCCCAAATATCAATAGAGCCAAGGCTAGAAACTTTGCCCAAAGCTTGAGAAACTGGGCTGGTGTCTGACATGCCTAAAATATCTGAGGCAAGAGAATGGCTAGTTGCTCTGATGCAGAGCTAAAAAGGGCTGTAACATTGCAAAAAACCTGTATATCCAGGTGAATGGATCAAGGATACATGCAAATTCCCTGGGACCAGATGTAGGTCAAACATGTGGGGCCCACCGGGTGCCACTCTAGGAGCCATCCAAGAGGCCCACCAAGAGGGACACAGTGACCCCACCAGAGAGGCATTAAAGTGTGAATAGAGGAAAGGGGGATAAAATACCAATAGGAGACAGAGGTTTGCCCACAGGATACTGTAGTGAGAGACCCTCCTTCCCCAAAGAGGAAGACCACAAAGTCTGTTATGACTTTCATAACAGAAAGTCAGCTTCAACATTCAGCAGCCACAACAGGCCCAAACACCTGTGACTGTTATCCTCAACCGAGACCTTCCATGACCCCTGGCTCCTCCTCCTGACCTTTCACCTCTTCTCCTTTGAGATCCCAGCCTCTCCTCAGTTTACCTCTCCCTACAGTGCCAGGCAAAGATGGATCAGAAACTATAGACAGCAAGCTGGATAAATAGTGCTGGAAGTACAAGGAGGGAGAGAGAAAAGGGAAGCCCAGCTGGTCCCCTGCCGGCAGCAGGCAGCCCACAACTGGGCCTAAGCTTTAACTGTAAATCAAGTATTCAGGATTACACGGAAAGGAGCATTTTAATGATTAAAAGGCTACATCTGAGGGACTAAAGGAAACAAAAACAAGCAGGGAAAGCGAGGAGCTTAAAAACACAGTGTTTCTTGACCACAGTCCATACGTCTGGCTCCCTCAGCCTGGTAGTTACTTTGCTTTTCATATTTATTCCTTATCAAGATGAAGCATTTAATGTTTTTTTTTTTATTGTTGGGGATTCATTGAGTGAGAATGGCCCACATCACAAAATCTCAAAATTGCAGATGCTGGCGTGGATGTGGAGAGAAGCATTTAATGTTTTAATAACAAACATGGTGCTTAGACAGGGGAAGAACAAAGGACTATAAATAATAGCCATCAATCTTTAAAGACCAAAGTTTGGAGACCAGAATCTGAGCCCCGAGTTCTAAGAGAAGCCAGTAAAAGGCAGTGAAGGGCACACAATATATTATGAGGAATACCAACCTGCTCTTTCACAAAGCCTCCCTTTATGCCAAGGTCAGAGAAGGAAAACCAGTACGGACAGTCCACGAGCGCAGCAATGACACAGTGATAAGGCATGCTGCATTACCTGTTGGGGCCGTGGTGTGGGTCTTCTTGCTCTCGCGAGCCCCCTTCTCGGCCCATACGTGCACTGTGTACTCCACGCCTGGCCTCAGGCCTGTCAGGACGGTGCTGCTCTGCTCCTTCCCCACAGGAACCTCCTGGGTCTCTCCATCATCAGCAGAGGTGTAGCGCACCACGTACCTGTCGATGGCAGCCTGCACCGGGTCCCAGGAGACAGTGGCTGTATTCTCTGTCACCCAGTCAGTCACTAGGTTTTGGGGGCTGTCAATGTCTAAAAGGCAAATGTGTGGAAAAGCCTAAGCTCTGAAGCCACAGAGGACACCCCCACCCCGTCTCCATGACTTTCATCTGCCAGAGCCCTTTTAGTACAAGGCAGGGGTACTCCCACCCTGAGCCTCTGGTGGGAGTTGAGGGAGAAAGTCATCCCAGGCTCTCAATGTCAGGGGAAAAACCATTATAAACTTTACATTCCTTCTTGGCCTTCAGCTCTGTGAAATGTGAGAAGAACAATGTCTTTTTAGCAGCGTATGGACATCAAGACCACCAACTAAAACAGCTGCCATGATGTTTAAGGTACCTGATTCATCATTTTATCAAGGGCTACTTCCTTGATGGGCACTCTGAAAGTATTATGACAAGCTTCACCATGACCAGATCTATACACATCTTTGATAAGCCCCCCCAAAACAGAGCTACTCTCCCCCTTGACATCTTCCTTCTAGTGGGCCAAGTGGTTTCAAAAACAGCTCATCGCGGTCAGGGAAGAACAGCCCGCTGAGATCAACACTAGAGCAGTCTTTGATCTCTAAAACTTCTAATTCCAAAGACTCTCAGCGAGGGCTACATCCTTTGATACAAAGCACAATCAAATTCACAACTCAAAACGCATTCCAATTGCCCACCTCTCCTTTGTTACCTGTTGGGGCCCTGGTGTCGGCCTTCTTGCTCTCCCGGGCGCCCTTCTCGGCCCACACGTACACCGTGTACTCCACGCCTGGCCTCAGGCCCGTCAGGACGGTGCTGCTCTGCTCCTTCCCCACAGGAATCTGTCTGATCTCTTGATCATCCTCAGAGGTGTAGCGTACCACATACCTGTCAATGGCAGCCTGCACCGGGTCCCAGGAGACAGTGGCCGTATTCTCTGTCACCCGGTCAGTCACCAGGTTTGTCGGGCTATCAATTTCTTTAAGAAAGAAACAAAAGAAAAATGCAGCTTTTACCATTCTCTAGTTCCTAAAAGGCCAAAATGATGACCTCAACAAATTTCAGAGTCTGTTACATGTCAATGATTGACCTATCTAAAAGGTTGAATTAAGCAAGGGGTCTGAAATTCAAAGAATGAGTTTGTCACATTTAACAAGAAGTAGTTTTCAGGCAAAGCCACCATTTATATAGATATAAATGTTTCTCACAAGTTGCTTTAGGATAAAAAGACTTGATCTTCACATTCAAATTTGTCCTTTACCCTGAATTTATATAATACAGTTGTCTGCTTCCTGACTTCTTGTACCTGAAAGCAATTATATTTAATAAATCTCTGCATCTGCTCTAATATGTTCTTTGGGAAGAAAAATATCCTAGAAGTAGGAGCTGCCAGTTCTTTTCAGACAAAACATTTTGTCTGTGACCAAGGAACCAGGAGATTTTTTAAGTGATGGTATCTGAGCTCTGGGTTAATAAAAATAATCTTACTTATAGAATCACGTCGAGTTTCCATGTGATTAAACTGGGTTAGAACCTGGGCTCCACAGTTTCCTGATAGCTAACTTTGGATGAGCCAAGTAATATAGGTCTCCATCTCCTCATCTCTCTGAAGAAAGAAATATCAGTACCTACCTCATAGGTTACGGTGAACAGTAAATGCTCAAAAACGGATTGTTATTACTAATGGCACTTGAGATATGGGATGCTATTTTCTTTTCAAAGTATAAACCCTTAGAGTCAAAAATCCAAGCAATTGGGAGTATGGTTGGCATGGTTTTATTATCCTGTTTCAGTAGCCACTTCCTTAAAAGGCTGCATTTTCTGTGATGGCGCCTGAGTTTTAGAACTCCACACAACTATGTGCAAAAATCTGCAGGCCGGCCAGCTGGGTGGACTGCATGGCCACAGACAATGACTTACCTTGCAGAGCACAGAGTTCAGCATGCACCATGAATATCCGGCATATAAGGACAAACAATTCAGCACCCAGGACTCTGCGCTGGCCTCATCCTCATCCACGCACCACTCTCACAGACCTGCCCACCACCAACCCACCAAAGATCACCTAACCTGTCATGGCTGTGTACCATGAAATATCTCAAGGGCCAAATGCTATTTAGCATGCCAAGAAATCATCATTGCTATCACTTGTGTTGCATTCTGATAATCCTATGAAGGAGACACTAATATGTCTCATCTTACAGATAAGAAGCTGAGACCAGGCACAGAGGTAGGAGCATTGCTTGAGCTCAGGTGTTTGAGACCATCTCTGTTTAAAAATAGAATAATTAGCTGAGCACAATGGTGAACATCTGTAGTCCCTGCTATTCACAAGACTTAGGCAGGAGGATCGTGGCTTGAACCCAGGAGTTTGAGGTTGCAGAGAGTGCTCATGATGCTGCTGCACTCTAGAGGGGGTCACAGAGCAAGACTCTATGTCAAAGTAAACAAAACAAACAAAAAACTGATGGGCAGTGGCTCACACCTATAATGCCAGCACTTTGGAAGGTCAAGGCAGAAACATCACTTGAGGTCAAGAATTCAAGACTGGCCTGGGCAACATAGTAAGACCCTGTTTCCAGAAAAAAAAAAAAAATTAAAAATTAGCGAGTATGGAGCACACACCTGTAGTCTTAGCTACTCTGGAAGTTGAGGCAGGAGCCTAGGAGTTCAAAGCTTCAGTGAGCTATGATTACACCACTGTACTCCACATTCCATCCTGAACAATAGAGGAAGGCTGTTCCAAAAAGAGAGAGAGAGAAAAAAAATAAGAAAGAAAGAAGAAACTGAGAAACAGATGAAGAGAAAAAGAAAGAAAGAAAGAAAGAAAGAAAGAAAGAAAGAAAGAAAGAAAGAAAGAAAGAAAGAAAGAAAGAAAGAAAGAAAGAAAGAAAGAAAGAAAGAAAGAAAGAAAGAAAGAAAAGAAAAGAAAAGAAAAGAAAAGAAAAGAAAAGAAAAGAAAAGAAAAGAAAAGAAAAGAAAAGAAAAGAAAAGAAAAGAAAAGAAAAGAAAAGAAAAGAAACTGAGAAACAGATGAAGTAACTTGCCCAAGCCACTCAGCTAATAAATATCAGAGCTGGATTTAAAACCTGAATACTCAAGCTTCTGAATCCATATTCCTAACTACTTAACTGCTTCTCTGAGGGTCTCCATATTCAATGACTATCCAGAACAAAGCCCAAACAATAAGTGAATCCTTTCCTTCTAATTTCCTGCCAAGTGTTCTGAAAACTCAAGTGGGCTCCAGGATAAGATTGCTCTGAATTCAGGGATACACTAGAGGATTTAAGCAAGAAAAAACAGCCAGTTTATATCCCATATAGTCCCAAGACCGCTGCAGGCATGAGCTGAGTGCAGCGACTGGGTGAAGTATGAACACCTCACGGTTTCTGAAAACTTAAAGGCAGAACCAGTACATTTGGTGAATGTTGACTCAGGATGCAAACCATTTCCACAGTCTCCAAGAGAGCTCTCGATTATATGCAAAGTGCTTGTACAGCCACTGCAAACTGAGATAAGCATTCAAATTCACTGTCAGCCCAATGTTTTGAGTTTCCACATCTAAAAAATGAAAATTAGCAAATGTTACTCTAATTTGCATATGGAATGCCAACCCAAATAAAGTATGACCTTCTGTATCAAATTAAAAGGCTGCTCTTTTTTTGTTTGAAGTTAAAAAGGAAAAAAATTCATAATTATGAAATTCAAAATTGCTTTTATAACCTTTCCTGCCAGCCCTGCAAACAAAAGAGCTGGTGCCAGGTAAGCAGTGACCTCCTGTTTCAAAAATCAAGCTCCCTGCCGCGAGGAGGCCTGTTTCTGCTCCTGTTCTTCTGTTACCTGTGAGGGCCTTGGTGTCAGCTTTCTTGCTCCCCTGGCTGCCCCTCTCAGCCCACACGTAGACTTTGTACGCCTCTCCTGGCTTCAGGCCCGTCAGGGTGGTGCTGCTCTGGTCCCTGTGTACTGCCGTCTCCTTGGTGTCCCCATCAGCAGAGGTGTAGCGCACCATGTACTTGTCTATGACAGCCTGAACCGGGTCCCAGGAGACAGTCGCTGTGTCTTCTGTCACTCGATCAGTGACCACATTGGTTGGACCATCAATTTCTTCATAAAAATACATGAGAAAGAAACATCAGAGGAACCATTTGGCTGGTCAAGATCATAGATGCTTAAAGATATGATTGACCTAGTCCAATGGTCTACACAATGCAAGAAGCTCTCTCCATCATCTGGAGAGACAACTGGTTCCTGTTTGAACTCGAAACTGAGAAACACCTCCCTAATGAACAAAACAATCCATTCTACTTTCTGACCCCTGAATCCATTAGAAAAGACTGCTTCAAGTGTAGCCACTTGAAGAGTAGCCCCTTCAACCGTGTCTGCCCTCAGTACACATACAGAATGCATCTAATGCCTCTTCCAGGAAACCACCCAGCAAAGGTGCAAGAAAAGCTATCATTCCCCTTCCTAATTCTCCTCACATTACCTCTCCTATCCATTCCTCCCAAATTATACTTTCTAGACCTGGCACTTATATATAGTTGCATTCTTTTCTCTTTTCAAATAAAAATCCCCAAAACTCAGTTCATTCATTCAACAATTCATTGAATGTCCATTATGCCAGGGAACATTATGACACTCAAGAGTCATCAGTGAGAAAACCAGAAATCTCTGCCTATATGTAGTTCACATTCAAAAAGGATCAACGTAGAGTAGTATTTCAGCTATGTCCTAGATACCATGCTGAACCCATGGCCTTGGAAAACTAATTTTTTTCCACATATGTCTCTGCTAACCCACAGGTTCTCAACCTTTGTCAACCAAGTACTACCACCAGAGATTCTACTTCAGAAGATCGCCCATAAGCCATGGCATCTCTCTTTAAAAGTTAAATAAATAAAACTCCCCAGGTGATTTCTGATGCACGTCAAAGGTTGGGAACCCCTCTGCTAAGCCACATCATCCTCATTTTTTTTTTTTTTGCATGTGTAATACATTTTTTTGGACCCAACATTTATTCCTGTTAGATTTTATCTTATGGATTCCATGTATAATTTAGTCTTTCATCCAACATGCTCATTTTTCTTCCCAGCCTCTTCTCACTTGAGAACTTAATAAGTAAGCCATCTGGGCACGTCCATCAGGGTTGCTGACAAGGATGGTGCACAGAGCAAAGCTTAGACATGCCATGAGAACCCAACCTACGTGCAGATTGTATTCTTTTGGGCAATGACACACAAAACATCTTCTTTTGGACACCCAAGCATTTTTCCTTCCTTTCATGCTATTCTTGTTCTCTCAGCCCAGGGCTCTCCAGAGAGAAATTATAACTTCATATACTGTCATGTTTTTAAAAATAGCCTGAGAAACAGAATGAGAATCTGTCTCAAAAAAAAAAAAAAAAAATCTTAGTAGAGATAGGGTCTCTCTATGTTGCCAGGCTGGTCTGAAGCTATTCTCCTTCCTCAGGCTTCTAAAGTGCTGGGATTACAGGAGTGAGCCACCATCCCCAGCCAGCCTCATTTTTTAATATCAGCTACAATGTACCTTTGCCAAGCACAATGGCAGCATTTCATTTGCGTGCCAGGAATGAAATATATTCCATTACAAGAGGCAGTGCATGTTTTATTTAGTAAATCAATTGCTATTTATTGAGTATATACTAAATTCTGCATGTTTTTCATATATTACTATCCAATCTTATTGTAACAACACAAAGCACTTATCAGATTTCCCAAGTACTAGTTTGGAAAATGAATAATGGCTACCATTTTTAGAGCACTAAATCTATGGCAGACTCAGAGAGGTTAAGATAGTTTGCCCAAGATCACTCAGCTGGCCAGTGGTAGTGGCTGACTCATTCCACAAACATGCAGTGAGTGCTTGTCTAGAGCTGGGGATTCAGCAGGGCTGTGGGTTGAATAGTAGGGCCAGCATCTAAACTCATTCCTACCTAACAAAGACATTTCCACTTGGTATCACCATAGCTAGGCAGCACTATCATCAGCCTTTTCTTTTGAAATAAACAATAATAATAATAAATTCTAAATGAAGTGTGATCTGAAAGGCTGCTATAATCTGAAGTCTAGCAGCAGTAATAGATTAGCATTTGGAGAGACAACTAGAGAAAGAAAATGGTCTTTTCTATGACCATTCTATCCTCAATGGTCCTTGAGGATGTCAAGGACCTTTGCAGGCTCAAGCAGCCTCTGAGAGAATGTTCAGGAGAAAGAGTGCACAGCAACAGAGAAGGCTCCCCTCTTGGCCTGCTGCTTCTTTCAATGCAAGACACAATTCAGAGCATGCCAAAGGCTAGAGAAATTAGTGGTGAACTGGGAACAGAGAAATCAGGATGTGAGAAGAAGAGAGCAAGAACACCCTAACATTTCTGCTCTTAAAGTCCCTGGGCCTCGCCACCTCCAAAGTGACCCCCATCCATGCAGCCCCAGGTCCCAGCAGTGCCACCCATTCCCTCTCCTCATCTTAGCTCGGTGCTTACAGCTATAGCTTTTGCAAACCACAGCCCAGGTCAATGGCTGTGTGGGATCCGTGCTGCCTGGGTGTGCTGAGAGATCAATCACATCCATGTCGGTGGACTGAAGAAAGTGCAACAGCCCAGAGCTCTCAGAGTGCTCAAAGGATGGAGAAGAACCAGGGAAAGGCATCTGGAGTCTAAAAAGCAATCAGGTAAGGCTAGGCAGGGTGACTTACACTTATAATCCCAGCACTCTGGCAAGCCAAGGCAGGTGGATTGCTTGAGCTGAGGAGTTTGAGACCAGCCTGAGCAAGAGTGAGATCCCATCTCTACTAAAAATAGAAAAACTAGCCAGGCATTATGATGGGCACCTGTAGTCCCAGTTACTTGGGAGGTTGAGTCAAGAGGATCTCTTGAGCCCAAGAGTTTGAGGTTGCTGTGAGCTAGGATGCCAAGGCTTTCCACGCAGAGTAGACAGTAAGACTCTGTCTCCAAAAAAAAAAAAAAAGAGGGAGAGAAGGCAAGTAAAACAAAATCATATAATTCCAGGGTTATAGAAGATCTGAAGTTTAAGCCCAAAAAGGTGATATGACTTCTATAAGCTCACAGAGCCAGTTAGAGGCTAGGCCAGCCTAGAAGTAAGGGCTCTCTGCCTTCTCCCTCCACAACTTCTCTCAATTCCCTAACAACTTAAACAAGAAGGGGGCTCTTCACTGAGTTGTCCTTCTCCTTGAAAATCCCCAGGATGGAAATCAGATGCCAAGATAGATACAGGAAAGGGAGGAAAGCCTCAGAGATGGGACCTCCATGACAGGCCACATAGCTGGAAGAGATCAGCTCTGCAAGACTTAAACCTCCCTCTCTGCCAATAAAGAATATGGAATCATTAGCAGTTTTTCCACACAGTGAAGCTTTACAGTAGCTTCAGTAGCTGGCCAAGTCACAGATGAGTCACACCTGTAGCCACAAATGCAAGACAGGCTCTCCCTGGCTCAGCCCCCAGGTCCTCCTCAGGATACAACTTCCCACCTACTGGATACTAGCAGCCCTGATGGGGCAGAGAGATTTAAAGCCAGACATCCAAGGCCTGATACAAGGGACTTTCAGTACACATATCAAAAGCTTTGTACATGTATGGAAGCTTGAGGACCTGAGTTAGTTAGAACAAAGATGGGCCCTCCCCTTTAAAGAGATCTAATTTGCAAAACCTGAACACAGTATATAGAAGTTAGTTGGGAGCTCTGTTTACATTAGGAAAGTTTATTCCACTTTATAAGAAGATTCGCCACAGGGTTGGGTGAGGAGTAGCTATTCTTGGTCTAGGCTATAACACACACTACATGTCGACCCTCCAGCACATGGCCACAGGCACTAGGAATAGGTTTCTCCATTCACAGTGGCCACCTGTGAATCACCCAGTTGGTGTAGTGGAAAATGACGCAACCAGGATGTAAAATCTATGAGCTACAGGCTTAGGGGCAGAGAAAGGGGATCTGTGGCCTGTGTTACTAGTTTGAAGGTTGCTTCGCAGACAAGGTGCCTTTGAATGGACCTATGCATTCATGACTTTGCTTTCACAGGCCTCCTCTTTCTACTGCCTTTCCACTGTGGCAACAAAGTTATTCAGAAGGCACCATTTGTAGAGCAGGTATTCAGAGAGAACAAGCCTTCTTCTTGCTGTCCTCGAACTTTGCTTTTGGAAAGATTAGCAATTTCAGTCTCAAGTTCAAATGCTGCCAGCTCAGCTATTCACTAGTTCACTCTGAGTCTCCTAAATGTAGGTTTGAATGTTCTCGTCTAAAAAATGAGAATAATACTGCTTGCAATACTATTATAGGGCTCAGAGATAATATTTATAAAGTCTCACCGTATACAGAAGCCCACTAGAATACAGTGGTTACTCACAGAATAGAGATTATTATGGTTTTTCAGCCCCTAGCTGTGTGAAGACAGGAGTTCTGACTATTGACAGGGAGCTCATCTTGGAATGTGGAGTTTGGGAAGGAACGTTTTAGGAAACAAAGCCATTTCAACGGAACCTTTGTCCACAGATCAGTAAAAAATGAAAAAGATAAGAGAAGCAAAGCTGTTATTTCAGCAGAACATAATCTAAGGGGAAAAGTTTCCAAAAATTGTTGAAAAGAGAATGAATTATGGGTGGCACCTGTGACTCAAAGGAGTAGGGCGGCCAGCCCCAAATGCCAGAGGTGGCGGGTTCAAACCCAGCCCTGGCCAAAAACTGCAAAAAAAAAAAAAGTAAATGAACTATGCCACCTATTCCACCGTGCACAGGAGCTTGTGAAATTATAATACAGCAAGCATGCTTTGTTTTATACTCCCCACGGGGAGGCATGAATCATAGAAGTTAAAAAAAAAATTAAAAAATAAGCAAGAGAGAGGACTTTAAATTCATTTAGCCCAGACCTTCATCTTATAGATACAAAAACTGAGGGCAAAAGAGTGGCGCTACCTCTCAGTTTGTGGCCCGCCTAATAGATATGAAGTGTGGCTGCCCGGGGGCAGGAAGGGGATCAGAGGAAGATGTCCAGGGACATACACCCTGAAGACACACTGGCCTGGCCTGCGCTTTGTCCTTGCTACTCTTGAAGCTGGCCCACTTCTGAGGGCTGACCTTTCTGGAAGGTGCTCCAATGCACTCTGAGTGTGTTAACAGGGTGAGGAATCTCAGTCAACCCTTTCTCCTTCATGGTAGTGGTTCCACTGGGTGACTTGTTAAGTGGAAAATACCTGAACTGTGTCATTTCCTCCCTGTACTTACTTACACGGTTCTTAAGATTCGGTGTCTTTTTCCATCTTGTGGGATGTAAAACATTTGGAGAAAACAGAGATTTTTTTTTTTTTTAAATCCCTAAGTTAATTAACAGTCTAGTCAGGTTTGAAAGTATTTCCTGACATTAGAAATTACGGAGTCTTTTTCCTTTTTTATGTTGGTCAGACATATGACACAAATTTATTTGAAATCCCATAAAATATTCCATCCTGCTTTTAATTGGATATAATTGACAATAAAAACACTACTTGAGTGGTAACATTCTAGTTGGGATAATATACATAGTACTTGAAAGGTTAACTAGCAAATCAAGACCATATGTCCTTAAATGTTCTCAGGGACTAAGGCGAAGATGGCTGACATTAAATGTGATCATAGAAGGCTTTAGTGGAGAAGTTAAGTTTTAACTCAGCCTGGAAGGATGAATGGTATCATTGCTGTGAACCCTGCAGGAAGCTTCTAAAGGGACCATATCTTCTTTGCCTAACTGTACCTTGCAATAAATGTTGAATTGAATGAATTGGTAACTAAAGATAATAGCAGACAGTTTTCTAGGCTGGGGTAACAACATAAACACACAACACAGAGAAATAAGCCTGTTCTTGGGAAACCCCAAGAATAATCTGGCTACAGGAAATAGTGAGAATAATAGTGGCCAATGATGTGATCAACCAAGCCTACGCAATGAGGCTGCCATGAAAGCCAGGAAAGCATAGGGTTTGGAGGCTTCCTGCTCGCTGAACACACAGAGGTTCCTGGAGGGCGGTGCTCCCTGAGGAGACGTGGGAGCTCCATGCCCCTTCCCACGTACCTTGCCCTATGCCTCTCTTCCATATGGTGTTCATCTGGATCCTTTTTTAGTAAATGAGTAAATGTAAGTAAAGTGTTTCTCTGAGTCTGTAAGCCTTCCAGCAAATTATGGAACCCAAAGAAGAAGTCCTAGGAACCCACGATTTATAGCCAGTTGGTCAGGAGTATAGGTCACAGCCTGGGGACAGGTATTGGAGAAAACAGAGATTTTTTTAAAATCTTAAAAACCAAATCTTAAGAACCGTGTAAGCAAGTACAGGGAGAAAATGAGACAGAGTTATTAAAAAAACATAATAATGAATTATGCATCTGAAGTGGAAGCAGTCTTATTGGACCAAGCTCTTAACCTGCAGGATCTGATGCTATCTCTCTAGGTAGATAGTGTCAGAATTGAATTACAGGACACCCAGTTGGTGTGCAATGGAGAATTGCTTGGTGTACAAGGATAACCTACTTCCAGAGATGGAGTGTTCTATGTTGTGCTGACTGTGCTTACCTCTTGCAGGAAGGGAAAAGCAGGAAGCACTTTAGCTTTGTAGCTAAGCCCTAAGGCTTAGATTGGGACATCCTAGTTCAAACCCCAGCTCTGTCGTTTCCTAAGTAGTCAATCTTGAGTTGAACTTCTCTAAGCATCAGTTTTTTACATACAACCTAAAAATAATAATAGTACCTAATTCATAGGATTTCTGTAAGAACTAAATGAGGTAAGTCACAAAAAGTGTTCAGTGAGTATGATGCCTGGAACATAGTGAGCTCTCAATTTACAGCTAGAGAGAAAACCACCAGAAACAAGGAAGAACTTATTTTCAACTTACTGAGATAATAGTCCACTGTTCAGACAGGCAGCACAGTCTAGACAGTTTAGCTTATAAATTAAATTTTATCTTATCCTTTGTAATTGTTCAACTATATCTCTTTCATATTCCAGATATGCAATCTGTTAAGCAGATAAAATGGTGATTTCAATTCTTGCACCATCTCACCCCTTATTCTCCACCACCCCAACTAGCTACTTTCAGGACTGAATTGGAAAAAACTAAAAACCTTTTCAAGGAAGACTCAAAATTCAAAGACTCCTTCTTTGCTGGCTCCAAGGATTCTCCTCCACCGGTGGCATTACATTGTAGATCACAGGTTCCCAACTTAGAGAAGGCCGGAACACAGTTATTGCAGGAGGTTCACAATTCAATATGGGCTCAAGTATTATTTAAAAACTAAACTGTGGGGGCAGCGCCTGTGGCTCAAAGGAGTAGGGCGCCAGCCCCATATGCCGGAGGTGGTGGGTTCAAACCCAGCCCCAGCCAAAAACTGCGAAGAAAAAAAAAAAACTAAACTGTGGCCAGGTGGCTCAGGCCTGTAATCCTAGCATTCTGGGAGATTGAGGCAGGTGGATCTCCTGAGCAGGAACAAGACCCTGTCTCTACTAAAAACAGCAAAACTAGCCAGGCAGTGTGGCAGGAGCCTATAGTCCCAGCTACAGGGAAGGCTGAGACAAAGGAATCTCTTGAGCTCAAGAGTTTGAGGTTACTGTGTGCTGTGACACCATAGCACTCTATTCGGAGCACAGAGTGAGACTTTGTCTCAAAAATAAGAAAGAATGAAAGGAAGGAAGGGAGGGAGGGAGGAAATGTGAAAGTGATGTAGGATGTCTTATACATTATTATATGCCTACATTGTTCTCAAATTCTGTTCTGATTGGTAAATAAGAAATTATTAAGTGTTAACTGATCTATAATGTTTTGTTATTATATATTTTCTAATATAAAAATATATTGCTATTGCCATGTGGGGGTCTTTAAAATCTTTTGACATTCTAGAACAGACTGAGTGTGGTCCTCAGGAAAAAATGCAGGTGTGATAAGAAGAAAATGATAGATCACCTGTCTTTAGGTCAGTGGTTCTCAACCTTCCTAATTGCCGCGTTGTTACAAATGGAAAAAAGGGGTTGCGACCCACAGGTTGAGAACTGCTGCTTTAGGTAATATGGAGTTGCGTGCCTACATCCAGAACAATAAGTGCCTTCAAAATAAGGCAGTGATTGAAGCTGTTAAAATAAGCAGCAAGGGGTCAGAAATCGCCTTTTCCTTTGATCCCATGATCCTGGGGGAGATTCTCAATGGCAAGAAAAAAATTGAAACAGGAAAAGTTTGTTTCCACTCCACTGCCCCCTAAAATAGATGTTAGTACATAAAGAGATAGAATCCTTGACAGGCAAATCCCAGAATTTTTATCCAAAGAGGAGTCAGCCAAGAAAAACATCAGACTCTGAATGTAATTAACCGATAATAGTACTTCCAGTAGCTCTCACCTGTCCTGCCATTCAGGAGAATCGGCCTTCCCTCCAGTTCTCCTCGCACTGGGACAACTGTGATGTTATACTCTGTCCCGGGCTGCAGACCTGGAAACAAGCAGCCAGCTTGGATGTGAGCACAGGCACCACCGCCTCCCCCACGATCTGCCCAGGATCCCTCCCGTGAGGAGGGGAAGAGCAGTTATGCTTCCCCCTCCAAAGACAAAGCTCTATGGAGGGGCAAATAAAGACCCACTGCAGGAGTGGAATAGGAGGCCTCACTTAGGGGGCCTATCCTCGGGGTTGGGGAGGGGTCAGAGGATATGAAGCCAGCAGTGCTCCTGTTCTTTGCTGGGCCACGCAGCACTTATGTCCCAGTTTTATTTACAGCCCCAAATGTTTTCCTGCCCCCAACATTTCTTTTCCCTCTAAGGTTTCTTTCCATCTCATTGTAATAATTACCCTGGATTTTTTTTTCTTTTTTGAAAGTTAATTCTCTGTAGAAGCAATCTGAATGATTGTTCCTCCTGGCACAAATATGCAGACGCTGGTGGTGGCACAATGCAAGCAAACAGCAGCAGGTGTGAGGCACACACCCTCACTCCCCACCCCACAACCACTGAGAGCCTCAAGATGTTCTCTCAAGACAGCACTCAGGGACTAGATGGCAAGACACAGTGCCACAGAAGAATTTACCCTGAAATTAATAAGTATCAGGGCCCCTCACTTTCCTGGGCCCAGAGCCTCAGGAAGTATTATTTCTCTTCGAAGAGGCCCTGGAAATTGGATAAACTTTAAGCATTGTAAGAGTTGATCCATCCCTGCAGACCCATTCATTCCCTTAGTGGCTGTGTGAATTCCAGCTCTCGGCGCCCTACCTGGGTCTTCTGACACCACCCTTCTGTGCATTGAGCTCAACAAACCAATCTCAAAAGAGCCCCCCTACACACACACACCAGTTCCTCCAAAAAGAATGTCTGTACACCATCGAGACCATCCTGAGACACAGTCAGGATCTTCAGGAGGGTTAGCTGACTCTGAGAACATCTCAGACGTGTAATCTACTAATGAGGGGCTCTGATGCTGGAGCAGTCTGCAAGTTTCCAGAGTGACCTTACATCTAGGAGTTTCAGGGTCAGGAATCAAGTGTGATTCCTAAGGCCCCAGGACACTCTGTACACACTTAAGCAGTGCAGAGCTTGTAGCTTCTGCATACGCTGTCCCCAAGTCAGCATCCCCAGTGTTGGCTCTTACCGGTGATGTCGTATCGGCTCTTGGGGTCACTGCTCTTGGGCACAGTGACCTCCGCCACCTCCTGTCCCGTCATGGGGCCATACCGCAGCTTGTAGTAGTCCACCTCGGTTGGGGGGTTCTCCCACTCCACATCAAGGGAGTTCTCAGTCTCGTCGGTCACCCAAGCAGTGCCAAGCTCAGAGAGGTCTAGGGCGGAGGTGAGAGAGGCAAGAGAAAGCAGTGAAGAGTGGAAGTCCTGAAGGTCTGTGACATGCCATTGGCTACCAAGACAGCTCCCTTACTAGGCATATTGAGAGCTGGCTTCAGCCCAGAACACAGGCCTTTACAGGTGTCTTAGCGCTACCAAAGTAGCAACTAAGCTGCTGGTTTTCTGGTTTTCCAGGGAGGGCAGACTGTCTTCTGGGAAAGCCTCCACTGCCCCAGTCCCTCCCCAAATCAGATGCCGCACAGGCAGCCCTCCTGTCCCAGCCAACTTTGGTCAAGCCCAGGCTGTCTATACCCTCAGGCCAGCCACCCCAGCCCTTCAGCCCAGGGCTCAGACTCTGGACTAAATGTTCCCCCTTTCACTGCAGGTACCCTGCCCTCCAAGATGACCTCAGGATGAAAAGTGCCAGTCCTCCCTGACATGTGAAGGAAAACGCACTGCAAATTTTCTAGATTATAACATTTATAATACAACCAGATCCTTCTTCCATCTCCCAAATTACAGCCTTACCTTAAATTGTCCTCTAAGGATTAACCCAAGGCAAAATTGGTCCCTCTCAGTATCCTTTCTGCACCTTCCACCAAATTTTAGCATTTCCACCAAATATCTAGTATTCTCATGCTGCCCAGTCTATCTGCCCAGCAAGGAAGGAGAGTTACTGTATCCATTCATTCATTGTAAAGCATGCACATTGTCAGCTAAATGTTCACCTTTCCACTCGGGAAAAAACTTCATGAAATTTTATAATGATTAATACAAAAGAATGGATAACTGATATGGCTCTAAGGGAGAGCTTTTTTTGGAGGGGTTGGAAGGGCTGAGGTCTTTTGGGAGCACTCTGTTGAGCTATGCAGCCTGGCCTTGTGGGTTTGTTTAAGAGGGAAGACAAGTTCCTTAATTCTCAGCCTTATCCAACTTCCTCTGTCACATCCCCACCTATACCTCCATGGAGGTGTTTCCACCTGGGCTGACAACCCCTTGTCAGTGACGTACGGCAGGGAATTTGTGCATCAGGCAGTGACCTTGAGGCCCTTTGGCCCTGAATGTCCTTGCCTCGCTCTGCAATAGATAAAGAGGCTCATAGGGCCTTTTCTCCAAAGCATGTCCTCTCACCCACTGGCTTCCCTCTGCCAGCCTCCAGGTTTTGTTTCTAGACTTCCTTTCAAGAAGGAATTCCCCAAGGTACGGATTACCAGGTGAGTAGTGGAGGTGACGCAAGGTTGTAGAAGAGGTCCTGCAAGGCTTCCGAGAATTGGAAGGATTTGCAAACGAGGACATTCAAGATTATGATGGGGATAAGGGTCTCTCTCACCAGGAGCAAATAAGGATGGGTTTAACTTGAGATTAGACAGAAAGACAAACATCACACTCGCAGGGTTTTACAAGTCCTGAGAGCAAGACACCTCAGAGCAGACACCCGTCCTTCTCTGGAGGCTCTGGGTGCTGTCCCGGCTAGATTGCTACTCCTTCACCAGCCCCAGCATTAGCTCCTCCTGTCCGCCCTCCTTCTAGACAAGATTCACTAAGATACACAACCACAGAACCTCCCCCATTTCTTGACAGCATCTGATTCAAAGCAAATCCTTGCTTCCTTAAACCTCCCTCCAAATTACCTAACACAGGCCCCAGTTCTAACACACTCCTACTGAGAGGCTCTCACGGCTCCAGGGATGTGCAGCCTCTCATGCTAGAACAATCAAGAAATCCAAGTTCCACTACAGATGTGTTCCTAGGAGTCTCTGGCTGGTGGGCATTGGCAAAGGCAATCACAAATCGTGCCCTTGGGATGCCAAGTCTCTCATGGCACTTTCCAACACTGACCCATCCCCACTGCCACCCTATTCCCACCACCAAAAAGGGACAGGCAGCCTGATATTTCTGCAAAGACAATTGCATGTCAAAGTCCATCCATCTGGATTTCCCTGAATCTTTCCCCAGGAGTTTAGGGCAGAATGAAGACAGAACACCTACAATGGTGCCTCCCACATAGCAGGCTCAATAAAAAATGTGTTGGAGTGAAAGAATAAATCAAAGTCACTCAGATAACAAATCCTTGAGGATCTCCGCTCTTTAAGAACTTTCATGAGAAAACAAGAATTTCTAAAGAGTAAGCAGTTAATGCTTATTCTTCCAAACATTTTGGTGGCATTTGGTGGCACTGGAGACTTTCTCCCTCCAGATCCAGTTTCTACCACCCTCCGTCCTGCTCTGCACCACAGGAGGTGACCTTTATGAATTGAATCAGCTAGGTCCCCTGGCCCTCTGGCATCTGTGTTCAGCGTGTGGGAGTGACCAGCAGATCAGTGAACAAGAGAGAGAGTTCAGACAATTGTTCTTCACTCCCTCCCTGAGGGGCACAGTGGACTGCCTGCATCCCCCTGCCAAAACCAGCCGATCAAGCAGCCCTTTCCTGCAGCCCTCCCTGGGTCCAAGAACCAATATCCGTCTCCTGTTCCTTCAGGCTGGGGTGTATCCACATTGATGCTAGTTTTAATACCTCACCACCCAAACCCTACCCACACCTGTGGGAACAGCCTCTTCCTTAAACTTTCTTCAGTGACCCATATATGTCCTGTCTTTCATGCTGAAATGAAGGTGACTGACCCCGGTGGCTTCAGTAGTCTCTCACTCATACCAACCTGAGCTTCCCAAATGGTCTTAGAGAATGAGGGGGTGGCTGCAGTGGGTACAGCCTGACTAATTAATCTCAGAGACAGAGAGGACCCCTTGAGCCCCAATCCAGCAGGGTGCCAGCACTGGTTTGGAGGAATGATTGATCAGAGAGCAGGAGAAGGGCAGAGAGAACTGGGACTCTTCTCCAGAACCTAGGATTGCAGCAGCTTTTCAAACCCCAAATCAGGGCAATGGGCTGGTTAGCAGAGGGGATGTGTGGGGACAATGGGGGAGAAAACATGTAACATGAGGCCTCCTCAGGGAAACCTGACATCTGGCTGCTTCCTCACCTGTGGTGGCCAGGAGATGCTGTGGGCTGCTGGAAACATTTTTCTTCACGTTGCGCAGGGTGACTATGTATTTGGTTCCAGGCAGCAAACCTAGAATCTCATAGCTGTTCTGCTCCTTGGGCACTTGGATCTGCTTCCCAGAGAGCTCCTTCCCCAGGGGGTAGTAGCTGAGGAGGTAGTGGTCCACCTCACTGGATGGCTCCCAGCTCACCAGCAGGGAATCCTCCGTGCTCTTGAGCAGCTGCAGGCCCTGAGGGGCGACCACTGTGGACAGAACGGTATGAGGGGAGAGAGTGAGGCAGGAGGGTGGGTCTCCAAACTGAGCATTCCCTCAGCACCTGCCCTGTACTTAACACTATGATGGCTGGGGGGATGCAGGCCTGTGTGAGGCACCAGGCTTGATCCCCCAGATGTTCTTATCCGGTATGAAGTTAATAAATACACACACACACACACACACACACACAGCCTTTAGACCATGAGACCAGTGGTCCCCAAGGTAGCATCAGCATCACTGGGAAACCTGTTAGAAATGCAAATTCTTGAGCACCACCCCAGAATCAGAAACTTGGGGGTGTGGCTCAGGAATCTGTATTTTCACAAGCCCTCCATTCTGATGTAGGTCAAAGGAGGAGACCCCCAAATAGGACAGTGTGACTTGATGGTTCCAGGGTGCAGGGCAAGACGTGAGGAGGGCGCGTCTCTGCTCTCACCCTGGGCGCAGTGGAGGCCCGTGAAGCCCTCCTCACAGTAACACTCGCCGGTGTCGCAGAAGCCGTGACCGCTGCAATCGCCGGGGCAGCGCCGCTCGCTGCAGTCCTCCGACATGAAGTTCTCGTGGCAGCGGCAGACGCCGCGCACGCACTCGCCGTGGCCGCTGCAGTTGTCGGGGCAGGCGGGGTAGGCGCAGTCGGCGCCCACGAAAGGCTCGTGGCACAGGCAGCGCCCGTCCTCGCAGCGCCCGTGGCCGCTGCACGCTCCGGGACAGGCGGGCCGCTCGCAGGCGGCGCCCTCCCAGCCCTGCTCGCAGTGGCAGCTGCAGGTCACCGGGGAGAAAGTCCCGTGGTCGCTGCAGTGTCGGCTCAGATCTGGGAGGGAAAAGGAAACAGTAGACGGGCGGCTCAGGGGAATTCCTCTGCCTGGGGACTCTCCTTTCTTGGAGACCCTTAAGAGCGGGCTGGTGCCCCATGATCCCATTAATGTACACAGCTATGATTTAATAACAATAATAATAATAATAATAAAAGAGCAGGCTGATGATTTCTGGGTCTTGCCTGGCTCTTTCTCTGGAGTATGGTGCGGCTCCAGGAGCCTGGGCCAGACTCTGACCTGCAAAGTCTGCACACTTTTCCAACTTTCCCTACTTAGAAAACTGCACGAACCACCCTTCTTTTCTCTCCCTTCCCATATGAATTTCCCTCTCACTGGTGGTCATTTTTTTTAATGCCTTTCTACGACTGGGGCTTAAATGTTCTACCCGGACATTGTCACAGGGTTGGCTAGGGGAGGCAGGTGAGATCTAGGCAGGCTGGAGTTGTCTTATCATGGGGGTGGCGGGGAGGGAATGTGACTGGACCCAGCAA